>NC_089873.1:110750000-111052500 GCF_040182565.1 Anser cygnoides | reverse complement strand
AGTAAAGTGAAGCAAAATATTAGTGCAAGATTACTAATTATGCTCTATCAACCAAGTTCTATCACTTAATAGCTCCACTGGAATGGTATGTCAAAGCAAAATACTAAAGATGTTCATTGTGTATTTTGTATTTGTGGCCTTTTGTGTTGCAAGAAACATAAACATTCAGGGAACAGCTGAGCATTTTGTCAAGTCTAAGTCAACTCTTCAGAAGTGATAAAATGTTATAGGCTGACCATATATAACAACTCTGCACAGTGAGGCTGATTCTTCAGAGCTAAGACAGCAAATAGGAGAGCCATACATAGGACTCTCTGTAGGATAAGCCCTAATTGCCCTCATCTCTGTGCAAGAACTTCAGTGAAAGAGTAATTCTGATAACAAGGAAATGGATTCCATTTCCTCCATGAGACCAATCACACATGACATTGAAAGTTCTGTTCTTTGTGACCTCAAGGAGAGTATAGGAATAGAAAGTAACCTAGCCTCCTATAGCTCCTGTGCCCCTAAAACCTGGGTACCAAGCAGGCAGTTGACTACCAATCTTTTACAGCTAATTTTGTAACCAGCCTTGAGAGTGTTTTCTGATAGTGCCTAGAGAAAACCCACAAGTCAATCATTTGTGTTTCAGAAATAATCACACCTAAACACTGAAGGTGCTCAGATTCATTGAAATATCCCACAGGAGAGCTGAGCTGAGTCATTTTGACTCCTTACAAGAAATATAATAAAAATAAAATGCAATCTCAAAATCTAATAGCAAGTGTTTAATTTTGTTTTTTTTTTGCATGCTCACTAATATGGAAAGTTGTACCTTAAAAGCAACTTCTTTGGATTTCTTTAGGTGTGGTTGTCAGTGTGTGGATGCAGTTAGGTAAAGGATGACAGAATATTAAAAAATAATATTTCATAGAATCGTAGAATATCCTGAGTTGGAGGGGACCCATAAGGATCATCAAGTCCAACTCCTGGCACTGCACAGGTCTGCCCAAAAGTTTAGACCATGTGACTAAGTGCACAGTCCGATCTCTTCTTAAATTCAGACAGGCTTGGTGCAGTGACTACTTCATTGGGGAGCCTATTCCAGTGTGCAACCACCCTTTCGGTGAAGAACCTCTTCCTGTTGTCTAGCCTAAACTTCTCCTGCCTCAGCATAACACCGTTCCCACAGGTCCTGTCACTGGTGATAATGGAAAATAGGTCACCTTACTCTCCACTCCCCCTCATGAGGAAGTTGTAGACTGATTATAAAATAAATTATAAAATAAAAACTATTATGGCTATACTTTTAGAGTTAAAAGCTACTGATTATACCTTTCCCTTTCTTTCTAGCCCAGAGTTAATTTAGCAATAATAAATAAATAAGGGAGAGCCTAATGCAAGTTAAGTAACCCAAGTGCTGTTTCCTTACCTAATGTTGACTTTAACTTCCTTTCCCCATCCAGGTTCAGATTTCTAAATAAGTTTTTAAAATAAACAGGGCCAGCTTGGTGGTTTGGCAATAGACAGAAAAATGGTGAAGAAAGACTGTTTTACTCCAGAAGTAGAGACATTACCATATTACTCTACAGCAACCCCTTTGTTTAGAAAGGAGCAACTGTGAAAATTCCCACAGACACTGGTGAAACAAAGCAAAGGTTTCCAAACATTGGCCCAGCTGCAGTTTGTATGTCTTCATGGAGAATTTAAAAGTAAAAAGTAATAATTAAGAGTACAGTGCAGTCTGCAAGAAGTGCTAAGAGTCCAGGCAAATCTTCACTACAAAAGATTTCTGTCTATTTGCTTCACTGTTGCAAGGACACCTTAAACTGAAGTGTGTGCCAATACATCTAGAAGCATCAAGTTGTTTAAGTTGTTTGTGGTGGTTTTTTTAGCTTTTTTTTTTTTTTCCTCACTGTCAAATGTAAATCTAACTAGCCAGATCAGCAGCATTGTGTCTATACAGCTATAAGGCCATGGAATACTCTCAAAAGCTCTCCCAGTTGTTTCCCACACTCACACTTTTGTGACTATGAACATCTCTTTGAATTTTCACCTCCCACTTTCTCTTCAGCTAACTTTTTACAGTGAGAAATTTATCACTCCAAGTGGATTTTTCTGAGCTGTCAAAAGCAGTTTAGTTGACGTATTCAGAATCATTTTTCTGCCCCCTAGGTAGCCTTGAATAGTATTATAATCCGTCACTTGCACATGTTTGATGATAATTTCTGTTCCCCAAGAGAAATAAGGCCAAAAGCTTCTAGATGACTATGACTATTGAAAGAAGAAAAGAAAAAAAAAAAAAACTATTCATATAGATCAGAAATCAGATCAAATGCAAATTTCCTCATCTTACTACGTGCTGCTCAACAATATTCTTTTCATTTGTAAATATTTTTTCCTTAGTTCTCAGTTATCAGGTAAAATAGTTTAAAAAAAAATAATGTAGATATGATAATATTTTGACAAGATTAACCAGGAGTCATATTCAACTTCTGTTCTTCCTTTAAACAGAGGCCAATGAAGTCAGATGAGTGAATCATGGAGTCCATGGAATGATGCATGTAAGTGGGAAGTTTCAAGTGCAAATGGGATATGAGCAAGTAGCTGCTCTTTTGGCTCTGAGAGTGAACCAGAAGACAGGATATTACAACCTGTTAGATCTCTGAGCAAGAATATTTTCCCTTTTTCTTAATTTATTACATTGCTTCAGTTCAGTTCTCCGCAAATTAAATGTGCCTTTAGCTGCTTAACATTGTAAGTCAATCCTTTAGTTCCCTCTCTCTTTTTCCTTCTGAAATCTGTTTGTTAACATCCCTCCTCCCAGAATTAAAAATTCCAGAAATAAATCCAGTGTTTTCAGGAGAGACTTTCATCAGACATGAACTTACATTGGTCTATAAGTCTATGATGATTTCCTCCAGCTGAACATCAGCACCCATATGTGGCAATTTTGCTTCATGGTCATGTCTCAAGAGTAGCCTAGTCTTGTTCTGCTGTTTTAGATACTTTTTGAATTTGCTTACTAATGAATAATTTGCTTTCTGATGTCTGAAGACATTTTTAGTGTCCATTTTTCCGTTCTCATTCAGCTGTGTGTGTTTTAGATTATACTAACGCAGCATTCTCTCACTCTAGCTGAATAAAAAATTGAATCACCCTGGCTGGGAAATATGGTTTTTAATTAAAGGAAAAATATTTCACAAGTTAAAACAATTTTTGTGACCCCTAAAGAAGTTCCAGAGTTTCACAAGCATTAAACCACATTGGATTTGATTTGTCTTTGATCCTCAACCTTTTTAAGATGCAATGGGGATATTTTGATGACTTTGAAGGCAAAAAGCCAGACACTACTCGTCTCATGTAGAAGAGTGAAATACAGGAGCACCAACCCCAGTGTTCTGTTGCTTTTCTCTAGTTGAAGTATTACTTCTTGTTTTTTAAGTGGCAAATGTCTGCAGATGCAAGGCCTAGCTGTGCCAGTTTTCAAGGAGGCAGTGTTCTGTAGAAGAAAAATGCTAGATCTCAGGTCACCAGGGTTTCCTGTCCCACAGGTCTAGCTCCTCCTGTGGGAAGATGGTCCTGTATCCACTCATTCCTGCAGTTGTCAAAACATACAATAAGTACCTATGATAGCTATGTGATACGTGTGATAGAAGGGAAATGTGGATTTGTGAAGTATGTAACTAAAAACTAACTTATAATGAAAGCTATTGGTACATGGTTCCTCAAAGTTATCTTTTTGCGTATCTCTGACAGGTTAAATTTTTGTTTCAAATTCAGTGAGCACTTCACATGGCAGACTGGCTTCAGCCTGTATAGAAATAATGGATCCCCTTCCAAACACAATTTGACAGTACTGCTTGCTGTCCTCACTGCTGCTAACAATTTTCATGTCTGTCAGATCCAGGTAAGTAAAGGAATTCTATGCAGTAGGAAGCTGACTCTACTGAGCACAGTTTATTCCTCTTTTTACAATCCACTCCCAATATTTTACAGTTAGTTTCAATGCCTTGATGTGATCACTCAGGAGGTCAAGTCAAACATCAAGGAATCCTACATGTTTCACAAAAAGTTAAAAATAAGAGACAGCGGCTAAAATTAAAAAAGAATAGGTAGGAGTAGATAATAATATGCATTCCGCAATGGAAAACTATTTGACCTACATACATATCTGTTATTAAGTTAATACTTGAGATAAATATTTTTTATTTTCATTTGACTTCTACATCTTGGGTCTATAGGGTGTGAATAGTAACCTAAACATGCTTCTGTCAATAGAAAGCCACAGTGTGTAAAGGACACAAAGGTAAGGCTCTGCAAACTTAGTTACAAAATCTAGTATCACAAAGTTACATTTCGGGAAACTTTCTTCATGGAGCTAATGTCTAGCTTAATGTCTAGATCTGCAAAACAAAACACGTTTAGTCTCAAGTTCCTTTAAGAAATAAGGTGATATGAACATTACCTAAAATGAATCACACTCATAAGTATTCTGTATGTAATCTTGATGTTGTCTAATAATTATCAAGCACATTTACAACAAAACATTCAGGAAACATAAGGATGTCAGAATCATGCTCAAATACATATGAAATAAAATATAGGATCCAGTCCTGAGTTCCTTATGGCCTTTTTTAAAAATGCAAAAATCTCAGTGAAGTTTCTTCTGTTATGTCAGAAAAGGGCACTATCAAAAATCAAACTTCACCCATGCTTGTTTATCACCAATTTTTTTATTTACATATTTTATTTTATTTTTTAAGTGGAGAAACATACCACTCATTTTCCTTCTGGTTCTTGTGTACTGTAATAATGTTATTTAGAAATATTCTAGTTTTGTCATCTCTCTCAAAGCAATTTGTAAAGATAATGCTTTAAAGCATTGCTCCTCAGCTAGTTCATCTAATTCTTTTCATAAATAGAACAAGCAGAACAAAATTTTTCAAAACTACATACATCTACAAAATATGTTAGAGCATATTTCCAATAGTTTCAATGTCACATCAATTGATGATGTGTTTCAGGTTCAAGCATATTTTAATTTTCACTGTTTTATGTTCACTCATTTAACAGAGGAAAGAGGCAAGAATGTCCTGTCAGAACAAACTAATGTACTTCAGAAAGACTAGATCTGGCACCATCTGCAAAGGTAAGGTGTTCTGTATTATTAATATATAAATATATATATTTCACTTTGAATACTGCATGTGAAGAGCTTTTTTTCTTAAACAGTCTGAAGATCTTTAGAATCTTATATGTGTATTTTCTAAACACTATTTTTGTACCTTATATGTAGTTACAAGATTTACCAAGGGTAGTAGAGCAATGCCTGCTTGTAGAGGTTGAAGCCACAGGAGTTTTGAAAGACAGCATTCATCAAAACCAAGAGTGTTTTGACAAATATTTATTCTTAAGAACTCTCATCAAAAACAGTTCCACCAACAAAGGTGGGGTTGCCCCTGGAGTTGTACTTTGTGGTACATAAATGTTTATGTCCTTTGGCTTTAGTTGTCTAATAAGCTCTGCAGAGAGGAAAGTGTGTTAACCACCAACCACCCTCACCCAGGCCCCTGCCCCCCCCCCCCCCCCCCCCCCAAAAAAAGGTCTCCTTAGACCCTCTAGATCCACTAAGATTGTTTGATGTGCATAAGAAAGCTGGCAGTTCCCCCAAGCTGACCATTATTTCCTTAGGCAACATCTCTTCTCTTAAACCCCACCTCAGAAGATTGTGAAAAGTAGGTATGAATTGCCTGTATTTCTTTGGGGAAGTGACTAGTGGGTCTCAGTGACTTTGATGGTGTCAGCAATGTCCAGTAGGTAGCTGGCCACCAGAAATCCCACTGAGCACAAGTGGTATTTGCACTGTCTTTCTCCCACTGCCTTAAAAAACAAATTCTCTCCACATCAAAAGTGTCTCTATTGAGCAATTACTGTGTCAGCACTCTTCAGCCTTAAGTTGTTTGCTGGTTTCTGAAACATGAAAAACACAAGATGTCACAAAATGAGAACAGTGTCTGTTTCCATTCTGTTGATTTAGGAGGCAAAGCAGTAAAATAAAGCAAATATGCTAAAAAAAAAAAAAAAAAAAAGTGCAATCAGGATAAATGAAGGAACAACTACACATTTGGGTATGTGGCTCCTCTGAAGCCTTTGCCTTTTCTATCAGACAGCTCTTTCTATCAGATAATCAAGATAGACAGCAAAGTTAAAGCTATTAACAAGTCAGGAAAACATTTTTATAGCTTAAAAAGCTTAATGGACTCAAGATACAACCAAGTAATTCCAATTATACAATTATGCACATGCAAACCCTTAAATTTGTAATGGCAAATGAGTTGTATTTGTTCTAATCCCTGTGAAAGATCCCCTTCTATTTCTCAGTTGCCTGCAATTGTGCAGCCTATGAACTTCTTTCCATATTTTCTACTAAATCCTCCATTGTAATTAGGCATGTGATTGCAATACTTCCTATCTTCTCCTCATAGTACAAAATGGCATTCTTTCTACCATGTTTCTTATTTTAAGAGTTGGATTTGCTTATAGAGCTAATGATAAGTCAAAGGATGGTACAAGTCTGACAAAGAAGGTAAATTTAGCTGGACTCCAGTATGAGACTTGCAGCTTTTTATTTTTTGGAAGTTGCCAGCTGCCACATGGATCATGACAGAAGCGCTGACTTCAGAAATCAAAAATGCATGCCACGCTTTGCATGTTTGTTTTTTTTTTTTCTGTCATAAACAAAATACTAAGAATGTTTTAAGTGGTTTAGATCACCAAGGTTGTCAGCCAAAATGGAACAACAACTTTCTAGATTAACAAAAATGGACAGATGCAAGTTATTAAACGCTACTTGTCACAAATTTGAACTCTGCATATCTACACAGTAAAGCAGGAGAAAAGCCAGGAACATGAGGAACTGACCTAAGAACATTAAAATCATATCAGTAAATCACTATGTTTTCCATTTTCCAGGCTCTAAGGTCTTGAAAGTTTATAATGCATTAAACCACAGTGTGGAGTGCAGTACATCTGTATATATAATGTGATCAAAAGAGAAAACTGAAGGAAAATCTTTTAACAGAAGAGGTTAAACAATTTTCTTCAAAACTATTTTTGCCCTTCCCATTTGTGAATGTCCATGGATTACTATATATGCTTATATCCTTCTCTTTTGGATATACATACAGATTTTGAAAAATCCAGTAGAAAAATATTTAAACATTTTATGTAATATTTTCTGTAAATAAGTATTAAAAACACATTGTGAACACTGGAAATATATACTGAGTCCAAAGACACTGAATTATTTCAGGATTACCTCTTTATGTAGAAATTTTACTGATCATAATTACATAAACTCTTAATCGAAATTAATTTGGCTTGAGTCAATTACAATTTTATATTTCTCAAAACCAAACTTTTAATTTAAGACAACTGTAAATGCAGTTTTCAAAAAGCAACATTTGGCTAAAGACATGGGACAAAATATGTGCAGAGTAGTTTCGAGAACATGATTAAATTTGCAAAGAAAGTAGTTCCTTGCCAGAGCTGGAACTCCATTGCTTTCCTGTGCACTCCATATAAGTGAATAAAAAACTCAGTGCAGCCTGGTTTTTAGAAGGTGAACTGTGTTGCAGGATGCACCAGAAATGTTAGACAGATGTGACTTTGCAGCTGGTTTGCAGAGCCTAAGTGAGATAGGTTGGACTCAGTGCAACAACTGCTTATGAATCAGGCTGAATTAAGGAAACCCAGAGAAGTGTGAGGATTTGATTAGAGTCAGTCTATTTGAGGAGAGAGCTATGAGAAGAGAGCACATTTCTTCAGTTGAATAGACGTAGGGGATGTGGCGGGTTGATCCTGCCCAGCAGCCAACCTTCACACAGCCACTCATTCACTCCTCTCCTATGCCCCAGTGGGATAGTGGAGAAAATAGGAATGCTAAAAGTGAGAAACTCGTGGGCCAAGGTAAAGACAGTTTAACAAGTGAATCAGAAGCTGTGCATATAAGCTAAGCAAAGCAAAGAGGAATTTATTCACTGCTTTGATCTGCAAGCACATGTTTAGCCAATTCCTGGAAAACAGGGCTTCAGCACTCATAACAACTACTTGTGAGGACAAGCACCATAACCACAAATAGCCCAGCTTCTTCCGCTTTTTCTTGAACTTTTATTTCTGAACATGGTGTCATATAGTATAAAATATCCCTTTGGCCAGTTCAGGTCAGGTGTCCTTCCTGTGTCCTCTTCCAATCTCCCACCTAGCAGAGTGGGCAGAGTGGGAATGAGAGAACAACTTCAGCAATCTCTAAAATATTGGTGTTTTATCAATGCTGTTTTAGTCACAGATCCAAAACACAGTACCATACATGCTGCTATAAAGAAAATTAACTCCATCCCAGCCAAACCAGTATGGGGTTTAGTCTGTTCTATAGATAACCACCAAAACTGACTATGCAGACATCATGAGCTAGAATTCAGCCTGTAACCATAGGTTAAAGTCAACATTTCTAAAATAATAATTTGTAAAATATTCCACTTTTTCTTTATAATATTTAAAATATTTCTCCTTTTCCTTATAATGTTGAGATGCACCCCACCCCGCCCCCCCCCCCCCCCCCCAAAAAAAAGAGAGAACATTACTGTCTTCCAGAAATGCTATGATTCACTTCTTTAGGTACTTATGGAATCTGCCAAATTTTGAAACATAATAGCATGAATAAAAACACTGAAATGAACCTCTGAGAAGATGCTTTTATTTGTAGTGCATCAGCTGGATGAACTGGTGAGAAAACCAAGAGAAAGGAGACTTTCTGGAATTAGGGTGTTCAGGGACTAATACTGAATTCATTCCTTAATTTGATTAAGGCAGAACACACTTAGGAAATTCATGTTTGGAGTGGAAAAGTATCCTATTTATTTAGCCTCAGTCTGACCTTCCCTGTGAACTGCCAAGGGCTATCCCTTTTTCCTGTATTTATACACAAGTTTTTCCATACCAGGTGTATTTGTTTTTATTTTTGGCAAGATGGAGTAAAAAAAATGAAGTGTTATGAGAGAGGCAAACTTCTTGCTAGGAAAAAGTTATTAGGAAATGGGCAATACACATTACTACTCTGTTTTAAATAAAAGAATCTGGTTCTAGCAGGGCCCAGAAGATCCACTTCTCTTTAATTTCTTCCCAATAAATTCAAGAAAACCAGGGAGATAAAAAGTAAATTACTTTGGCTGCATATGGATGTGACTGTATAAGTAAGGAATTTAAGTGAAGACAAAATTTTTGAAAGATTATGACAGTTAAAGGGCTCTAAACATGTTTTCACCCATAGGTCTTTTTATAAAAATAAATAAATAAATAAAAACAGCAAAACACACAAACAGAATCTCTGACCATCTTTACTGATCAATAACAATGACTGTAAAAGCTCCAAATGCACCCCAGTATTTCAGTTGTGGAGGGATTTGGATTTCTTAATAAATAGCTTTCTAAATTGTAAAGTAGACTGCAGAAGATATCCAAATTTCCTTTTGACTTCAAGTTCTTTTGTCAGAAAGTATATTCTGTAGGAAGCTATAAAAGGTACCAGCTAAATTTTGAGTCTAGATATGTGTTCTTTTAAAGACAATTGTATTTAAAAACATGGAAATATTAGTACCAAGAACACCAAAGGGTGTTATCTTTGACTTAAAAAAAAAAAAAATGTTGATAGACTCATTCCACATAAACTCCACAGTATGCTCCTCCTGTTGGATGAGCTACAGCATGTCTTGCAGATATATATCTTGATCTGAAAACTCCTAGTAAGACAAAATTAACTATGTCCTAAGTAAAATGGTTCTAACGGATTAATTAATCAATGGATTCTAATGGATTAATTAATTAATTAATCCCTCAGGATTAAAAGACTTTATTTTCTCTCTCTTTTTTTTTTTTTCTATTTGAAGTTATTTAGTAGGCATTATATTTATCTTATAATTACAGAAGTTATGTACAATAATTCAGGCCCACATCCTACAGATTTTGTTAATGAGTCTTTAACCTTGTCTTTAAAACATATATAGCAGGGAAAAAAGGACATCACATAAGTTATGCTGATATTTTTAAACAAATTTCTTTGGCCAGCCTTGAAGAATGCAAGGTTTCCTACAGCTGCAAAACCCTGGTAATTTAGGGTTCTGACCTGCAGTAGAAAATTAACCTACATGCTCATATTGGAGACTATTTAAACTATTCCACATAAAGCTCAGTAGAGAAATGTCCTCTGCCTTCAAAACAAATAGCTGTTGCAAGTATCCACCTGTGATTCATTGCACAGACATTCCAAGTCAAAACAGTAACTTTTCCAAGAGGTGAACTGCAGTTAACTGTTAATTTGGAAACACTCAGAGGAACTTGAAGCAGTGCTAGATGGTGTGTATTTACTGTGGTGACTGGCTAAGGTAGTATTCTGCAGCAACCTAGCAAAGGGAAAAAAGAAAAAAAAAAAGTTTTCTGTGAGACATCGATATTCTTTAGACATTCAATTGGGATAACTTACTGAATCTTTTAGAAATGCCTTAATGCTCTTTTTTTGTTTGTTTGTTTGTTTGTTTTTGTTTTGTTTGTTTTTGTTTTTGTGCATAATTCTGAATATATTTCAGGGAGTTGAATTATGGGCTCGTTATAATTTTAAGTTGATACCACAGCTAAAAAACATTTGAGTGATGGATAACTACAGATGATACACCTCTGTTTTATTGTTATTACACAAGATTTTATGTTGAATTACCATTTGCATCAGGACTTGTCTGTCATCCTCTTTAACGGTAAACTGGTTGCTGTTGTACAAAATCTCTTTTGGAGTTAATTATGTTAGATCAGATTTGGAGAAATTTTTGCTGAAAGTGAAATCTAAGGGAGGAAAATCTTATTATATGTTGTGACATACAATGAGTGATAATATTTAACTGGAACAACACAGAAGTTGGGCAAAATCACAGAAAATTTCTGTGGCTTCGAAAAGGACTTTGTATGATAGTAAAATGCTTCCACTTTTGGGAGGAAAGCAGTGGTTTCATAGATCTACAAGAATTTCATAGAGGTAAAGCTGATTCTAAGGCTTTGATGAGGCAACTGCTGACTGTAATATCTGCGTGGAGTCTACATCAGAAAGAATTTATATTGCAATTTTATTCAGTTGATTATTTTTTTTAACATGCATTTGTATTTATTGTCATCACCAATTTCTTTAATTTTAATTAAGGGCTTTCAAGCCCTTCTCTGGACATGTTCCAGGGCCTCGATGTCCTTCTTGTAGTGAGGGGCCCAAAACTGAACACAGTACTCGAGGTACGGCCTGACCAGAGCAGAGTACAGGGGGATGATCACCTCCCCAGTCCTGCAGGTTACACTATTCCTGATACAAGCCAGGATGATGTTGGCCTTCTTGGCCACCTGGGCACACTGCCGGCTCATGTTCAAGTGAGCATCAATCAGCATCCCCACATCCTTTTCCTCTGCACAGCTTTCCGGTCACTCTGCCCCAAGCCTGTAGAGTTGCATGGGCTTGTTGTGGCCGAAGTGCAGGACCCATCACTTAGCCATGTTGAACCTCATCCCATTGGCCTCTGCCCATCAACCCATCCTGTCCAGGTCCCTCTGCAGGGCCTTCCTACCCTCCAGCAGGTCAACACTTCCCCCCAACTTGGTGTCGTCTGCAAACCTACTGAGGGTGCCCTCAATTCCCACATCCAAATCAACAATAAAGATATTAAAGAGGATGGGCCCCAACATGGACCTCTGGGGAACACCACTGGTGACCGGTCGCTAGCTGGATTTCACTCCACTCACCAGCATTCTCTGGGCCTGGATGTCAAGCCCATTTTTAACCCAGCAAAGAGTGTACCTGTCCAAATCATGGGCTGCCAGCTTCTCCAGGAGAATACTGTGGGAAACCATGTCAAAGGACTTGCTGAAGTCTAGGTAGACTACGTCAACAGCCTTTTCCTCATCCAGCAGGCAGGTCACCCGGTCATAGAAGGAGATGAGGTTGGTAAGGCAGGACTTGCCTGTCATGAATCCATGCTGACTGGTCCTGATTTCCTGGTTGTCCCGCATATGCTGCATGATTGCATTCAAGATGACCTGTTCCATCACCTTTCCTGGCACCAAGGTCAGGCTGACAGGCCTGTCATTCCCTGGTTATATCTATATATATCTTCTTATACATGGGCATCACAGTAGCTGCTCCAGTCATCCGGGACCTCTCTGGATGATCATGACCACTGAAAGATGATGGAAAGCAGCCCAGCAATCACATCTGCAAACTCCCTCAGCACCCTCAGGTGGATCCCATCTGGCCCCATGGACTTGTGACAGTCCAGGTGGAGCAACAGGTCTCTGTTTCCTCATGAATCACAAGAGGTTTATTCTGCTCCCCATCCTAGACTTCCAGGTCAGGAGGCTGAGTACCCGGAGGGTAACTGATCTAACTATTAAAGGTTATTGAGGGTAACTGATCTAACTATTAAAGGCAGCTATAAAGAAGGCATTAAGAACCTCAGCCTTTTCCTTACCCTCTGTAGTCATGTTTCCCCCTGCATCCAGTAAAGGATGAAGATTCTCCTTGGCTCTCTTCTCGCCATTAATATATTTATAAAAACATTTTTTGTTATCCTTAACCACAGTGGTCAGGTTAAGCTTGTACTGGGCTTTGGCCTTCCTGATCTTTTCTCTGCATATACTGGCAACTTCCTTTACCCTCCCTGAGCTACCTCCCTTCTTCCACTGGACATAAACTCTCTTTTTCTCCCAGACACTCAGCAAAAGTTTCCAGTTCAGCCATGCTGGTCTTCTTGCCTGCGGGCTCATCTTATGGCACACAGGGACAGCCTGCTCCTGAGCCTTTAAGATTTCCTTCTCAAGGAGCGTCCAGCCTTCCTAGACACCTCTGCCCTCAGGACTGACTCCCAAGGGACCCTCCCTACCACTGTCCTGAAAGCCTATTGTCTGGTGAAAAGTTTCTAGAGCTTCAGTTATAGCTGGAGGTCAGCCTAAAACATTCCTGGACATAAACACCAGCAAAAAAAATGTCAAAGTTTCAGTATTGTAACTGTACAACACAAGCTGAAGAGTAGAGAGAGGTACTTTATAATTTCTAAAGAACTAAAGTTAGAAACAATAACACTTCTGGTAGAAAGATATATATATATATATATAACTGAATAAACATTGTTTTTCTAAGGTGTAGTCAGTTTTTCTAGTCTACAGAAAAAAATGTCCATCCTTGGACCCTTGCCAAGTGACTACAGCTAGTCATTTTCTAGCAGTGCAACTTTATATCATGTCAGAGTAAAACTAGGTCAGAAACTGTCCCAGATCCTAGAAAATGTTACACATTTTACTAATGCTTTTTCTTTTATTTCGAAGAGTACATAAAATATCAGTACAAGGTAGGTCTCTGCTAATTCGTACTTAAGTAAAGAGCACACAAATACATTCCTTATCCAGAATCTGTTTTCACTAAAACTCTAGGGCCTGTGCATACCTAGGTAGGTTAACACTCAGCTACTGCCCCTCTTGCGCTACTCAGTAGTCCTTTTCATTCTCCCAACATGCTCATTGTTTCTGAAGGGTTCCTGCTGCAGTATAGAGAGAGGGAAAATTAGTCTCTAATGTCAGTTGACTAATAATGGGTCTGCTGTCACTGTCACCACAGCAGTGCTCCAGAAAATAAATAAATAAAATAAATAAATAAATAAACAAACAAACAAATAAATAAATAAATAAATAAATCTTGTACTCTTGTCAGGAAGGTGTTATCTTTATGTTTTGGGGTTTGGTTTTGGTTTTGGTTTTGTTTAAACACCCTAAAATCACTAGTGCTGGTTTTCACTTATATACATAGTTACATTTACTGACAGGTTTTAAGAGGAGTCAGTCACCTGTTAGCCACACTAATTTATTTTCTGTGAAGACCCCAACTCAAGATTGTACACAATATATCTTCTTTTGTAGCCCTTCCAAAATCAGCCAGAAAGACTTCAGTCATTGCTTCCTTATCCTTTTCCTGTCATATGATCCAAAGTGATGCCTATATTTTACAAAGTACAGCAACCAACTAGCCGTGATGGCCTTTTTTTTCAGTATCATTTTTCAGACATTTCAAAAGTTTTTGAGGCAAAGCTCTGCTTGTAAGTTGCTGAGATGCAGAATGTAGAAGGTAGCTATGGCATGCCATTTATTGTCAGCTGATTTTTTAATACTGAAATTTCCTTAAGGAACTGAAGTTCTAAGAGCTCCACAGAAGAAGGTGGAGGGGGTGGGGGAGAAAGAGTTACCACTTCTTTC
Source organism: Anser cygnoides (assembly GCF_040182565.1). Classification (NCBI taxonomy): domain Eukaryota; kingdom Metazoa; phylum Chordata; class Aves; order Anseriformes; family Anatidae; genus Anser; species Anser cygnoides. Next base: position 111,038,190 of record NC_089873.1, on the reverse strand, counting down.
TTACGCTTCCAGATTTTGATTCATATCTACATTTGGGAGTGGGAGGGAGGGGGGAGGAATAAAAAATAAATAAAAAAAGGATGTAGGATGGTTGTTAATTCATCCAAAATGAGGAGTTCATTGTAGCTATTCTGTTCCTCTTGAAAGCAGCATTACAAGTTGCAAACACTGGAGACTCATCATAATGTTTTGTCCATCTTTTACTGGTGATTATTTTTTCCAAAAAATGTTATCCTATGTGGTCTTATGTTCTCCCCGTGATGACACCATTCAGTATTAAATCCTATATAATATTCTGCAGATTTGTAGGAGTTGCATTATTGTTTTGAGACTGACAATATAAAGAGACTGATGCAAATTTTATTTTTCTCAGAGAAACATCTCAGAACTTATCTTCTGTCTTTATGAAAGATCATTTCTCTTGGAAGTCATCTATTCTCTTTTGCAAGACCAAACCTCATAGCATAAATATCTACAGCAATCTTTCTACTGGTTTAATTTGAACTGTTTGTGATTTAATCACAAATACTTGGAGTAGAAAGTAGCTTTGGTTATGAATATTTGTACCTTTCATTTTGTGTTATCATTTTTAGTTTTCCCTTACTTTATATGATATATCATAGAATCATTGAATCATCTGGGTTGGAAAAGACCTCTAAGATCATCTAGTCCAACCCTTAACCTAGTACTAAAGTCAACCTCTAAACCATGCTACTAAGTTCTACATCTAAATGTTTTTTGAAGACCTCCAGGAATACAGACTCAACCACGTCCCTGGGCAGCCTATTCCAATGCCATACAACCCTTTTAGTAAAGAAATTAATATCATAATAATTAATATAAAATTATATTTATCATTATTATATTGTTCTACTTTACACCTTATTTAGACTTGCTTGCTATGATTCTGATTAAGTCACAGTCTTTTTTTCTGCAAGGTATCAGTGTCTCCATCTTTCAGAACAGATTTCAATTTCTTGACATTTACTTTTTTTAGTATCATTACACCATGTGTAACACAGAGTCGAAATATGGCAGGATTTAACCTTATCAAGCCAATTCAGCTGAACGCATTCAAGAATCTAATTAGAAGATGTACACCAGATTTTTACTCTACATCAAAACTGAAGACTTGCCCTCTCTTCATTTTATAATTGCATATTATTATTTTTATGCTACTACCTAAATTTTAGTTTTATTTTTCTCTTTTTCATATCTATTTCTATACACCTCTGAAATGTCTTTTTTCTTTTTTTCTTTTTTTTCTTTTTTTTCTTTTTTTTTTCTTTTTTGTTTCCTTTTTTTCCCCAAATAGTTTCATTTTCTAATTGGTACCTATGGGTGGATTCAATCTATAGTAATTCTCAGCAACAATATGGCACTAAATATTTTCTATACTGAATGGAGTCATAGTTTGACTCCATTTAAATGCACCGAAAGAGTGTACTCTAACTGTGAGAATACTCTGAGCTGTGGTGTTTGATTCAGCTCAAATTTACACTGAGAGGAAATGTGTCAATAAAGCACTCTTATTGTGGTGTGCATGGGGGGATGGGGATTAATGACTTAATTTAGCCATTAAAAGATTCCACGTGATTTCAGTTCAGAACTATTTATCCAAATGCAAGTGCCATATTCCTACTTCCCTGGTACTTGTCCAGACTGTGCAATGCCACATACTGCAGACAAACTATTTTTTGCACACTATTGCATTCAAACTTATTAATGCCAACTTTAAATGATATAGCAACTCAGCTTGGCAGAGCACTGTTTATCTACAGTAGTGCAAGCTCTAACAACTCAGAGCACCACTGCCATGTTGAACCCATGTTAATAAGACATTTTCCTCAATGAGTCTCAGCTCCTGTGACTCACCCTAGGAGCTTTATGTTATCAAAATTCCAGACAATCAACCCTGTGTATGTGGAGTAAACTACAAAAGAGAAGGTATGTAAAATTTCTTTGTGTTTTGCCATTTTTTAGTTTTTATTATGATTATCATTTATCCAGGAAAGTAACCAACATGCAATACTTTAGAAATAATGTTCCAATGTCTCATCAACAAACATGATGTCAGTCATTGCTGAAAATATTCAGAGGGTGCTCCAGCCCTCTGACCGTCTTTGTGACCCTGCTCTGGACCCACTCTAACAGTTCCATGTCTTCCTTGTGCTGAGGGACCCAGACCTGGATGCAGTACTGCAGCTGGGGCCTCACAAGGCAGAGCAGAGGGGGACAATCACCTCCCTGGACCCGCTGGCCACTCCTCTGTTGATGCCGCCCAAGATGCAATAGGACTTCTGGTCTGTAAGGTCACACTGCTGGCTCTTGTCGAGCCTTTCATCCACCAGAACCCCTGAGTCTTTCTCTGCAGGGCTTCTCTCAATGAGTTCCTCTCCCAGTCCGTACTCATGTCTGGGATTGCCCCAACCAAGGTGCAGTACCTTGTACTTGGATTTGTTGAACCTCATTAGGTTCATGGGGGCCCACTTCTCAAGCTTGTCCAGGTCCCTTTGAATGTCATTCCTTCTTTCTGTTGTATTGACTGTACCACTCATTTTGGTGTTGTCTGCAAACTTGCTGAGGGTACATCATACAAAATGCATCATATAATTTCAGTCACATTCAAAGGTTCTGTTATAACTAGTCTCTCTACCATCAAAAATTTAGCAATGCTTGGCTTCATATACAGTACTCTTCATTCTTTAGTCTCAAAGCCTTTTCAGGGAAGGAAGTACTTTGTGTCATTTCCAGATGAGGTAAATTAGAAACTAATTAGTATTCCCAGCACCTCATAAATTGAGCAGTAATAATATTTCCACTTTGATTATGGGGTAGCTGAGGTACAAAGAGACTAGTTTATTTGTGTAAAGTCACTCAGGAATCAATGGCAAATAGGGGAATAAATGACAGATTATTTTTCTTTTTTCAAAAAAGAATGTTCTAACCACAAGACATTCTCTTTTTCCTCAATAATAAAGTTAAATATGTGAAGTAAAATAATGAAGTTGTTCTACAGATTAAATTCACAGTAATAACAGATGTTCAACAGTTTTTAATTTCTCTGTTTCAGTAATGTGGTCTGTGTACTGCCTGAAGCAGGATTTAATTTGTCTCATTGCGTTATCAGACAACTAAGCTGCTGTCAAAACAGGCAGATCAGGAATTAATGAAAACATTTCTATATACAGTTCTCTGATTATAGTATAGACAGCTGTATTTTAATTTCCAGGCATTTGAGTTTCACATTCATAGAGTTTGGGTTTAAACTAAAATCAGATAAGAATACAGGCTAAGGCTTGCTTCACATCTGAAAATCTGGTGTGAAGGGGTGAATCTACACACAGACCTACATAAATACTCATTAATAATAATGTTTCTCAAAACCCCTATCACAATTGGCATTGAATGAAACCTTTCATTGCCGACTAGTCTCAACAGCCAGAATAGGGAAAGACAACACAAGGTCTCATGATCCACACAAAAATAGTTCAAAAGCATGTTTAAACCAGAAGGATTAGTTAGCTGCCTAACTTCTGCGGCTATACTTACAAGAATACGTGTGACCTTGACTAAGCTATCTTCTTCCTTATCTCTCATTGTAGGTCTAAGTCCTTTAGTTTGATATAGTGTTCAAATCAGTGAGCTGCACTTGGAAAAAGCAAACTAATAAAGTTCCTCAGGGCACTTTGCTATCATCATTAACATGAATAAACCTGTAGTCTGGAATTATTGGTTTTGGTTCCTACCTTTTATGCAACTTAGCAACAGTGTCCTAAGTCCAGTAAATTCTGTTAATATCTTCAAAATGTAGTCTTTTAAATATTTGCATTTTAATAAGCAACTACAAGTGGCAATTTAAACATTAGATCCTAAAATCCCTCTTCAGGAGGTGCCTGTCTGTCTCTATTTACTATAGCGAGACCCAGAAGCATTTGGGTTATGAAGTTATAAAGGGGAAAACTTCAGCTTTATTCTTCAAATGAATTTGTGTGCAATAGAGTTCATGTCTGTCAAGATTCACAGAGGTGCATGTAGTCAGCAATACTCACCAGAAAGCTTTGGTGTGATGTTCTGGATCTTTTTTAAATGTAAAAATGTTTCTTTTCTAGTAAATTAGGAATGCTGGTGCAGAAATCTGTAAAGCCTTTACTGACCTGATTTTTCACGGTCCTTGGACTCCTGCTTAAGCAATCTCCCCTTTCTGCAGCCACATATTTTTCCTGCATTATCCCTTAGATTATTCTGGGACAAATGCTTGTACTAGTGCACAGAGTGATCTAATGGGAAACTAATCTGACAGAAATACAGTTCAATCTATGCCCTCCTTTCCTTCTCCTTAACATAAATAAATAAATAAATAGAATTACTATGCTGCCATAACACAATTAGCAAGAGTTAGACAGATGTTGACTATCTATGCCCATCCTGTCACCAGAAAATATTTGTTCAATAACATCCTTAACCTGCTTGCACAAAAGCCCATTCTAGTCCAAATTTCATGCAGTAGTTATAGACCTTGTATTAAAAGTTACTGATTCAGTGTGGAGAACTGCACTTATCTCTGTTTCCATTTAATTGTTTATTGTTTTCTGATACCTTGAAAATTAGGAGTCCTTCACTCTAGTTTAATGCTATCAGAAAATCAAGAATTGGATTGAACATTGGTTCAAGTAGTACTTGATTTCAAGAAAGATAAAAGAAAAAAGAGTGACATGGACATAACCTAATGAGATACCTACCATCTATCTAATGCAATTAAAGTCAAGTGAGTATATTTTGGGTTATGGGGAAACATGGATGTTACTTTTTCTTTTATTGCAATAAAGTAGATGTTAAGAGGATGGCAGGTTATAGCATATTAAAGAATCAAAGATTTGTTTCACTGTGGGTTTTTTGTTGGTGGTGGTGGGGTTTTGGGGTTTTTGTTTGTTTCTTTGAAATTAGACGTTAACGTCTGATTAGGCTTTTTGCATGAAAGTTCTCCAACATTGCTAAGCACTCTCCTGGGAAGGAAATTAATTAGTAAACTGAATCACTTAATTATTTAATTAGTAAAATATGTACCTGATTGATTTATTTATATCATACCTATACTGGAAGAGACCTCATTAAAATCATTATTATTTCTGTATTTTAAGACATACCAAGTCCATGTGTTCATCCAGTTTCAGTCAGCTGTTTAGAAGTTTAACACTCTGGCTGTTGACCAAAATAAATGGCATGCTCTTGATATAACATCCCTGTAAAATCTGTACTCACACAACAAAATCGATAAGTCTTGAAGAGAAATTAAGACTTTCATTAATTCTTCTTTCATGTCTTCAGCGTGGCAAGACATTACAAAAAAAAAAAAAAAAATCCTTCTTTTCACCCTCCCTCCAGCCTTACAATGTAATATATGTGTTGGCTCCAAGTAGCTAGAATATTCATTTTAAATCCGAAGGTCATAGCACTGTGTCTGGATAACATACCATTCTTGATTGCTGTTTGAACAAAACAAAAATGCTGTTTGGCATGGTCAGAAGTAGAAAACCAAAATTATAGACCACAATAAAGTCTGCCTGTAATAATCTACAGTCTTTAAGAAGAGACAAAACATATGCTGTGATTTCAGTATTCTTATCTTCCCTGGGGTTCACTAGCAAATGACATTTCCCTTCCCTTACTTTTCTGTAAAGTCATTTTATTAATAATTAATTATAAGCTTGCATATATAAAGTATAGAGGTTGCTCTCCAGCCCCCTCCAGATAGTATGGATGCTGCTGCAGAGTTATATGGCTTATGATGGCTTTTCAACACCACTGTTGTATACAAGCACACAAACACCCCAGAGGGAACAGAGGAGAAAATGAACATGACCAAAATGTTTAGTCCACCTGGAATGTAGTGTTGTGTGAAAATCCTGAGCAGCACTTTCAACAAAGAAATTCAGCCAGATGGATTCAGAGCAGTCCTGAAGCTGTGCTAGCTATTCAAACTAAACTGTGAAGAGGTTAGGAAAATTCAAGGAAATAAGGAAGTTTTAAACATCTTGTGAGAGAGGTACAATTATTGTGACAATAAAGATGGTTGCAAAAGGTTTCAGTTTCCTCTCAAAGAGAAGTTCTCTCTGAGAAACTCGGGCACACACAGTGCAGCTAAGAGACATCCCATCTTTACATGTCAATCCAATGCAGTTGTTATGGCAAACAAAATAACCAATGATGGAAATGGTAAGTGTTCCTTTTCTCTGCACAGCAGTCACAGTGGGAGTGATGCTGCTGTCATTCAACTCTTCCACACAGAATGATGATGTAATCAAAAAACAATACTGAAATCTTTTAAAGCCCTTCACTGTCTACCACTTAAGTACAGTCTCCTGGGAATCAGTATAAACATTTGGTCTCTGGTTGCTCTAACTTATCATCTTCTCACTAAACATTTGTTTACTTTTAAATCACTGCACCCCATAGGAAGTGTGGAATATTTCCAAAATTAGAGCATGAATTACTGGTGAGGCTGGCCGAGGCACAAGGTTATGTGCAGTGGGAGACTGGAACGATGCAGCAGCTTCCAGTGGAAAGACTGAGGTGGTGATTTTGGTCCTGCTAATTAACTCCCAGTGGTATTAAGGATGTTTTCTCCTCCATACAGTCAATAAAATAAAAATAAATAAAATATAGGATATGGTTATATAAGTCCTTCACAGCTGGCATACCACAGAGCTTAACAGATCAAGGAGATATGTTCCAGTGGTCCAAAACCTTTCTTTACGCCCATCTGATATTCTTAAAATGCTTAGTAAAAGCTGATGCATGTCTTTGGACACGGCTGAAGGATCTCTGTGTTGTGGTAGATAATCTATCTGTAGTATCCATGTGATCTGTAGTGACAGTGTGAAACCTAAGCCAAAGCTGGGAACACCTGTTGCGGTTGCTTCCAATCCCCATGCAGAGAAGAGCTAAGGCGAGAAGAGCTAAGAGCCAGATCTGCACACTTCACACCTTGTGCAGCCAGCACAGCAGTTACTGGCATATCCACAGTAAAAACAAAGGGCTTTTTGTCCCCTGGAGCGCCTCCACAAACACTTTCTGAAGCCCATGTGCTTCATCTGTGGCCTTTCCAATAACTACCAGAAAGCAGACAGAGATAATGGTTTATGTTGGTTAAAAGTAGAAGATAGGCCACAGAAACACAGAATCACAGAATCGTCTAGGTTGGAAGAGACCTCCAAGATCACCCAGTCCAACCTCTTACCTAATACTAACAAGTCCTCCACTAAACCATATCACTAAGCTCGACATCTAAACGTCTCTTAAAGACCTCCAGGGATGGTGACTCAACCACTTCCCTGGGCAGCCCATTCCAATGCCTAACAACCCTTTCAGTAAAGAAGTTCTTCCTAATATCCAACCTAAACCTCCCCTGGCACAACTTTAGCCCATTCCCCCTCGTCCTGTCACCAGGCACGTAGGAGAATAGACCAACCCCCACCTCTCTACAGCCTTCTTTAAGGTACTTGTAGAGAGCGATAAGGTCGCCCCGAGCCTCCTCTTCTCCAGGCTGAACAAGCCCAGCTCCCTCAGCCGCTCCTCATAAGACTTGTTCTCCAGACCCCCCACCAGCCTTGTCGCCCTTCTCTGGACTCTCTCAAGCACCTCCATGTCCTTCTTGTAGTAAGGGGCCCAAAACTGAACACAGTACTCGAGGTGCGGCCTCACCAGAGCTGAGTACAGGGGGACAATCACTTCCCTAGACCTACTGGTCACGCTGCTTCTTATACAAGCCAGGATGCTGTTGGCCTTCTTGGCCACCTGAGCACACTGCTGGCTCATATTCAGCCAACTATCAACCAGTACTCCCAGGTTCTTCTCTGCCAGGCAGCTTTCCAACCACTCATCTCCCAGCCTGTAGCGCTGCTTGGGGTTGTTACGCCCCAGGTGCAGGACCCGGCACTTGGCCTTGTTGAACTTCATACGGCTGACCTCAGCCCATCGGTCCAGCCTATCCAGATCCTCCTGCAGAGCCTTCCTACCCACGAGCAGATCGACACACGCACCTAACTCGGTGTCGTCTGCAAACTTACTGAGGGTGCACTCAATCCCCTCATCCAGATCATCGATAAAGATATTAAAGAGGAGTGGCCCCAGTACTGAGCCCTGGGGGACTCCACTAGTGACCGGCCTCCAACCAGATTTGACTCCATTCACCACAACTCTTTGGGCCCGGCTACCCAGCCAGTTTCTAACCCAACAAAGCGTACGCCAGTCCAAGCTACAAGCAGCCAGGTTTTTGAGGAGAATGTTGTGGGAAACGGTGTCAAAAGCCTTACTGAAGTCAAGGTAGACCACATCCACAGCCTTATATGTCCTCTGCCACACCTTGAGCCAGACCTCCCAAACTGCTCAGCAGCATCTATAATCTGTAATTTATATTATGAAGGCTACAGATTTTAAAATGAAAGTGCTCTACTGGTAGGGAAAAGTGGGACTCAGCTGTAGGTACTTACTATGCCTAGGTCTTGTCTTCAAGTACACTCCAATGTCTGTCATGCACAGCATGTGTTGGACAAATTTGGTATAGAGCAGGAAATAAAGCATTTTAGAAGCTTTTAAAGATATAACATCAAAACTCTACAATAATAATCATCATCATCATCATCATCATCATCATCATCATCTTGGTTTTGGTAGCTTTTACGTTCACTGACCTGAAGCCTTAGAAGTTGTGCTCATAAATACAATGAATGCCTCCAACCACTGCTGGAAGAGCTAGCAAATACAATTGATGGTACTGAAGTCACTTGTTCAAAATACAAACATTACATGTTAAGTGCCATAAAGATAACAGGTTAAGCAAACCATATATACTACATTTTTTTCAAAGCCTGATTGTCTATGTATGCATAGGCCTCTGTGTTGCAGAAAGAATCTCCTGTGATGAAACTGCAGTCTGTGTGAGTAAGAAGGTTTATTTCTTACCCAACCAGCATCTGGTATAATGGCTAGATAACAATTCCCTGATTACCTAGTCCCAGAGTATTTTAGATGAACTAGATAAACTTTGCATAACTGCTTTTTCTATGTGTAAAACTGACAGCGATATTTAATACAGTTTTAGGTCCTTACCTAGATGTAGGTTTGTTCTTCAGCAAGTGTTTTGTCCACAGTTTCTTTATCAGCAGATCATATGACTACCAAAGTACAATATAATCATATGTAAGCACAACAAGGGATCTCTGAAGCAATCCACATGCATGCCAAACATTTCATCATTTTGTAGCAGTAATTAACAATACTTCATACAATCTTTTAAGGTCCAAGTAAATACTCAGTATTATTGAGCTAGAAATATATCCTTTTATTATTAATATTATTTTTTCTCAAAATAGCGGAAGCAAGTAACAGAAACCAACAGTTTTATGAGGAAAAAGAACTGTTTTCCAATAACAAAAATTAAACATTATAATGGATAGCCTGATCTTTTATAAAAATCAAAATCCATTCATTTGTGATTGCTAGTATTAAAATCTATTGATTCAAAAGATTCAGCAGAAAAGGAAGTATGTGGTTTTGTTGTTTTTTCTTCCCTGTAGTATATTTGTTCATAACATGTCACTTAGCATGCCGCTTAGAATTATAGGGCCATACTCACACAACTTTGTGATATTTTATCTTATATCTTCAAATCTGGCACTTGTTTTAAGAAACTATACATGATTTGTGAAGGTTAAGAGAAATATGGTGGGGTGGAATTTTTTTTTCCTGTAATACAAACAGTGTGAAATTACCCTGCAGAACTTCCTCTATGAGAAAATGAGTTTGTGTGGTCACTTAACCACTGACCTTAATGCCTTCTGTCCAATTTAAAAACACTTCCAGAAAACCGATGGAAATGACTATTTAATATTTCCTGTGCTACCTCTCCCCATGCTGCAAAACCATTGTAAATTCCATGTTTTCAAGGTTCTCCAAGCACAGATTAAGATGAATAAACCCAGATTTTTTAATCAATTGTGAAATGATATCTGAATACATTTTATGGTCAGGTTTTGTAGACAGTAAAAGGTAAACCTTTTTGAAAAGGAGCATAACATAGTAAATTGTTGTTCTGATGACCTGTTCAGCCCAGTTCTTTTGCACAAAGACTGGAAATATGGAGTAGAGCATGCTTGCTTCCCCTCAGATAGGGCAGCATGGATGGGATACAATCCATCTCTCATGAAGTCTTGTCCCACAACATAGGTTGTCCTGACAAAACAGCTGATGGTTCCATTTGCACAGCCAGCACTCCCCAGGCCAAGCTCTAGCTCACAAGTAGCAAAAACTTTGTCAGCTTTCTAACCCTCCCTTGAAAAAAAAAAAAAAAAAAGTCTTTCTAAGCTGGGAGATGATTTTTTTAAGCTGTATTCTTATAAGGCTAGAAGGTATTGAAACTAAACTCACCAGCCTCTCTAGTCATGTATATGCCTGTGGCATGTGAATTATTTGCTGAAGTCTGAACTTGGCAAAACAAATGTGAAAATGCTAACCAAGATTCACATAACACCTCCTCCTCTATAGACAAGGTCAACCAATGTATCACTTTAATAAAGAATGGTTATTTTAATAGCATTTTTTTAATTGCAGTGGAAGAGGTAGAGAGAAAAAAAAAATGTTGTTCTGAAATGGAGCAAATGTATACATATAAATTACTAACGTTCTAAAGTGTGTTTCAGTTCTTGGGACTAAAGGGTGGAATTTCTCCAAAATATAATTCAGTTCTGAAAAAAATGTATTATGATTCACTTCTATGCTATCTGATTTACAGTTTAGCTACTTATGATAAATAGATAGTGTTAATTCTTATAAGTAAATTATATTTTCTGATAGAAGAGGGACAATTCATTTACAGGACCTGATAAATTCCACCATGTTGGTTTTATATTGACATGACTTGTAATTGTTAACATTAATTCATAAAGGAACTGAATTCCTTATCATTGATGCTCTTCCTTTATGAGTCCCTACCCTCCAAAACGTTAAACCTTTAACTTTCCAGCAATGTACTCTGCATTTATTAAGATTGCTCAAGCCGTGCCTTGGAAACATCTTTTTCATTTTTCCTTCAATAATTTGTTAAAAGTAATACCATGTTTAACCCTAATCTAGCAAAATATTTTAGCATACTCTTAAAATTAACCCTACCAACCTAAGAAAAAATGAGAATCAGCTTTTCAAAATGTAAAGGGGAAGAGAGGAAGTAGCTGAAAATTGTCATGACTGTGATTTATTTTAAACTGGAAAGCAGGGATTTTAGTAGTTGTTTGTTTATTTATACCTTTTCAATGTCAGTTCAATCTTTCTGATCTAATATTTTACACCTATATTTCTCTGGTTTAAATTATTTTAAAAGAACAAGGTAGAAGACAATCTCCATAACAGCTTTTTTTCTTGTGATAAGCCAGTATCCATAAGAAAATATCTTCTTTCCAAAACACTCTTTAGGCTGTGGAGCAGAATTGCCTCTGCTTTTCACAAAAGATTTACAAGGAAACTTTAAATGTGTCTGATCGTCAGATTTCTCATAAAAGCATACACCTTCATTCATCTTCCACTGAGATGCAGGGGCAGAATTTTGTGAAGGATACAGCCTACATTTCAAGTGCTTCGATGTAAAATAGAATTGTCTATTACCTTATCTTTTCTCCTGAAGTGTTAAAAGTGCATCCTCCGTATGTTAATGATGATGGTTGATTTTTCTGTGATTTACACTGGACAACTGAAAGTTCAATAGCTATAGTAATGAGTGGTATTTATTTATTTATTTTTGGCCTGTAGCTAAGAATTCTTTTTCTAACCTTTCTAAGGTTTTTTTTTTTCTTTTAATATTGATTGCTTTTATCCATTTTGTGGGAGAAATGTCATGTGCTTCTGTACCACTGAATCTGACTGGGAAGACATCAACAGTAACAATACTTTCTATTCAGCTGTTTGTATTTCTTATATAATATTTGCTACAATTAAAATAATATTTCCTCCTACTCTATCCCCTTTATTTTTGACATTCTTCTAACCTTAAACTGGAAAGTAAAAAAAAAAAAAAAAAAAGCTTAAAGAAAAAAGATGCACACTAAGTATCTCTCTCACATCTGTGGTGTTTCTTAAACAACATAAAAGTTTAGGTTGTATATATTCTTACAAGGTTGACACCTGGAAGTATAGATCTCCACTTGTACCTAATCTTGCTAATGAACTTTACACTTCCTTACAGATCAGAGAACTGTTAGCGGGAATGCAAACTTTGTGTTTATATACAGTAGTAGAGCTGACATAGCTGACTTGTTAATGGAGATTTTTTTTCATAAAGTAAAAAGAGAGCTCTTTCCTTTTTATATGGATTTATGCTGAGCCAATATGAAATCCCCTGGTCAAAATACATACAGAGCAACACTTCTTGTACTTTTTTTACTTAACCAGCTTTGTCTTATTAGATGTCTTTTCCACCACAGTTACAGGTTTCATTTTATTAGGAGAGTGTGACCACTGGCTCCCCAGAAGGGAAAGGCTTGTTTCCATATTGCTTTCCAGACCACACCCTTCACTGGGAATTAGGTTGCCTGCTTGCAACAGTAAAATAATTTTGAGCTCATGTGAAAAAGCCATTTGCATCTTGGATGGATTTCACAAAAAATCAGTTCATAGGGTAATAACCAGATTAAACAGGCCATTCTGTATCTCATAATGCATGAAATAATGGATTCCACATTTTTTAATCATCAGTTTAATCACTGCCGATGAGACAAGATGCTGAAAGACCAAACTGCATGAATATGTTGATTTAATAAATACATGTGAGTAGCTGTCATTTTATTGACAAAGACTTGTACTTTCGCTAGCTGCATTGACAATGCAGTTGTCTCTCTGTATCAGTTACTTTATACATAAACATTCAATGCTCATTTTGCCTCTCTCATTAGAGATGTATCTTTTTGATACTGTCTAGATGTATGTTGTTTCTGATAACCGTTGTATGTCCCTGAATCACAAAAATATCTTTACGTAGAGATAATTAAAACATTCTAATTTTTTGTTCCAAGATAAAAGTCATTCAGTACATTTTTAAACTGCTTTAATTCGTTTTCCTATTTGTACAACAAAATAATATGTACTCAGATTCAAACAAAAGTCCTTGTTTCTTTTTTGGGGGAGGGTGTGGAGGTAGAGGGGAGGGAAGGGTCCTTTCACTGTTTCTACTGAAAAAAAAAAAAAAAAGTCAGGAGAAAATTACATAGATTCCTAAGTAAATGAAAGCTGAATATTTTCAATCAAACCTCTAATACTACTTTATGGAAAACTATTTCCTTTTGCTTTTTTTTTTTTTCCCCCACCCACACATTATATGACCTATTTCATTAATTTAAGCAGTTCATCATGTATTAGTGCTGTTCTTTAGCAAGGACTCTGAGGCCATGATTTCACTGAGGTACTCTGATTAAAAACTACAAAGGCATTGAATACCCGAAGTTGTATAAGCTAGTAATGTTACAAAGGCTATGTCAAATGAAAAAGAAAAATGTTTTTACTCAGTAATGTATATTTGATGTTATTTTGTTCCCATTAAGTGCATGAGCAAAAAGTTTCAATTCTGGACCAGATTTTCATTTCTAACCTCATTGATGAGAGCATCAACACTTTATCTCGCTACTAGTTGAAGCAGCATTTTCTGTCTAATGGAAAATACCAACCAAATAGGCATGTTAAAAGACTTCTTCCCACTAAAGAACATCAGTTTCATCATTTAAATTGGGCAAGAATTTTACAGATCAAGCTAATTTTGACATCCATAATGTAAAATACAAAGACTAATACATCAGGGTCCAATACATTTGTATTGAACAAAAACGAGTCAGTGAGAATGAGCATCAGCAGCACATTGATAGACTGGGCATGGCATGTCCCCCAGATATCTCCCCAAGGATGTGACACAGCTGGTACTGGAGGAAAGGAGAATTGGGGACTGAAGCCAACTCAGCCATGGCAGCTGAGAGCCCCCATGGAGTGTGTGCTCAGGCCCCTGAGCTCCTCCTGGGAGTAACAAGGGGAGTTGCAGGCTGGTGGTTCTTGTTCAGCCAGTGGAGAATCCACAGCTGAGTCAATAGCAGTGGGCTGGAAGGAAAGGTCAATACATGTCCAAGTACATGCACATTGTTTTGTACATAAAAACAATTTGGTCTCTCTTTGCCCTGGGGAGCTTATAGACGAAGGGTAGCAATGCTGTTTTCATGCTCTGCCCTGGTCTGTGGTCTCACTGATTGGGGTCCAAGGAATGTGAGGATATAAAACCTTGTTCCAAGAAAAGGTGGGTGAGATGCTGGGGGAGAATTGGCAAGGATGTTAATCTGCAAAACTATGTTCCTGGTTAGGGAAAGACCACAGTGTATTTTAAGGTTTCTGCCTTCTTTACCTCCCTATGGGGGCACTGCTAGTGTATACCAGGCACAAATATATATTTAAAGTCTATAAACAAAAATAGGAGTGCAAATGTTTTAATAGGAGTGTGGATCTTTAACCTGGGCAGTTATGAGGCTGTAGCTGATTCCTTCTTCATAGTGTTAGCCTCTGGAGTCTGCCTGTCCCATTGCTTTAATCCTAACTAAATATCATATCCATCTGTGGCTTTTCCATTTTTCCGTGTAAACTGAAACACTGTGCATTATCTTTGATTGTTCTTCTACGAAAATAACAAAACAAAACAAACAAACAAAAATGTTTGCTTGTTTTACACTTCTCCTTCTTTTACAATTATATCTGAACCTCTGGAGAACACAAGACGCGCCTAAATATTTTCTTCAGAACCAATCTGACCAGTTCCTCAGACTAAGATACCAGTGGCCATCCATCATGATGCCTTTCCCCCTTTTAGATCTCTGGTTCAAATATAACAGCCTTTGAATCATGCGTGTGATGTGTTACCATGTGGATGGTTCTTCAGCTTTGAGAGGAAAAACTGGTACAGACCTATTCCCATTAGGTGTTTACATCACAGAAAATGGCAGCATCACTTGTACTAGCTACGACCACATAATTTTTATTCAGGTTTAATTAAAGAGCTCTGGAGATGGAATAGGAATAGCCACAGCCCCTGAGGAAGTCTTGTGAGCTGATGTTGAAGCACTTTTGCAGAGTAGTGGAGAAAAAAAAAATCCCCGGCATTCCTCTGTCTTGTGGTGTATTTGATCTATGGGAAAAACAAGGATTCTAATTTAATTTTACGGTCTACTGTGATATTTTTATGAAGGGTGTGATGCATGCACTATTTGAGTTTTTTTCTCTCTTTCTTGGGTTGCCAGTCTAACACCTTTCACAGGAATTAAATCCTAATTTAAAATGTGGAAAGCCAAAATATAGAGGATAATGCCCAAATATTAAGCACTGACAGACAAAAACTGAGAGAAGGTTGTACGCTTCAATTATTTTACCAATATCCCTGCATACTTGTCTCTCTCCTTAAATTATACAAAACTTTAAAGGAAAAACAAGTTTGGCATTTTTTTCTGAGAATTTAATTTTGCATGTTAGTCCTAATATATTGCAAACAAGGTGAAATATTGTACAAAGACTACCTATAATTTTTATTCCTGACTGAATTCTTCTCTGCTCATCCACCATCTCTTCCTTTCTGAACCATGTTAGAATAGGCTAAGAGTGATAAAAAAAAAAAAATCCCTTGACAGCAGCAAACAAAATCATTTTCTGTAGGAACACTATCTGCAGTTTCAGTATCCCTTCCTCCTCTGTCTTTGCATTTTTTAAAAACAGTGCCTACCTGTGTCCTAAAGTATTTGCTCTCCATCAATAGGTAACATCATTTCTTTGTAAAACCACCTTCTTTTTCACTCCTTGAAGAGGGAAAAAAAAGGCACTTGCTGCTTCCTGGACACTAGACAGTAGAATATTTCCCACTGCTCTGTTCTTTCCCTTTAAATAGTTTCAAATGATAGGACTTACTGGGACAATGGACCAATTCTTCAGACATTTACATTTCTTACAGGCTTGAAGAAATAGGCAGTATCCATCCTCGAATTAGATGTAAAAAGATACAACTTTTTTATATATTTCTCCTTGACTGCATTTGAAAAGTGGATGTCAAAATCAGCATGCAAACTTAGTAAGAGATATGTATCTTTTAGAAAAAAAAATAATAATAAAGCCAACTAACTAAGTGTGTGGAAAACATCTGAGCACAGACCATTTGTATCAGAGTGCTAGGGCCTTTACACTCACAGAATAAGAAGTTCTTCAGCACACAGGCTCATAACATTTCCAGAAATAGTTCCACCCTTAAATTAGTGGGTTAGGAATTGAGTGTTCCCAATGCAAGAATGTTTTACCCGTTCCACTTATGACACAATCTACAAAGATTCTGCTGGATGCAGGGGAAAAAGCAAAATGAAAAAGACAAAACCTATATGTGCGAAACCAACAAAGAAAATAAACATGAAAGAATATACAGATATAATCAGGAAATATTGGACAGCTAATCAAAATGTTATGTCCTTTGACAAAAAATGCTGAAAGATGTAATGATGGGCCAGAACTGTTAAATAACAGTGCCTCATCCTTATTGCTGCATACTTTAGAATAAACGCTTTGTAAGAGAAAATTTATAACTGTTGAAATTATTACTGCTTAGGAGATACAAATTGTAAGTTTCAGGTCTGCTCAGTATTAGAAAAAATTAGATTTTCACTTGTAGTTTTTCTGTGTATTCTTTAAACATGTGGCATATATTGAGGACAAAGTGTTGAAATATGTAACATATGTGAAGTTGGAACAAAATGCATAGTGCTTGCTTACATTGCCAAAGGTGTTTATTTCATTGTTTTCACACTCTGACAAATGAAAACATATTATTCTGAAAGTAAGACCCATGCTCCTCTGAAGAACAGGCCTTTTTACCCATGCATACACAAATAATCAGGAATGCTTGTAGATATATCTACTTTTTCAAAAACAAAAAAATCATTCACAAGTTTATTGATATTTCTTCTTGAAATAACATTACTAAATGGGGTGAGGAGTGATTTCATAATTTTCTGACAAAATCAGTTGAAATTTTCCATAGTATTTACTGAAATGACATAGTCAGTGATGAAAGTTTCTATTCCAGTCCACTTCAAAATAAAGTAAAAAAAAAAGTAAAAAAAAGTAAAAAAAAAAGTAAAAAAAAAAAAAAAAGCTTGTGAGCTAAACATTTTGACCAGCATTTTTGCAC
The DNA here is from genome assembly GCF_040182565.1 of Anser cygnoides. Lineage (NCBI taxonomy): Eukaryota > Metazoa > Chordata > Aves > Anseriformes > Anatidae > Anser > Anser cygnoides. Next base: position 111,020,951 of record NC_089873.1, on the reverse strand, counting down.
ATGCTTTCTTAATTCTTAACTCGGTGACTATAGAAATCAAACTCATAAATATACATCATTGTGGGTGAGCTTTAAATCAGCATATCCAACATTTCCACACCAAGAATGAAAAATGCATTGAATGACTTTTGCCTTCCTAGTAACACTTTGATTCTGAGGTAGTGAGATTGCTTTCCTGTACAATAGCCTGTCAAGTCATATAAGCACATATATTTAGCTGTCTTCAAACTCTGGATTACTGGCTAATTAATGCCATGTATTAAGTCTTCTTTGTATGTGTAAGGTCTTTGCAGACATTGGAGATAAGGTTTTTAAACTCCTTTCCTGATCTCTAGTGTGGAGATGCTGAAAGGAGCAAGATAAAGATCTGATTTAATATGTGTCAGCAAGATTGCAGCTATGGTTGTTTCATGTGATTATAAAGACAGATGAAACAAACAAACAACAACAACAAAAATGACCCACCCACCTAGCAAATGTTTATACTGACTTTTTTCTTTTCCTTGGAATGATACTTCAGAATAGACCTCCCCATTACATCTGAAAACATTTCAAAACACTTAAAATTTCCTAATCTTCTTTCTCAGCAATTTCATTTTAAGTGCTCCTTTCTACCAAGACATAGCCCTTGAAATAGCATTTCTTACAAAAGCAGTCAAGCTAGGGCATTTTTCACCTTTGTGTTTTGTCTTTAGTGACATTTCTGAAGATTTTATTCATTGCTGTCTGGCCTCAGCTGTAGCCACCACATATGCTTTTGAGAAGAAACTTATTGAGACTTGGGAGAAAAATTTGTCATGAGGCAAAAACAGAGCTAGTGCTTGTTTCACTTAATCATTTCTAACATTGAAATATCACTGTTAAGTCTATGTGAATCACAGAATCACTTAGGTTGGGAAAGATCATCTAAGATCAACAAATCCAACCGTTAACCTAGCATTGCCAAGTCTACTGCTAACCTATGTCCCTAAGCACCACATCTACAATTCTTTTGGATACCTCCAGAGATGGTGACTCCCTCCTGGGTACTTTTCTGGGCAGCCTGTTCCAATGTTTCTCGACCCTTTCAGTGAAGAAATTTTTCCTAATATCCAACCTAAACCACTCCCAGCACAACTTGAGGCAATGTCCCTTAGGGGTCTGTCTTGGGACCAGTGTTTTCAATATCTTCATCAATGACATATACGATGGGATTGAGTGAACCCTCAGCAAGTTGGCAGATGACAAAAAGCTGAGTGGTGCAGTTGATACCAAAGAAGGAAAAGATGCCATTTAAAGGGACCTGGACAGGCTGGAGAAGTGGGCCCATGTGAACCACATGAAGTTCAACAAGTCCAAGTGCAAGGTACTGCACCCAGGTTGGGGCAACCCCAGACATGCATACAGACTGGGAGAAGAACTAATTGAGAGAAGACAGCAGAGAAGGACTTGGGGGTTCTGGTAGATGAAAGGCTCGACAAGAGCCAGCAGTGCGTACTTGCAGCCCAAAAGGCCAACTGCATCCTGGGATGCATCAACAGAGGCGTGGCCAGCAGGTACAGGGAGGTGATTGTCCCCCTCTACTCTGCCTTCATGAGGCCCCAGATGCAGTACTGTATCCAGGTCTGGGACCCCAAGCACAAGGAAGACATGGACCTGTTAGAGCGAGTCCAGAGGAGGACTATAAAGACGACCATAGGAGCACCTCTCCAGATGATCATAGGAGCACCTCTTCTATGAAGAAAGGCGGAGAGAGCTAGGGATGTTCAGCCTGGAGAAGAGAAGTCTCTGGGGAGACCTCATTGCAACCTTTCAATACTTAAAGGGGTCTTAGAAAAAAAGATGGAGGAGGACTTTTTATTTGGGTAGATAACGATAGGAGAAGGGGGAATGGTCTTAAACTAAAAGAGGATAGATTTAGACTAGACATAAGGAGGAAAATCTTCACTGTAAGCGTGATGAGACATTGGAACAGGTTGCCCAGAGAAGTTGTGGATGCTCCATCCTTGGAGGTGTTCAAGGCCAGGCTGGATGGGGCCTTGGCTAACCTGATCTAGTGGGTGGCATCCCTGCCTGGGAATGGTGTGGGGGTAGAGTTAGATGACCTTTAAGGTTCCTTCCAACCCAAGCCACTCTATGATTCTATGTTTCTATGATTTCCTCTTATCTTACCACTTGGGGTTTGGGAGAAGAAACCAACCCCCACCCTGCAACAACCTCCTTTGAGGTAGTTAGTTAGGCTGATAAGGTCTCCCATTAGCTTCCTTTTTTCCAAGTTAAATAACCACCATTCCCTCAGACATTTCTCAAAGGATTTGTTTCTCAAAGGATTTGTTCTATACACCCTTCACCAGCTTCGTTGTCCTTGAGACCCTGAAATGCACATAACTGAATGCAAGCAGAGTTTGTTTGTTTGTTTGTTTGCAAAATCTCTTTTTATTGTTGTCTTTCACATCAAATGCAAACCAACTGTTTTTTTTCTTTATTCAGTAGAGCTAACTCCCTGTTCAGATTATGAGAATACCTCAAAAAAATACTTACTTTCAGCTATACATTTACCAGGAAAATTGTGCAACCACCCACCCTTCCTCACATCTGTGAGTAGTCTGACATGAAATTATGCCTTTGCTCATATTTCCACCAGGTATGCATTCTTTATCCTCTCTTTGAAAAATGGCTCCTGTAGTATGTATGTAAGCATTTTCTTTTCTACATTATTCCAAATATATCCTTTGGCTCCATAAATCTTTGTGTTTTTAAAGATTTCCCCAAAATGGTGCATTTTTAAGGTTCTAAATCTCTTGCTGTTCAGTAAAAACAGTCATTTTTAGGTTGGTGGTCTGCATTTGTTCTTCCTCAAATACAGTTTTTAACTGAATGTTTAGAATTGGCCAGAATCTTAAAACGGTCATGTTATTTGTTAAGAGGTCAACCAGCACCAGAGATTGACTCTCTGATAGTGCAGAGATTGACTTCAAGTCATGTTTATGTACCTATTCTCTTCCCACTAATGATCTGGTAGCATTGTTCAGGGCAATCTCCCACAGAATTGTAATATTAGGGAGGTGCTTCTTGTACTTTTTAGACCCAGTGGTGCATTTTTTCATACAGGGACATATAGGCACCTAATGGCCACAGTTCAGGAACAATTTTTTAAGTTTTAAAATACTTTCAACCTATGTATTTTTGTTTTCAATATCTTTGTACAAAAAAAAAAAAAAACCTCTCTCCTCGGAATTTCAGAAAGTACATTAAAGCACTCCATGCCTGTTTGAATAACCTGGACATTGTGAGCTGCTCTTTTTAACTCATCCGCAAAGCTCCAGTTTCTTTCTTCCTCTCAATGCTCAGTCAAACTGCTGGAATCTTTTGTTCTGCTTTTACTCCCCCTCCTCTTCCCACAGTTTCAGTTGTCTGAACAGTGCATACAAAGATATCTGTGTTACTCTTCCTGGAAAGGGAATAGATTCTTCAGTCTTGTAGTACTCTGAGAATTTATCGAGTTTGAGATTTTAGTTGTCCCTTGCAAAGATCACCACACTGGCAGCAGAACTAGAGTACATTGACAAAGGTATTTAAAACTTCCTCACTTAGGCTGGTGGGTCAGAGCTCACAGTCCTCTTTTTCTCAAAATAAATAAATAAATAGATAAAATCTTGTTCCATACTTAAGACAAGCATAAGAAAGTCTCACCAGGATGAAATGTCCAATTATAAAAGCTAGGTAAAAATATCAAGATGTTAAAAAAGCCCTATCCAATACAGAACCAAATGTAATATACGACAGTAACTTTTTTTTTTTTCCTGAATCTGATAGAGCCTCATTTAACTCAGATGTGATTTCTGATATAACCATAATTGTGAATCTGAAATTTTGGTTCCATGTTAGAGTCTGAATGCAATCTCTCTGGATCCCACTGCTGAACCACTTCAATGCCTCATTGTAGTTACATCTATCCAGCAACTCTACATTTTAAATTTTAAATTTTAAATTTTAAATTTTGTTATACTATTATATTTTATTTTAATTTTAAATTTTATCTCTAAATCTTGGTGGCTAAAAGTAAAATTCAAGAGTTAATTTCATGAAACAGCTTCCTCACTTAAGAAAACATTCAAACTGATTTCTAAACCCAGAGTTTCCAAATCAGTAGCTAGGCCTGACCTTTGTAAGTTTCCTAGAAATGTATTATTATTATTGTGGACAGCTTTAATGTAAATAAAATGATCTTTAAGGGAGCCTTTTTAGAGGTCAAACATGGGTTATTTGAAAAGCTTGGACATCCGTTTGTTGTATCAGTTAGAAAGTAGTCTGAGTAATTCCAGTGTTTTACTCATACAGTCCCTACCACATCTGTTTTTTCATTCCACTGGCAGATCAATTTCATATTTCATTTCACATGTACCCCATATGCACAACTATAATTTGTGTACCTTTCAGCTGACTTTATGGAGTGAACTGATTTAACTTTTCCTCAGGAAAAGGCATCATAAAAGTAGGTGTTGGTATGCTGAGTCCAAGTGTTTTTCCTCAGAGTGAGCTATAGCAGTTCCTGTAGGCACTAAAGTCTGATAAGAACAGAGTTAAGATTCATTTCAGATTTAACCTAGAGAGATTTGTTTCCTTGTACAGATTTTTTTCTGCTTGACATTGAGCACTGGGTAGCTATTTCAGCACTTTGCAGGCCTCAAATGGTCTGGTATGACTCCTGGGTTTAGGTTAACTTAATACACCACAAGTAATGTTTCAGTCTTCTGTAACAGTGCCACATTATTTCTTTCTTTGTTTTCTGATATTAAATAATTAGGCTTTTAGAAACTTTTTAACTAGTTCCATAACAAATACTGAATGCAAAAAGCAGATACCATTTGATGTTTCTGATAGCAGTGGAGGCTCTCCTGTGTTACATTTCTTTACAATTAAGAGGAAATACATGCTAACAAAAGACTGGATTTTCAAGCAAGAGCTTTTCACAGTATAAGACTTAGCTCTGTCTTGCCAAAATGCTGGATTTGGTGGGTTCATTTTTGTTTTAATTTAGAATAGTTGAAAATGTCTTGAAAGGAATTTGGAAAGATGTCGTTTGTTTGTTTTTTTTTTTTTTTAAGAGAAACTGTCATTACAAAGGAACTTCTTAAACTCTTCTGTCTTGAATGTTGCTCTGGTATGGACTTCATGATTCAGCTTCATGATTCAGTATAACAGTCTAATTTTTTCTACCATCAGGGTGGTATTTTGGCTTCATTTTAGAAAAGAGAGGAATCAAACATTCCAGCCCTAGGTAGTAAACAGTTTGCAAAATACTCTGAGGTGATGCAGTTATAGGTTGCTGGACCCCTGATCATCTCATATCTCCAAGCATGAAATTCATGGTCTCCTGTTGTCTCGTATCCACAGATTTGATAAATATATATGTATATATATATTATATATATATATATAAATGGATTAAAGGCAGCACAGCATATACTTATGAGTCAAGTCAATAAAAGTCTAAATCAAAAGGACTGTAAATCTATGAAATCTTTACTGACATGTTAATGTTGTCTTTTCCATTTCTAAGCATACTCGGAGCATTTCCTGTGATGTTAATTAAACTTTTTACATTCTGTTTCTGCCCATTAGCCTAGGTGGCTGCTCAATCAATCAAAATTTGAGGCTGTGAGGGGGAAGCTGCAGTGTTAGGACTTCCCCTCACTCCAACTCACATGTTGAATCTCCTGAAAACAAACATTTATCCAGCTCTGGAATTAACAGTGAGGGCTTCATTAACTTCAGGGAGCTGTCTCACTTCATACAACTTGAGGCTCTTGCCCCATTGACCTTTAAGCAGTAACCTTTTTTTCAGAAGGGTTTTATCATTCTGGTCTAAATTTGAACTCATTTTAATTACCATTACCTAAAATCTGTACTGGGTCGGGCTGGGATGTTAACTTTCCCTGCAGCAGCCCATACAGTGCTGTGCTCTGCACTCATAACTAAAACAGCAATGGTATCACACCAGTGTTGTGTCTGCTGCTGAGCAGTGCTGGCACAGCATCAGAACTCTCTCTAACCCCCCTAGGGGTGGGCAAAGATGTGAGAAAAGAAACATCACCAGGGCAGCTGACCTAAACCAACCAAAGGGATATTCCATACCATATGATGTCACACTCAGCAATAAAAGGTGGAAAAAGGAGCAAGAGGGGAGGGATGGGCTCTCGTTGTGAAAACATCTGTCCTCCTCCCGAACACTGGCTATGTGCGTTGAGGCCCTGCTTCAAGGATGTGGTCAAGCATCGCTCATTTGTGGGAAGTAGAGAGTAATGTCTTTCCCCTGCGCTTCCACATAGCCTTTACTCATTTTGTTTAGTCTTCCCTTTCCCCCTCCCTTTTCCCCTTTCCTTTTTCCCCTTTAGTTAAATTGTTAATTGTTTAGTTAAATTGTTTAGTTAAATTGTTTGATTAATAATAATCTTTCCTTAATACATATTTTTTTCTTCTCTTTAATTAAATCATCCTTATCTCAACCTGTGAGTTGTTCTTTCCTTTACTTCTTCCCCTCCTCATCTAAGGAGGGGGAGTGAGAGAGCGGTTGTTGTGTTCAGCTGCCTAGCACGGTAAAACCACCACAAATCCTTCCTTTTTTTTTTTTTTTTTTCAGCAGTAGTTAGTTTTGTTTTGTTGTTCTTAAGAAGAAGTGTAGTATTCTTTTCTCCTCTATTGAATTGTATTTGAAACTGTGGTTTCCAGGGCCAGCAGCCAACTCAGCAATTGCCTCTTAGAATAGAGATTTGACTGGGCTTTATGGAAGAAATATAGGTGTGAGGCCTGCAAGCAAGCTCTAGCTAGGCCTGCTCTTACAACAAAATCTTTTGTCCTGCCTGTCATGGAAGTTAGGTATGTAAGCTCAGGGATCGTTGTGATGGTAGAGAAACTGGAGGTATTTAAACATGGAGAAAACCAGAAAATTGACCCTTTGGATTCTAAATGTGCAGATGGAGCAGCTCCATCAGAGCCTCTGAATCTATTAATGCCTCTGTTTTCTAGCTGGCAGGTCAGGATTCCTCTCTCTGCTCTTTGCACTAGGGCTAGTGGCAATCATTGCTTGCTCTAGAGGAAAAATCCAGATACCATTTTTGCTTTAGAAGAGAAAATTCATCCCATACAAGGGAAGAAATTATACAGTATTTTTATTTTTTCCCTATGGATCTCAGTTCTTTGTCCTTGCATTGGAGAAACATATAGGTTGTGCTAAACAAGTCCCCGTAAAATTTCTTGCAATGCAGCTGCTCTTTACTTTGGCCATTTTACAAATGCACTGAAGATGTGGTGACATAAGGAGAGGAGCAAAATTCACCTTCTCTGTTTTGAAAGATAAAGCAGCTTGACAGCACTTTAAGAACAATCTTGATGGATCTCTAAGACAGTTGTGGAGTTTGATGACTGTCTATCTCAGAGCCAAGTCTACAGCAGCTGCTGTAGGATCAGAGAGTTGTCACTTAGTCCTCTTTCTACCCACCTTTTTGTGCTGAATACTTTTCAAAACAGGAGAGAATTCAGACAAGCCTGACAGCATTTCAAGTTAGTGATTGCTCCTCTGCAAGCAGTTACAAGCTCTTCAAGGGAAGAGCGGCAGATTGCTGCTAAATTGACAAGCTGGTGGAGTTACTCAGCACGAAGAAGTCAGCCTCAGTGGCAGCTCAGTGGAAAACAAAAGATTTACAAGGGTAGAAAAATCAGAATCAAAAGACCTTTCCCTTGTCAGTTCATGTCTCAGTCTCAGGCTTGAGCCCAAACCATGATGTTTTGCACTTCCCTTCATGCCGACTGTCAACTATTTCTAGCTTGGAGCAAACCAAGAAGCAGCCACAGTTTTAAGCAGTGTCTCCCTTATGATGGGGACCATATGAGTCTCACATTCTCCACTTCTCCTAAATAGGATAGATACAGCCATCTTAAAGCAAGTGGTAAACAGAGAACTGGAGCTCATTGCTCTATGCATGGTTGTAAATGACAGTGTGTGTATAGGCAGGAGGTCCAAGACTATATAACTAGAAGCTCAGAACTTAATGTTTGCTTTTCTCTATTTGTGGTTTAGCTTCTAGTATTTCTTGATTTTTGTTGTAAATTGCACTTTGAATTTACTATAGCTTTGGTTTACAGTTTATGGTCAACAATATTTTAAAATAATACAACATCTACGTAGTCCTTCCATGTCTTCTACTGCTCTGAAAACAAGCCTGTTTTCAATTTGAATGATATAAACAGTTTTGTGCCCTCAGACTGCTCCGTCACCACAGTTAACCTGGGTCACACTAAGTGGTGTGACATGGACCTAAAGACAAATTTATGTAAACTCTTTTCATTCTTGACGAGGAAGTTGTGGTTCTGGCCTTGGTAGGATCTTTATATAAGTAAGATGTTTGTATTGAGGGTTTCCAATCAAAACAAAATGACAAAAAACTTTCTGAATCTAGCTGAGGTTTGAAGTGTGCTTGTAATGTGTACTTGAAGTAATTTTAATGATGGGGAAAAAAAAAGAAAAAAAAAAGGAATATAATTCTGAAGCTAAGGAAGATGAGCAACAAGAGCAAAAGAGTTGATAAGTCAACAGGTTTGCCCACACATTCACATTCATACAGCCTTGCTATACTCATGTATACTGTTACATTCACAGTCTTGCTCTTGCAATTTCCAATTAATGCTATTTACATTGATGTTGTGTGTTTATTTGGTTTTATTTATTAATTACAATTTTAACTATTCTTTTCCAAATCAGCTTTCTTTTGTCTCTCTTTCAGTCTTCTGTCTCTTCCAGAAGCCGCTCGCCATTTAATAAAAACTGTGCTACGTAATTTTTGAGATACCTGTACCCCGGCTAGCAACAGTGATTGGCTGAAAGAGTATTCCCAAATGGGTCAAGGAAGAGCACAGCCAAATTTTGCGTGTTGCCAATTATTCCTTATTCTCAGCTGGTGATCCCTGTTGGGAGGGAATGAGAAGGGTTCTGCAGATGCACTGAAATTGTTTTTTTTTTTCATGCCTGAGTATGTAAGACATGCAATGGTTCTAAAGACAAAGTTATCTACAGTGTGGTTTGAAAAGAAGGATCTGAACAGTATCCCCATCTGGAAAGATTTACAGGTCCAGCTTTTAAATGTGATTGGCTTTAGAGCACGTTGGTGGGGTTGGAAGCTTGGTAGGTAGAAAACTTCACTTCCCAAGAAATTGATAACAAAGTAATGTCCAAGTTTCTGATACTAACTAGGGTTATTATTTAATATCTGTCTTGGAGAGCAAGCATTAAAAAAAAAAAAAAGCTGTCCTTTTACAAAGTTAAGACAATACCATTCTTCATGTCTGAGGTAGTCCCAGGAAGCATGAAGCACTGGGCAGTGGTTCATGCTGTCCCTAAAATCCACTGATACCAGAGTTGGTATCACAGACTGTTTGTCTGATGACAAACCAAGCCCAGAGTGACTAAATCTGTACAGAGCTATTACTGCTGGCTTCTTGACTATAGGACCTCTTCCTGTGGATATTCATATAGGGCTTGTCTACAAGATCTTTTTTGTCTTACAGGATTTTCTAAGCACTTTTTTCCCTTAAATTTAGTGCATGACTAATTCTGATATTGGTTGTTACATCTTTATATGTCTGAGTACTTTCAAAGAAAGGCTGAGTCTGTCTCCAGCCCTGTGTATTAATTTATTTAAATTTCAAATTCTCATATTTATTCAACCTATATTCAGAGAATATAACGTTTATTTTGAAGAATACATCCTATATTTTTATATGTTAAAGACAGCAGAGCTCCTTTAAAATTCAGCTCAAGCTAGACTATGACTGTTCGTCTAGGGTTTCTTTCATATATTTGATATAGGTTAATTTTAATACTATTAAATTGGCCTGCTGGATGTATCCGGTGTTCTCAAGCCTTGTCAGAGTCACTGTACTCAGTCACATTTACATCAGCACAAGCTGGGGCATGTTCTAACTTAAAAATTAGTCCAGTCAGAAACAGTTCTTGACAAGATTTTAAATGCACCTTACAGCTAACAGCATTTGTCAAATGACTTTTCTCATTAAGTTCAATTTGTGTCTTATACAAAGTTCCCTTGGAGATATCTGTTTTCATCTTTCTCAATTACTAAAGAGTATATAAAGAGTATAAATAGTATTTTAATTTATCCCTGGGGAACTGCAAATCTGAAAAACTGCTAATTTCTCAACTAGGTTCTCCCAGGGACATGAGCTCTTATCTAAATGTAAAGCTATAAGATGAACATCACATTTTAAACACATTTTTTGTTTCTGTGCTTCTGTTTTAATTGGACCAAAGTAAAGAAGAAGAATAATGAGCAGAGATTTTAGTTTTGCATTTGTATCAGGAAAAGGGCAAAATACTGATCAACTTTAGGATATAGGAATATGTAGAAATCAATCAGGCATTGTAGACTGGGAGTGTTTTGCTTTTCTTCGTATAGCTACATGTAACTCCTACTGTTACTCTCTTCACTCAGCTTTGACCATGTTGGTGCATGGCACACTGCATTGGGGCTGTGGGGCACTTTCATTACCACTGTGTATTTTGGGCCAAAAAGGAGACAACAACACCCCTGACAACTTCCAAATAGGTCTTCTGTAGGAATACAACCCATTCTGGCTATTTGCCACCCGTATTGCCACTTTCAGGGGCAGGGAAGGAGGTGGTGGGGAGCCAATCCAAACTCCTTAGCTGCCAGCAAAATCCTATTTTCCTCCTAAGCATCCCATGAGGGCCCTGAGGAATGAGGTAGAACAAGCAGGAAGAAGTAGAAAACAACAGCCTGGGGTGCAGGCCCTCTATTGCCACCTTTCCTCTTGTATTAGTATGAATGAAACAAGGTTTTCCTTTAGTCCTGTTTTCCCTTTGTGCTTCTCTCCTGCAGCAGAGTTATAGCAGGCATTATTTGCTATCTTCCCTACTGCCCACAGTGGGTTCACAGTGGTACATAGTTTTTGTTTATTCAGAAATTGTTTCACAGTCCCTCTTCAAAAATTGATTAGGAACTATTCACAGCACATTAAAACTCATGAGACATTAAGCTTCATGTAATACTTCCTGAAAAGTTCTGGCACCTAGCCTGTGTTTCAGGAAGGAGTTAACCAGGGATACACAAAGGGAAAGTGTATACATAAGGTTGTCTCCACCTTTCCCTTTCCAATAACAAAGCACAGACTTCTTCAAGCGGAAACTTGAGAAAGTCATTCATAAACAAGTCTTTCATAACATATCACTACCTTATATATTATATTCTACAGGTCTGACAATCCAATCCCCCTCTCTCTTAACAATTTTTATACCAAATTGAGAATGTAAAAGGTCCATCTAGATTTCCTCCGGTTTTTCCTTCTACTATTATTCAGTCTCTATTTCTTCAGTCTTTGCTAAGCTGCTGGAACACGCCCTAAATTGTCACTAATAGAACTTTCATATTATATACTGATAACATTAATGAAATAGAGTTTGCAATACAAATACTGCCACAGACATATGCTGAGGCAAAGTATTGAGGCTCAATTTAGAAGCTGTAAATTATTACATAACTAAAAATTCTTTTCCATTCCTGCATTAATGTTGTGCTACACTTAAGTAGAAAAAAAAAATAAAGACACTACAGTTTTCTAGAGCAGTTATCTGTATTCTATTTGCTATAAACAAGAACACACTGATGACCATGGTGTTTCTACAGCTATTGCTTCTATCTGTGACACCTACAACTCAAAATGAAAATCCAGTTCCTCAGCCATCTAGTTGAACTGTAGATTCCTCAGAGATGTTTAATATTTTCACTTTCTTGTGTTAGTACCTCTTATAAAAACAGCCTAGCAAAATCACAATCTGGTAGAGACTTAGCTAGTACTAATGTCTAACAGATTGTTTTCTTTTACTAAATCATGTTCCTTCATTGAGACATCATAATCTGTCTTTCATAAGACATAGGAAAGCCAAGTTCTACCAGAGCACAGCAGGGAGGCAACGTCAACTCCAAAGGAGAAGAAATCATTCGCTGTAGGTCCTCAGGCCAGTATATCAGAGAGTTACGTCAAAAATATAGCCATTTTCTGTCAAAGTTGATGCTTCCACAGATACCTGCAAAGGTGTGTAGAAAATGCCTCCCTTTGCTGCAATTTGTAACATTAAGAATTATAATGGGAGCTGAGGAAGAGGCACTCTCTCACTTCCTTGCACATTTTATATGCCCATCTTCTTCCAGGTTTCATGGGTGGACTGCATAAATTATTATCTCTAATTTGGATCTCTTTCAGTTGAGTTGCATTCATTTCCTGTAAGTATTTTCCCTCATGAGTCAGGCATCTTTCTAAGGCTGAAGACTAGAATGGAGAAAAGAAGTCTGTATACCTTCAGATAAGAATCTTTTACAAAATAGTTTATTTCATCATAGAATCATAGAATCATTAAGGTTGGAAGAGACCTTCAAGACCATCTGGTCCAACCATCCCCCTACAACCAATGTCGCCCACTAAACCATGTCCCTAAGCACCAGGCCCAAACTTTCCTTGAACACCCCCAAGGACGGTAGCTCCACCACTTCCCTGGGCAGCCCATTCCAAAGCCTGACTACTCTTTCTGAGAAGAAATGTTTCCTGATTTCCAACCTAAACCTTCGCTGGCACAACTTGAGGCTATTCCCTCTAGTCCTAGCACTAGTTACCTGTGAGAAGAGGCCAACCTCCAGCTCCCCACAACTCCCTTTCAGATAGTTGTAGAGAACAATAAGGTCTCCCCTGAGCCTGCTCTTCTCCAGACTAAACAACCCCAGTTCCCTCAGCCGCTCCTCATAGCACTTGTGTTGCAGGCCCTTCACCAGCTTCATATCATATTTCAATTTGTGCTCTTAAACTCTTCTATTCCCATTCTTTCCCACTCTGTATATGGTATTATTACATTTGTTTAGCATGAAGTCATGCTGCTCAGCAGTAAGAAGTTAAAGATTTGAAGGCTTTGATTTTTTGTACAAGGTCCAAACCTGAATAAGAAAAGCTAGAAAAGAAAGCATATCTAAAATGCAGTATGTTCAAGCTACAACCTCTTTTGTAACCAAGGAACAAGTTGCTGAGGGTGATATGAGGCCTCTGTGCAACTCGTGTATGCTATACAATTTCAAGTGAGACAGAGAGCACATAGTTATGAGAAGGGAAAACAATTCAAATCACTAGTCTGAGAAAAACTTCAGCAGTAAGCCAACAGGCACTGGATGCTGTAAGTTTTATATTAGCTGCAGTCTCCAAAAATTCTGCTTGTTATTTAACTCCCATCCCTTTATGATACTACACAGTTAATATTAACTTTGAAAGTGGGCTAAGATATCATGAAGTGTGCATTATTGCTTGGAGAAACTGTTACGTTTAAAATTATGAATAAAAAGTATTCGGTTTGTTTATTTTTCAAGACATAGGTTTAACAGAAGAATTAGTCTTTTTTTTTTAAGAACTAGTCTTTTTTTTTTTTTTAAGAATCAGTCTGTTGAAAAGTGTAATTACTTACAAATGAAATAATAACGTTCATACAAATTTGAGTCCAACACTCACAAGGACCTTTCTGCAGGATGTCTTGGTCATTGATGCCGCAATCCTTTCTATAGAACCATCTATTCCACCTGAAATTCAGTTTGAAATTGAAGGTTAGGTCTCCTTTTAAAACAAACACACAAAAAAACACCCAAGAAAGAATGAATCAGTATGCCAACTCACAGCTGATGATTGATATACAGATGATGAACATTCATAAGTGCACACACAGTGATGTTTCTGAAAATCTTGGTCACTCATTGAGTATGATTTCTTTAGGTATCTCCATTTTTGGTTACCCAATTTAAAAAGCTGTAGAATAGCTAGAAATCCTTTATAGCTAAGGCCACGCCTACTTACACGGGAACAAGTAATCATGAGCACTGAACTAAGTGGCAGAAACTAATTTTTATATGGAGAAGGAGAGATATATTAACTTCCTAAAACTTGTCCCTAAGTTGAGATACCTAAAGACTGACTGCAAGAAGAATGTGGGCACTGGTAGGATTCATTCTTAAAAATGCTTTTGCAAGTTAGGTGCCTTCAACATCTTTGGGCATCTACACACCTTCATCCATTAATCTGGAATACATCAGGAAGCTTTCTGAGTACAGGAAAACTGAAGTATGTATGATAATACTAGGTACTGTGAAAGGAAATGCTTTTCTTACATTTTCTCAGGAAACAGCTGAAACTTTCTCAGAGATGCCTTGCAAGCCAAAGACGAAAGAATGTAAGATGTTTTTATCCCTGTTTTTGGACAAAGAAAAGAGATACAGTAATAGTAACTTCGAAAAAGATCTGAAAGATCAATAGTCTAGCCCTTTACAGACAAGTATGAGGTTGTACAACATCAAGCAGGCAGGCAGTGATATGGGAAAGAGTACAGAGTAGTATTTTTTAAAATACAGTCATTACATTAATGAAAAACTAAAAAAAATCAGGCACCTTAAGGGATGGGGTATCTTTTTTTCTTTTTCTTCTTCTTTTTCCAGGATTTCCTTTAAAGGAAAAAATAGGGGAAGAAGAAGAAGAAGAAGAACAACAACAACAACAACAACAACAACAACAACAACAAAGAACACGAAGAACAAGAAAAAGAATGCTGTCTGTGCCCCCATCCCATCTCATTAAAACCCTTCTCACCCTCCCTCATGGCAACAAATGAAGTTTCTGGGATTATACAGCGAAGTAGCAGCTGTGCAGCCCCTCCTGTCATACCAAGCATTTCAACGTAACATCCATCTGTGGCACTACTGTTTCTGACTGACAACAGATGCTGGCTACAGCTTGGAGAGGGTTTCTTCAAACCAATCAACATCAATTTTGCAAGAAGAAGTTAAGACACTGACCACATTTGAAGTTTCATTTTCATGAGCCATGAGCAAAAGAAAAAGACTTACAGTTGTCCTATACTGGCTGTGTAATAAAACCACCCTACAGGGCAAATATTTAAAACTTGGCTATGATGTCACCAAGTACTAATATTAATCACAACACAAGTGTCTCCCCAAGATTATTTTGGAGGTTCCATTTAAGCAACTGTACGCCACAAGACGTAAGAGGTGTGTTGTTAAAAGAAATGCATTTGAGCACTTTTGAGCTGTAAAAAATTGTTTTATCCCTCATCTTCTTGGCTTATGCCTAGAAAACTTTATGTAACTCTACCAAAAAAAGTCAGTGTGGCTTGGACAAAATTATCCTCAGCAGTCAGAGACTGTCCTATATTAACGATCTTTGAAACTCTTTTCAAAATGTGTATTTCCTCTATTTCAGCAACCCTTTGCTCTCCTGTACAAGACCAAAAAAACAAAGTCAAAATTGTGATTGTTATCCTGGGTATTTAGTCAAAATGTCTTCATGTTTTCCTAGTATGTGTTTATATATGTATATATATTTATGATAAAGGACTGCTGACAGGATAGTAGTTGTGAGAACAAATGAAGGTATTGAATGGTACAACAGCATTATAACAGCATTAAAGAATCACATCCAATAGAGTGTTTACAAATGGGCCAGGTTTGTTTGTGAGCTTTCCAAGTAGTTGTGTTTGACTTCACTGCTGCAGCAATGAAATATTTAGTGCTTACTAAACTATTATCTCTGGCATAATATTCTTAAATATGGAACGACAAAATGAGGATACCACTTAATATATAATCCCATAGCATAATATTTAAAACTGACTAGGTAAGGGTATTTCAGTACAGCCATCATGAGACATACTCTGTTATGAAGACAGGCTGATCTCCTGTGAAGACCAGCTAAAGACATTGGGGTTGTTCCGTCTGGAGGAGAGAAGGCTCCAGGGAGACCTTATAATAGTCTTCTAATACCTAAAGGAAGCCTACAGGAAAGCAGGGGAGGGACTCTTTGTCAGAGAGTGTATTGATAGGACAAGGAGTAATGGCTTTAAATTAAAAGAGGGTAGGTTTTGATTATATATAAGAAGGAAATTCTTTACTCAGGGCGGTGAGGCACTGGAACAGGTTGCCCAGAGTAGTTGTGGATGCCCCATTCCTGCAGGTGTTCAAAGCCAGGTTGGAGGGGCCTTTAGGCAACCTGGTCTAGTGGGAAGTGACCCTGCCCATAGCAGGGGGTTGGAATTAGATGATCTTTAAGTTCCCTTCCAACCCAAACCAATCTATGATTCTATACTGAAACTGTCAAAACTGAGCAAATCTAACTTCCTGAAACTATGATATGTGAGCCATTGCCATTCTATTTACTGCACTGAAGATGGCAAAAACACTGAACCATGACAAAGTCACAGACAGGGAAGTAATATTATGTGAATTTTATTTTCAGGCAGCCTGCACAGATTTTGGAAAACTGTAACCAGAAGTTAATGTGTGAAAATCTTTTTCAATAATGATTGGCTTTGCTGTCATCTGTGATCATCCAGGGAGGTGAGAATGAGAGCAGTCCTTTCAGGAATGCCACTACAGTAGAGCCACATGAGCACACTCTTTTGGTGATATTGTGTTGGTTAATGACACTTCCAGACACGATGGTGGAGAACAGAAGTATTTCTGTCTTGTTCAAGTGAAGAGTTGGGAGTGAACAACGTCCAGAAATGACGGCACTTTGTTGTGTGGTAATAGATAGTTAGGATCTGAGTAAACAGCCAGTAAACAATTTCCACTGGGATCACAATACTAGAAGGTACACTTACTCCTGTGACCATTTCATTAGATCTGAAATAGTATCAGATGTGTAGATACCACTCTCATCAAGGGCTTCCATAAATTCTCTTTCCTGACTTAAGCTTCTGAAAGGCAGGTAGCTAATCAAAGCCAGAGGGCAGTTCATCCCATCACAAAAGCACCATGGTTTTAGGTGCCGTGAGTTGTAACTCTATTGAGTTACATTTCTGTAAAACCACCATCAGGAAGATGAGAATTTGCATAAAAAATTCTGAGTGCAAGAACTGAGATTTAGATCACAGCAGTTGCTACGAAGTGCACAGTCTGGTCCAACGACAACAAAGCAATATACATCACAGAAAGGTGTGTTGTTTTTTTTTCTTGTGTCACGGTAGCAGGCAAGGGCACTTTTTAGAGAAGCAAGATGATAATAGGAAACTATGATAGACTAAAGCAAGGTGAGTGCTAATGTTGCCATATCCTATTTTGTAGGCATGCAGTTAATAAGCCATTGCAGTGACTAAAGAATCCAGATGATTCTGTGGCTACAGCTCTTAGTTAGACCTGTCCTCTGAAGTGAGAAGAAGAATGAGCCTGTAATAACATATAATTCAACATGCTTCACTCAGCTGGCCATCAGAAATAAGAACTGTTACAAAGCTTCTCTCATGGCTTTCTTAAAGTTCCCAGCTACAGCTAGTTGATGAGCTTGTCTAACTATAGAAAGTTGAGTTGTGCAATTTATAAAACACTGTTTTTATTTTAGACCAGAACTGTTGATCTCCAAAACCCTGCAACACAGGGAACTAAGCAAATACACCCTTTGATTCCCTGCATGTGATCTTGATATTATCATTTTATGTACATACCAGGACTTCATTCGGCAGAATTTTTTCAAGTCCTCTCTCTCTCCCATACATATTAACATAAAAGAAGACTATTCTTTAAATGCAGATTTCCCTTCCTCTAAAAGCCGTCTTGGGGGGGATGAAAAATATGATTCTCACCCTGTTCTCGTTGCCAGACAAGCATTTGGAAAGCCGTAAGATTATGCCTCCACATAGGGCCATAAGTAGTGACATATTTTTGTCATATAACTATCTGTTCAAGTTCAAGATGTGAGAAACTTGGCATCCTATGACACAGCCTAATCTTTCTACAGAGCTGGTTCACCCAGTAAAGAGGGTCTTCCAGGCAGCACACTAAAGCCGAAACTCTTGCAGTAGAAATTACATTTTTTCTTACAACATGGGTTATATTTAATTTGTTATGTAAAGAGTAAAATTACTTCTTATGAGTGTCCTTCTAGTATATTCCCATATACACTGTACCTTGGTGCCAGGGTGGTGGCATGACAAGGGAGTTAACTGCAAGCCATGTGGAGCCCATTTTGTAAGAACAGCTGGGCCAACTTGTTTTATAACTCATTTCATATCCTACATGTGAGACAATCTGAAATGCTGATCCACATGCATAGTTTCAGCTTCCTTACTTTTATTTTTTGCATGACTTTGTTTTAAGTACACATTATAAAAAAGAAAAGGAAAAAAAAAAAGCTTCAGATTTAACTATAAATTGCTAGCAAATCAAGTGGTAATGTTATTACCAAGTAGTTAGCTGCTCCTTATTTTGACAGGAATGGGCTAAATAGAAAGTCTTGTAGTGTTACATCCATTGTTGAATGGATGGGGAAAGCATGAAGACCAATGTGGGAAAAGAAGAAAAGAAAAAAGAAAAAAGAAAAAAGAAAAAGAAAAAAGAAAAAAGAAAAAAGAAAAAAGAAAAAAGAAAAAAGAAAAAAGAAAAAGAAAAAAGAAAAAAAAAAAAAAAAGAAAAAGGAAAAAAGAAAAAAAAGGAAAAAAGAAAAAAAGAAAAAAGAAAAAAGAAAAAAGAAAAAAGAAAAAAGAAAAAAGAAAAAAGAAAAAAGAAAAAAGAAAAAAGAAAAAAGAAAAAAGAAAAAAAAAAAAAGAAAAAAGAAAAAAGAAAAAAGAAAAAAGAAAAAAGAAAAAAGAAAAAAGAAAAAAAGAGAGTTAGCTACTGACATGTCTGTAGAAAGCTGTGCGGAAGAAAATTAGAAACTAGCAGGCTTTAAAAGTTGGGAAGAAAATAAAGGTGCTCATCACACCTGCAGTGTATAACTCAATATCTTGGAGTTACAGTTGAAATATT
Organism: Anser cygnoides; assembly: GCF_040182565.1. Lineage (NCBI taxonomy): Eukaryota > Metazoa > Chordata > Aves > Anseriformes > Anatidae > Anser > Anser cygnoides. The sequence goes on along the minus strand of NC_089873.1, from coordinate 111,002,100 downwards.
TTACTAAGTAATATATTTGAAGGAAAACATATTTTAGATAAAAGTTGCAATTTTCACAAAACAATGCACACTTCATAGCAAATCCATGTATTAGATAACAAAACTGAAAAGAAGATCAACAGGAAAAATATCATCATTCAAATATAATTTATTATTAGTTTAAAAAGGTAAGCTAATATCTGAAGTCTTATTCTTGCACAGAAACTAGGTTTCTTACAATATGTCAGCAAACTTTAATCCCTTGATAAAATTAACTAAAGCTTTTTACAGAAGTCTTTTTTCAAGCATTCATGGTTTGGGTTTTTTTTGTGTGTTTTTGTTTTGGTTTTACTTGTTTTTGTTTTTGTTTTGTTTTGTTTTTTTTTGACTACAGCTTTTAGTGGGAAGAGAATAAATTTTCCTCAAAACTTTTCACAAAAAAAATAATAATATTATTATGTTTTTTGCAATCTTTGTCTACCATTTTGACTAAAATTAAATGTTACCTTGCAGAAACATCTGTGGTAATGGACTCAGTTCAAAACTAACAGAAAGGAAAGTGCCTTAACATATTTCGTAGCATCTCCAGTTTTGCACACTTTTCAGAAACTTGCATGGGCTCTTATTAAACTCTGGTATGTTATCTGAGCCTTAATAATACATATGTTTCTTTTCCAAAGGGATTTCAGGTTGGTCTTCTGTTTCAGGATTATTGATAAAAGAATAGTATTTATTTTGGGCAACAGTTGGGGCTGGACTATGTTGATAAGTGTTTGTATTAGGTCAGTGTATGATTTATTTGGGGGCTGCGTGATAATTTCTGTGATTTATTTTTTTCTCTTTTCGTTTTTAACTGTTTCTTATCCAGCTTTTTTAATGATAAGGCTTTTTCCATTATGTATTCCAGAATTTTTTTATTATTTTTTTTTCCAGGCAACTTCTTTGTTGAGTTGCATGGAACAGCTGCTGGGAAATTACAACCCAGAGTAAGTGACTTGCACTCCCTCCCTCTCCTGTTTTTCCTCCCTAGAAGGATAACTTTACTTTGTAAGCACAATGATTATTCTGGAATAAAGTAATATTTACTCTATGATATAGTGCTCCTGTGGGTGCAGGGGTATGCTGAAGTTATTCCTAAAGAATACTACTACAATTGCTCTAGTTAGTTTTCCTATTCACTAGCTTTTCATGCTTTGGAAAAAAAAAAAAAAAAAGTCTTTTACCCTTTCCTTTTAAAGAAGAAAATAACTATGAGCAGGTGAAAAGGGGAAAAGTACAGCTCCTCCATTTAACTACAAGTCCAGCAGTTTCTTAAATTACATCTCATAAAAATTGGATTTATGAGTCTGTCTCACTCATCAACCTATTTTTTTTTCTTTTCTTTTCTCAAGAAATATCAGATCCTTATGATAAAGTAAAGCAAGTGAAAGAGTGAGGAAATTAGTTGACCAGTTGAACTGTCGGTCTACAATGCAAGAAGAAAGATTTTGCTTCTTTGAAAATGGCTGTAGGTGGGGAAATCTATAAAATCTTGACCCTTTCTCAATTTATCAGTTGAGAATAGTTATTGAAGTGTTGAAGATGAATCATGCAAAGCTGCCATATGGCAGCAATTTGAGTAATAGTCAATATCTGTCTGGACATATTTGAGAAGTTTGAGGAAAAGGATTCTTATTATTTTATGGAAAAGTATTTTTTCTTTCATCCATGGTATCTTAAATTCTTCTGAACTGAATTATGCTAATCTGTGATCCCTAAAACAATCCAAAGATTTGTAAACCATTGCATTTCAGCTGAAATGAACAGTTTTTCAATGTTACATAGTTTCTATTGACTGAATGTTCAATTACAAGTTGTTGGGATCTGGAAAATTTCCTATATGTGTTCTGGGGAAAAATTAAACAATTTTATGTAGATGGCACATGTCATCTTGGAGGAGGAACAGAGGAAAGGTTTTCTGTGGCCTCCTTTGCACCCGTAATATATAGATGAAAAACACATGATCATATTTTGCAGCAATTATGCTGGAAGAAACCACTGTCCTGGAAAAAAGCTTCACTCAGATTTCTCTTATTTCTTATGTGTTTTTTTTTAAATATTGTTTTTAAATGCCGAATAATGGAAAGCAGCACACATATCCTCTGAACTACGTAGCCTACTGACTCTGTAGTCATCCTTATACCAGTTCCTTTGTAAAACTAAAGATAAACTTGTGACGGCAGAAATAAATGGAATGAGGGCTCAGATAGCTATAAAGAAAAATGCTAACTGCATTTTTTTAGTGTAGTTAGACTTTTTTATGTTGAAATATATCTGAATTTTTGTGTAAAGAAATCATGGGATGTAGCATTAACAGGGCTGTAGATCAAAGTCAGCTTCATATTCATGGTGATTTTTCATGTGTTTTCTGTTTGATTTTTCAGGACTTCTCCTCCAGATTTTTGTGCCATGACAACTTTAAAGGTTGGTGATGCCAGCACCACAAGATGGTGCTGATGGCTGTCTGTCTGGACATGTTATTTGGTTTTGAGGAAGATCAGTCATGAGAACTTCTTATGCAGTCAGGCATGCAAAGTATGCATGCTCAATAAGAGATCAGCCAGAGGCCTGTAATACCTATGAGACCTTGACTACATGAGCACTGAGAGAAATTGCCAAGCAGACTTTGGAAGCACCACTATAACCCATAATTTGATGAGTCTAGAAGATCCTGAACATTGGCTCAAACTCAGGTAAAAAGCAGTAAGATATTTAAAAAGTCCTTCAGTTACCAAAGTCAAAAGACTGTTTAATTTCTCCCATTTGGGGGTGGATTTTGATTCTGTCATGATTCTACTGATCTCTATTTTGTTTCTTTCTGTTCTCCCTTTCTTCCTGTAAACTGGATTAAAGGCTAGTATGATTGTTACATGCAAAAGACTGAATTCATCAAGCACCAGATTAGGGTCAGAAGGAATTTCCATTAAAAGAAAAATGAAAATAACCTGAGGAAGCCTGGAAAAGGAGCAGAGGGGGAAGGAAGAGACGGTTGAACAAAGATATTTCTCCAGAGCATTTGGAATGGATCATTCTCATATTCAAACAATAAGCAAATCACTCTGATATTGCAGTTTGGAAGACTTTATTACAACACAGTCTCTGATATTCTCCAGTGTTCTTTCTTAAAGCATGTAATGCAGCATGGAGAGGCCATAATTTCAGGTCTTATTTTACTGAGGAAAAGAAAATCCCAGGACCAAGAAATGTGAAGGGAAATTGAGACAGAAGGCACCTATGTTTTACCCATTTCCACAGGAATTAAAAAGATTCAACCTCTCCTTTTATTGTGGGGGCTGAAGGGAGGAGGGATTTGTTTTCCTTTGCTTGTAAATAATTGCTTTCATAGGTTCATTTTTAATGATTTTCTGTGATGTTTCACAGATGAGTAATTAACAAATACCCCTTTAGCCAGGTATGTCTTAAATAAAGATACAGCCTTTAATTGTAATATTATTATGTGGAACATTCATTTGAAAGCGACATGCACAATCACAAAGCTCACTCATTGCTTTAACTTCTTTCAGAGAAGGTGTGGCTTAACCAGGAGACACGTAGAGAGAGATACTTAACCATATGCCAAGCTGACCTAAACTAGCATAACTTCATTTATTAATGATGTTATAGTAGTTTGCACTAGATAAGAAACCAGCCATCAGGTGTGATCAAGTCATCATCAGCACACTTTTCACTTTTCAATTCTCCATAGTCATCCTTACACCAGTTCCATGGCAAACTCCAGCAAATAGGCCAAGGAACATATTTCCCAGTATCATGTTCTAATGTGGTCATTGTGGTTCAGAACCTAGAAATGCAGAAAAGCATAATTGAGAATATGGTCTACAGGAGAACAAAGAGTCTCTGTTACGGTTACTGAGTGAAGGAAAACTGTGAACTTCCTAACGTGCTTCATTTTAAATTATAACCACAAAATATTAATAATATACTTTTTTCCATTGTTTTTTCTCTTAGCATTGAGGACTTTCAAATAGGGTTCTTCCTGGATACTTCAGGGACCAGATTTTGCTGGAATATCTATTCTACACTGCACAATACATGGCAGTCACTTAGGATGAACAGCCTTTTGCATCTACAGCATGTGCAAGCAGAGGTTAGAGACAAGTTAATACTTGTTTTATATTATCATTTGTGTTATCATAATCTGGTGTAGAGTTAAGAAAGTACCTACAATTTTTCTCTCTTAATACCTGGCATTTTCTGGCAGGGTAAAGTGTTGAATTTGGCCATTATGAGAACTGCACAGGGAAAGTTTACATGCATTTGTAGACTTGACTAGTGCTGTATGATCTGAAATGTCTTTGGTTCATGGTACTATATCTGTGGCTCAAGAGTAAAAACCTGGAGAGAAAAAAAAAAAAAAGGAAAGAAAGAAATTTTGAAGAAATAGATTTGGAACTTACTGATCACTACTGGTTTCAATTTGTCTGCAGAAAGAATTCAAGTAAACAGAACTGTAGTAAAAGTAAGAACTGAAAAAAGATGTGGTATATTAAAACCAAGCATTATCGAACATTGGCTCTTATCTCTCAAAAATATAATAAATCAGTGACTGATGAAAACAGAAAGCTCATTTTACAGATCAGATTAAGCAGCCCGTACAAATTTATTGCTTTTGGATTAAAAGTAATCACGCAACATTTGTAATCAACAGAAGAAAAAATAAATGTGATGCTTCTTACCGGGAAGGAGCTGAATTAATTGTTCTATTTATGTACTTTCAATCACACTAATAATTCCTAACAAACAGGTATCAGGTCACAGATGTTATTTTTTTCCAATATTTCTACCCCATGCATACACTTTTGTTTTCAAAATGAAAAACTCCTTTCTGGCAAAGTTAGTATTGAAGAGAGAAAGCATAATGTTTCATTTTAAAGTCTGATAGGAAGCCAGTTTAGGGACATGACTGCTTCACATTATGCTGTGAACTTGGAGACCTCAGCTGTGGAATGAATCAATCTGGATTCCTCAGCCCCCTGCTCAGCACAGGGGAAGGGTGGGACCCCATTGCTTCATTTTCAGCATCCCTGGCAAAGAGTGCCTGGAGCAGCCTTCCTCTTGGCTCCAGGGAAAAGGCACTAGCAATGTCATCCTTTGGAGAAGAGGAGCAGTGCTCATCAAAACGCTTAAGTTAAATAATCAATTTCATGAGAAGCAGAGCTAATTCAGAATGAAGAGGTGCTCACTGGCATGAGCTAGTGGCCATGCAATGCATCTTACAAATAAAGTAACACTGTGTGTCTCTTGATGGAAAGAAGTTTTCAATATTTACAGTCCTACTCTTTGCTCTTGGAAGTCAACAGGTGTGAAATTTTTATGGTCCTTTCTTGACCAATATTGATAGGGAGATATGCTGTGTAATAATTAGAGAACAATGTTAAAGGGGGGGGGGCAAGGGAAGGATGAATTAACATTTCAGTTTTTCAGCTGAAACCAAAGAGAAGTGAATGAGGGAATAAACTATATTAGTATTAAGGTTAATTTTTCTTCACTGAGAGACTAAATGAATGAGTTCTGCCTGAAAGAAAATTCAGCAGGTGACTATTAGTTAAAATTTTCCCGTTGGATTACAACCTCTGTTATGGAAATTGAGGACATAAATGCAATTACATTGGAATTCATGAATATGACAACTCCACATGATTTATTAAGAACTGGAAATTGAAACATTTCTGCTGACTGGCTTATTTTGATTGTGGGTGCAAAATTCCTTCTCTGTGTTTAAAAAGTATTTGAAAAATGTAAGATAGAGAAACATAAGCTTAGATGTTGTCTGGTGAGAAAAACATTCAAATGTGATTCTGTACCAATAAAATTAGAATATGCATCTAAAGCACCAAGTGAATTACCTCTTTAAAACAGTTTAATGTGTGTTTAATCAGAATGGTTTTTCACTGTTCAGAGCTATGGGACCAGATCACTGGAGCCTGAGGGAAAACCCTACTTTGAAATGTTTTCACTGAGGTGAATTACAGCTAGCTTGGGGAAAAATATCTGTTGTTAATGGGTGTTTCTTTGTTGGTGTTTTTTGTTTGTTTGTTTGTTTGTTTAACTCTAGTTCAATTGAAATCTCTGTCTTCCCTCACATGGTACTGTAAAAACTCCAGAAATATTTCATATTGAATACAGGGCAATTTACTAGTTTGACTTGATTAATAAACTACATAAAAACTATGCTGCCATGAAGGAAGTATGACCACTGCATGAATGAATGCAAACACCTGAATATGAACCAAATACTTTAACTGAGGTTACAGCATTTGCTTATGGGCTAAAGCTTAGCGTGATGATGCAGGTTCTTGGGAATCAGCTTCTAAACAATCACAATGGTTTTCTCTGTATCCCAGGAGCTCAGCAGGTACTTGCAATATAACAAAATATACATATATATAACATATAAACACATATAAATATATAAAATATAACAAAAACAGAAATTACACTGAAGTTGTGAAGGTACAAGAGTTATTAAAACAGCTATGTTAAGTAAAGTGATGGATGCATTTTTTTGTTTCCTGTTATCAGAAAATATCACACAAATGATTTTCAGATGATTCATGGGAATTCGCTGATACAGGCCTGAACAGTTAAGATAAATATGATTTGAAGAATGTTATTGCTCATTTGTTGCCAGCCTTAAGTATTCTGCCAGTTGGTGGATCCTCTGCATGGGTGGACTGTCCTTGGGCCTTGCAACTCTCAAACTGCAGAACTGTATTCTGCTACTGAAATAGAACTCTGAATAAGTAGGGACTTTAACATTTTTATGTATACATATAATTACATAAAATATTTCAGATCAAAACAGATGCAATAAAATCAGAACATACATGTCAATTGTCAGAGTAGTTTTGTTGGCTTAGATGTAAAATGGAATAACTGACCTTTTGCTTCCACATTTACATAGTTATCAAGGTATTCATATCAGCAGATGTAAAACAAAAATAAATTCATTTTTATTAATGTACTGACAAAAAAAAATAATTAAAACATTTATTATGTTAGCATATACAGACTACAGCTGACAGATAATGTTCTGAAGTTCTGGGAGCTGCACAAATGCTTAGTAAAAGTCCCTGAAAGACCTATTTTGAAGCATTTGATTACAGTTATGTGACTTTTTTATTATAGTTTGTTTCAGAGAATGGAAGAAAAGCAGGAGCCCACTTCTTTCTTATGCACTGTAACAATCAAACCCAGTTTAGGAGACACGGTGCTTCAAGTGCCTTGTTGAGGTTTAGACAGCATAACTTCTTCATATAGAGGAGTCCAAGTCCAGTCATGGATCCACAGACTTAGAAAGCTGAGGAGGTAAAATGGAAATGATGGGACAAAGTGAAGAACTGATACCCACAGTTAACAGAGGGGAACTAAGTAAGATTGGCCTCAGTAGCATTTAACTAGGTTTCAGTCTGACCTGTTGAAACCCAGCGACTACTCACAGCAGTGAAGTTAGGAATTTGAATAAGTATTTTCAGGAATGGAGCCTGAGCTATCTACCCAAGAAAAAGCCTTAGGAATTAAAAGAGCAAAAATAACAATCAAGTCTGTTGTATCATAATTAAACCATTGTCTCAGAACAATCTATTTTCTTTCCGAGAATATTTTCAAGCTGTTGTTTTTGAGCGATTTTGTTTGTATGAATAATCAGTCTTTTGAAGCATGCCTCCAGTGTAAGGTCAAAGTTGTTTTTTATACTCTCCAAGCAGCTGAATTGCTCTCTGCTTATGTAATACAGATGTCAAGCTGCCTGAAATACTTATGCACTTTTGTGACTGTTAAGAAAAAGAAGCAAGTGCTCTCAAGTCCAATTGATTTAGTCAATTTGAAATTTTGTTTCTCCTTTAAAATGAATTTATAAGTCTCACCAAGCTTGTACTTGTGCAAAAACCATCTTCCTTACTAACAACAGATAGTAATCACTAAGCTTTTAGCAATGAGTTTTTGTCAGAATTTAACCATGTTCTCATTGGAATGACAAATATTTCCCTATTTTTAGTGAGCAAATTTCAAGTAATTTGTAATCTTCTCTGAATTTCATTTTAATCTGACAGTTAACCGAATGTTTGTTTTTCATCTTGTGAAAACCGTAAATGTAATTCCAGTCAGAGAGAATGACCTATTGGTCACACTGAAGTTGTATAGGTTTTGTCCCATTGGGATTATGCACATTTTGTTGTACAAATAATAATAATGGTAAGGCTAGGCATAACAACAATAGTGTACAGCATGTTTCAGTTGAGATGTTTAGTGGGTTCTTCTGTTGGTTTTTATTTTGTTTTGTTTTGTTTTGTTTTCCAGATATATAAGGCTGCCTATATCCATTGACTTGTGTAAGCTTGGAGCTTGCCTGTTACAGACCAAGACCAAATTTACAACACATCTTCAGAGGTAGGCTTGTACAGCCTGTGTATCCTGGGGCAATTCAATGTCTACATAACCAGAAGGCTCAATCTAAACTAGTCGTCTATTGTTAGGGGTGTAGACCCAGCCTCTGGCAAATTGCCATGTAACAGTGGTTAGACTGCTCCCAGTCACACAGGGCTATTCAGTATATCACATGGCTCAGATTTTCACTAGCTCAAGGATATTTGCACAATTGTCTGTTGTTCTGTATAGATAACTCGTTTTTTAGAATGTCATATGTATCTATCTCATAGATATCCCAACCAGTTAGAGTTGGGAGTAGAAAAAAAGAAAAATTTAACTTTATATCCACATTCACCTTCATCTTCACAATCTGATCTACACAATGTAAATGCAAATTACAGCTTCTCAGGAGAATTTAAGACTCACCTTTTACTAGAGATCTGAACATTTAATCTCATCAATGATGACAGAAATTGGAAATGCTTCGGTAATCTGTTTTATTCATCTTTGTCTCATCTTCTTCTTAGGATAGGTTTGACTCTCACAGGAAACTAAGGAATTTGAATTGGAAACTGCCGCTGCCAAATTTCTATGTTGTAATTTGGGTGGTTCCTGTCCTCTTCCTAGTTAATGTTCAGCTCAAAATTCATCTTTTTCAATGGTACACAAAATCTCCCTTTTGATTTGGGAAGTTATCTATCAGAGGAGTTTAATTTCATCACAAATAATCTTATTTGGCAAGGTTGGTATTCACACAAACACAAAAAAAAAATAAAAAGTATATGTTTGGTAGCTGAATTGGAATTAAAACAGAATGTCTGAACCATATGCATTTATTTTAACAAAAAAAAAAAACTATCTTTTTTCATTTTCTTTGAAGAACATTTCTTTAGAAAGCAGATTTCTTCACAAACTGAGCTTTCCTATCAAACGGCTGTAGATCTAAGAGGAATGTTGTATTTGTATAACAGCCTAAAATATGGCTCATTTCTTGGCAGATGATATACAGAAGGCCATATCTATCCAGTCTGAGAAGTCCAAATAAAGAGAATCTGCCATAGCTGAAAGTTTTCAGGCTGTAGAAAGAAATTAACTTTAGGAATAGAAAACTGCTCAACAGCAGTGACAGAATTACAGAATAAGCAAACTCACAAACTGCTAAAACAGCCTAGCTGCCAAAAATAAATTAGAAAAATCAATTAGAGATGGAAGAGAGTGAGATATGTATGGATATATTGAAGTAACAGCTACAGAGATAGGAGAGAATCAGAATGGAAAGTAACACTGGCTGGATTTATACCTTGAAATGAGGTGTGCCCACATTTAATGACCTAAGTATATCCAGTACAAGGAACATTTACATTGTCTGCCTTGGTAGTTGCCTAAAATACAGCTGAATACAGCTTGAAGTATCTCTGAAAAAGGGTGTTTGGGAAAGCCTGGCTGTGAGAAAGAAACATACTTATTCCATGAGCTGATGATGTAAACTGCTTATTGGTATTTAGTCACTATAATCTTAAATCCAAAGAAGGAACTATCAAGGAGAGTGAACCAAGATAAACTGGACAATCAGGAAAGAAATGAAGAGTAAGGTGACAGAAATAAAAACGAATATATGCTCAAGACATTTACAGGCAACAGAAATGATGGCTTGGGTGCTGATTTGAGAATTGTTGGGTTTAAGAAAGCTGTTTGGCTATATGAAGTGAGAAAGTAGACTGGTGTTGCCAGAGAATAAAACAGAAAGAGCAGAAAAAGGAGAAGAGTAAAGTGAAGGATGATATTTGAGTCAAATGTCTCATTAAAGGAAGAGAATTGGGAGGGGAATGGAAACATAGAGGAGTGTGTTTTTCTCTTTAAAGCAAACAAGAAGTTAATACAATATAAAAGATTAAAAAAAGAAGAAAGGTCAACATTTTAAAGGGAACTTATGTTCCCATAGTTATGAGATTGTATCATGAATACAATTAGGGCAGGGATATTTCCCACTAAACCCAAAACTTTAAATGACAGTTCTTCAAATGTTTTCCAGTGTTTTATATTTCCTGTAATGGAAAATGTTATCCATCATTAAAGCCCAGCTATACTCTTTGTATTTTCCATCTCATTTTCTATTTTCTACTGAGTCTATATTATTATTTAACAGCATTCTTGATTTTCATCTTGCCATAAGTCATGAAGAAGTATACCAAGTTTCCCTTCTATATTTTCCTCAGAATTTTAAGACTTCTTTCCTCTGAGTAGAGTACAAACCCAGAATGCTTGCCAAGAACTTAAAGAACTACAAAGAAGATAGGTAAAGAATAGACATGGCCCTTCTGTGCTCTTTCCCTTCTCTTTCTCTCTCTCTCTCTGTCAAACTGACAATGGACACATAAGTCTTTCTGAAGTCTTTCCCTAAATATCTCTAGCTGTGACTACTGTGTATTCTGTTACTGGTTATTAATCTTATTAAAGTATCATCTTATAAGCCTTAGTTCATACAAATTCTCTGTTGAGTTGAATACGAAGTGGTGCTTGCTCTGAGAAAGTCCCTTCTCCAGACATTTTTAAGTAAAGTAAGGATGGAAAGGGAGGTTAAATATAACAGTGACTTAGACTCTTAGGAATTACAATATGTGTGTTGTCTCACAAAACCAGTCCTGATGCTTCAACAACATTAATTCTGTCTTTCCTTGAGCACAACACATTGCATTCAACATACACATTCTTCAGTAAACTGCCATTCTTTATGATACTTTGGCTGTTTAGCCACTGTAAATCGTCAGTACAGGCATTTCTTTTTCCTTCGTTACATACAGAAAATGTATAGCACACAGGAACCACTCTCAGCAGTAACAGGGTCCAGAATATTACACATAAGGGGTAAATTACTTGGGCTGCTATATTGGCTCATTGACACAAGCATCTAGTTTGTATCTCAGTTTTAGGCATGAAGAAAAGCAGCTGTTCTGAAGTTCATTATACCATCAACAGATATGCTTTTGAAGGCCTTTATATGTTACTTAGCTGAGCTGTGGAATTTTTTGTGGATCCTAAGAGTTTATATGGGTTCAGAAAGTAAATGAGTAAAGTCCTAGAATAAAAATCCCACTAAAGATCATTAAAGATCATAAAGATCATTGAGCACAAGAACATTAGCATACAGTTAGGGAATCTCTCTGCTACAAACTGCTGGACGCTGCAAGAGCATCCTGGGGGGAAGTATTCTTACACACCCATTTTTATGCTCTTTCCTACACAACGGTCAGAATAAAAACATTTTGGACAAATCTTTGATGTCATTTAGGAAGGCTATTGTTATGTAAAGAACTTCTCCAAATGGTGAAAATTTGCATGAAGGGAAAATGTAAAAAATAAATAAATTGACCCTTTCCCCATCCTCTACTACATTTTATAATAGGCTGATTTCAGTTGAAAATATTCAGTTTTCAAATACAGTTCCTTTAAAGTAATGAACTAAATTTTCTAGTTAGTTTTAGAGACAACTAATTGAAAGTCATATGGGATTCTTTGTTTCTAGGTTGTTATTTAAATAAGTCTTTTAGGAATAGCAGCACCAAGCAGAACTGTGCCATCTGCTACTCTCTGACCTGCTTTCCTTTTCACTCTCTGGTCTGTTCACTTGCTGTTATTGCTGTCAAATGCCCCTAAGCAAGCTGTCTAAGTGGGAGTTAGTGAGCACAATAGGGTACGAAACTGCAAGTGACACAATCAGAGAAAACTGTTAATATCAATTTAGAAATAGAAGGTACTGGTAAAAAGAGATTCCCACACTCTGACTTACTTTTATCTCTTTCATTTATAGTATCCACATCCAAAACTTGAAATGGGAATAGAATTGATTTCTGTTGGATCTCCCATTCACTTCACTCCTCAATTAGCTCAACTGTTTTACATTTTTTTCACAGTTAACTGCAGCCATTTCCAAGACTTACTTTGATTAATTACCTGTTTGTGTGTTTGATTCATTGTATTTTTAAAAGGTTTTACTTAAGTTCTATACAGCAAGATCTTCTATAGAAAAACAAAATGTAATATTAGAAAGCTTATCCCAGGAGCATGCAGGCTACAGAATATTTAAAGTTACAAGAACACTTCTATGGACTTATAGGATTTCTATAAGTTGACATACACAAAGTGTGCTTGTCCTTTTGTCTTCAAGAGAGTTAGCATGGTTAGGTAATCCATTTTATCTGGCGCATCTTTTCAATATTTAACCTGCATGAAATCTCCCTAAATTCTCTTTATGTTTTTCCAAAAAATAATATGAGCTTATTTCAACATGGTCTTTTTAATGTTTGGAATGTGTTTCCATTTTCTCAGTGTTTTCAAGGTTGCATTTCATTAACTAAGAAAGCTCTGACTACAAATGCAAATATCAAGAAAAGAATGAGTTGAGTGAAAGTCCATGTGTGGCATGTGCTTTCGAAATTTGAGATCTTTTGAACCTGTTTCCTTCTAGATGCTGTTTTTGCATGCTGTAACATGAATTTCTTACCTTTGGCAAAGTCAAACAAATACATAATGTCACTGAAATCAATCTCTAGCACATGTAAGCATGAAATTCACAGAATCACAGAATCACAGAATTGTCTAGGTTGGAAGAGACCTCCAAGATCATCTAGTCCAACCTCTGTCCTAACACTAAGACCTCCACTAAACACTCCACTTGTGCAGCTCACAAGATAGGATATTAATTTTGGCAGTGGTAAAGATGGGTTTTCAGATAGAGCTGTTGAGCAGATATCTGGTGAAAAAGAAGGCCTTAACATCCTACAGCTTTTTGCATTGCTGAATTTAGGTTGGGGTCTTGAGCTTTTTGATTAGTTCGCAACCCATTTACCAAGGCAGCAGCTGAAACAACATTTTAGATGAGGCATTTGGACAACAAATTTCCTCACGATATGCAAAAACCTTGTCATCAGGGCTGAACACAAACTCAAAAATTTGTTACAGGAACAGGGAAATAAAACTTCCAGCTTGCCAGCGTGAATATATTCCCAACGAAGCAAAGCTGAGCTCCCCAGCCACTGGGGGAAAAGGTAAGCTTAAACCAAGAACAGTGCCCTGGAGTCAAACTGAAGAGAATATTCAGCCACCCTCCTAGTACAGTGTTGTCTGAACATGTCCAGTACTCCGTAATACTGAACACACCATATACTTTTAAAGAATAACATAAAGCTCAAGTCTGTGCATTCAAACACTGGCTGCACTTTTTATCTTTGCGTAGTTTTGAAGAATACCAGAATTAACTACAATATCTTTCAGTAATGAATTTAAGTGTAGCTAATCAGTCCATTATGCAATAAGCTCAGTGTTTAAAATCCTTAAGCATGCCACTTTAATTTTGACAGTTAATTTTTTTTTAATGCATTTTTTCAATTTTCTTTTCAAACTAGCTCTCTAGACATCCAAGTTTCCCAAATGCTATTTCTAGTGTAAATTATCATCCTTTCCACATTTAGACACTGGAGATCAAGCTTTGCAAAACATTCATACATAAAGAAGGAGAAATCAAACTCTGGGAGCTGCAGAAAATAAGTGTTTAAGCTTTATCTTAGCAATATATTGGGGTTAATTAAGAAAACATTTATGGAAACTTTCTTTGCTTGGAAATGGAAATAAATTGTCATTTCAGTAATACATCGGGGAGGAAAGAGGAAAGTTTCTTTCAAATATTCCTTTGGAAATTACAAAATGTTGTTTTTAACCTGTTCCTCACCATTTGCTAATGTCCATAGGAGACAATTTCTATGATCTACCCTAAAACTGATTACTCTCTCTCTCTCTCTCTCTCTCTCTCTCTCTCTCTCTCTCTCTGTCTCCTAGCAGTTTCAGATAAGCATAGGTGACAATGTCCATACAAAAGACAGATAAATTAAAAAGGAAGTCAGATTGGCTATGGAAATCATTTGGACCCAAAATAATGTTTTCTCAGATACTTCTTTATTATTTCGAACAAGTAGGGAACATCTGTGTTTAGAGGAAAGTTTTTAAACATCACCCATAGTGAAATTAGTTCAAATACATACATTTTTAATTATCTTCCACCCTTTCTAGTTGTCAAGAATAACATACAGATAACGCAGTGATATGTAATAATTTGGCTAAGGTGTAAACTCTCAGTAAAATGGTGTATGGACTTAGACACTATATATTTAACATTGCTTTGGAATTTATCATGCAATATGGCTACTCTACTGGAAGCACTCAGTAGTAAAATAAAATTAAAAATAAAAAAATAATATGGAAACTGTATTACGTTTCAATTCTTGTAGATTTTTTTTTCATAAAAAAAATGCTTTCAGATTTACATTTTACTTTTCCATATAATACAGTTCATCTAAAATTCAGACTGTGAGTGAAGTGCTATTTGGAGAATTGATACAAGCACATATGCAATACCTGAACAATCCCAAACCCGTAGTCATTTCATGAAAACTTTACTTCTAGCTACCTAGAATATTTACTTCAGAGGCCTGATTCAGACACCTAGTGCCATTTGAAATGCTGTACAGCACCCATCAGCAATGGGCAGGCAGATGATATACCAGGTTTGCAGGGGACTTCTATCCTCAAGTACAACTGAATGCCATGAAGGATACCCTCAAGTACCAGGTACCCATGTGTAGGAAAGTGGATGAATTCAAGGGCATTCTTATCCATTAGTAAGTCACAGATTTCTGAACAAATACAGTCAGACATGAGATTACTCTGGCCAAGCCAAATTGGCCAGACATAAACCAAAATGCAACAAGCAGTTAAAAACATAAAATAAAAATGCAGGTCTCTGCAATACATTTCAGTGGCTCTTAGAATTTCTGTGATTCCTGAGTCAGAGTGCTTTCTAAAATTAGCTACTTTTCCTTTGCTGTCTTCTAAGGTAATCAAAAATAAATCTCTTCCAATTACTTTAAAATATTTATTTATGCCTTATCTGAGCAACACTAGGTGCATACAAAAGCACAGCAGGTTTCCATGATAAAAATGACTATTCAGTTATCAGCATTTAAGTATCTCTGTATCCAAGAACAGTTATGGGAACATGATGCTCTATGGTTCAGTAGCAAGTTTAGTGCTACATTAGTTTCTGTACCTCTTCTGCATTGGGTAGAGTTTGGACAGGAGTGTGAGTTCTCAAGGTTAACTGATATTTCTTGTTGTTCTGAGGGGAAAGTACTTTTAAATTGGGCTAGGAGAGGAAGTAAGTTATTTTTCCTATGTAATCACCAGAGATGATCATCAAAACTGATCACCCAAATTTTCAGTGCTTCTGTATCAGTTAGATGACATTTCTTCCATAAAAGTTTCCTGTGCTCTCTGAAAACTCATAATGATTCTGACTTTACCATGTTAATATCATGGCTTTTCTCTTATTTATTCTGATAAGATTTTAATAGAAAGAAACAGTTACGTATCCATTTAAGATCCTCATCTTAATCCAGACTCAGTATACCAAAATTTGTGTTATACATGCTGGAATGAAAAGACAATGTTTTATAATGGTGTTTCATCACTGTAAAATAAGACATTACAAGGGAGTCATTGCCCTCACTCTTATGTGGTACTGACAAATGTGAAAATAAAAGTCCAGCTGGAGCATTGAAGAAGTGCATGGAGCCAGACAGAAGTTTAAACATGCTTTGCTGGAATCAGAAAGAGAAGAAAAGTAGCTGTATGATACACTGATCCAGTAATTTCCACGTTTGGTTTGGCCACTATTTCACTACAATAGGTTTTTTCTTTGCCTCCTGGCTGAGACAGTCTTCTATCCTCTATACAAGAATGGAGGCCATTCAAAACAGGCAAATATAATTGGGTCAAGATATCTAAGCCCTGAGGCAGGATTCAGGCCCAAATCAAAAGCACGTTTGACTACACTCTGCCATCATGAGGCCACTGCATTCTCATATTGTTGTATAATTTCTACTGATTTATCACTGTATTGCTTAGAATTTTAAGGCCTAGAAAAGGTTGTGTACATACAGATATACCAGATGAAGCACCATATTCCAAAAGAGCCAGTACAGTTGAACCTGACACTCTTCAAAATCTTAGTATTGTATAAATATATATATTTCATTAAACCAGAGAAAGCTGAAGTAACTGAAGGAAAATCCATCCAATTCTATAGTCTACAGTTTAAGTGGGAGCAAGGTGGTGAAAGCCTGAAAAAGAAGATGGGAACTGACTTGCTCAGCGACAGGTCAGGCAGACCCGTTGAAGCAGGTTTTGTATTTTGTAGGCTTTGAAGGCTGGTAGAGCCTTTCTGCCTGTGGAGTTTCTGTGGGGACAAACTTCTGTTCCTTCCATGCAAAGATTATTTTGTCAAGGGCATATCCCATGTTATCAGTCCCCTGTGTATTTTATTCACATGCAAAGAGTGTGGGTCATCTGTTATGCGATGCAGATCTCTTCAGTAAGGAAAGCAGGAGCAGTATCTGATGTTTGCAAAACTCTGGGTGATCAACTGTTCCTAATTTCCCCAAATTGTTCCGTTTTCTAGCCCCTTTTCCTTTGTTCTGTAATTAGGCCCACATGTTTCTATTTTTAACTCTTCTAGTCCTCAGGCCCAAAACATGTTTCTGATTGTAGATGCTGACCTTCTTTGAACCTTTCCCTCCCTGACTCAGCTGCTGGGTGTCTGAGCACTGAAGTACTCCAGTGCCATGTGTAGCTTTGCCACACTCTCTCTGTGAGCCGAATTCATCATTTTTTGTGCTTCCACCACCTCAGTACCCTATCACAGCCTGCAAGAGGGGACAACATGTCATAGAATCATAGAACATGTCATAGGATCATAGAATCGTAGAATCGTAGAATCGTAGAATCACAGAATCATAGACTGGTTGGAAGGGACCTCATAGATCATCTAGTTCCAACCCCCCTGCAATAGGCAGGGACGCCACCCACTAGATCAGGTTGCTCAGGGCCTCATCTGACCTGGTCTTGAACACCTACAGGGATAGGGCATCCACAGCTTCTCTGGGCAACCTGTTCTAGTGCTTCACCAAACTCTGATTGAAGAATTTCCTCCTAACCTCTAATCTAAATCTCCCCTCTTTTAGTTTAATACCATTCCCCTCATACTGTCATTATCTGATTGAGCAAAGAGTTGCTCCCCATCGTTTTTATAAGTCCCCTTCAAGTACTGAAATGCTGCAATAAGGCCTCCCTGGAACCTTCTCTTCTGCAGGCTGAACATCCCCAGCACCCTCAGCCTTTCTTCACAGGAGAGGTGCTTCAGCCCTCTGATCATCTTTGTGGCCCTCCTCTGGACCTGCTCTAACAGCTCCACATCCTTCTTGTGCTGGGGGCCCCAGACATGGACACAGTACTCCAAGTGAGGCCTCACAAGGGCAGAGTAGAGGGGGCAATCACCTCCCTCAACCTGCTAGCCACTCCTCTGTTGATGCAGCCCAGGATGCAGTTGGCCTTCTGGGCTGCAAGAGCACATTGCTTGCTCATGCCAAGCTTTTCATCCATCAGAACCCCTGAGTCCTTCTCTGCAGGACTGCTCTCAAAGAGTTCTTCTCCCAGTCTGTACTCATGCCTGGGACTGCCCTGACCCAGGTGCAGCACCTTGCACTTGGACTTGTTGAACCTTATTCGATTCACACGGGCCCGCTTCTCAAGCTTGTCCAGGTCCCTTTGGATTGCATCCCTTCCTTCTTTGGTATCAACTGCACCACTCATCTTGGTGTCATCTGCAAATTTGCTGAGGGTGCACTTGATCCCACTATGTCATTAATAAAGATATTGAACAGTACGTTTGTATGAAGACAGGTGGGGCTGCAATGATGGAGGCCAATGTGAAAAAGTTATCATGCTCATGTTATCAGTAATTATCACAGGACTAACATGAGCTGGGGCCTTCTCAGGAAGAACAGAGATTCAGCAGTTTGAGGTCTTCTGAGTCTTCATGTAGTATGTGAGTGTTTTTTGCTAGTATTTTTCTATGTGTAGCAAGAAAACGAGAATTTGAAAATAAATTGAGTTATTACAGGGTAACTTTGACAAAGAGAAGCATCTGACAGGAATAAGATGAGGATAACTAAAAAGGGAACAGCTGAAATCATAGCAGAGATGAATAAATAAAGTAAAAGGTAAGTTAAGAGAGAAAGTGAGAAAGACTACAATGAGGGGAAGAGAGGAAGTACAAAGTACAGAGGAATAGCAGCATTACAGTGAGCATGGAACAAACAAAGAGATACTGGGAAGAGAAAGGGAAAAGGAAAAATGTAGGAAAAAGAGAGGGAAAAACAGGGGGAGGAAACGGATACACAGCAAGTGAAGGAAATCACCCTGCATTTTTCTTTGGAGTAGACAAAACGCCTGGATAGTTTTCAGGATGCTCAAAGGACTGTTCCAACAGCACTACCAGAAGCACCCCTGTGGGCTTGGGTATGTCTCCAGGAGTTGTAGTCCCAACCATGTTGACAGGTTAGATGTGCCTTTGTGCTGGGACATCTGGCTCAGTAGCAGCTGATTTAGAAATCAGCAAGTACAGGAGTGCCTGGGAAGAATCTAACCATATGTATCATCAGAAGTAGGAAAACTGGGAAAGCAGAAAAGGAAACCCACAGGACAGTTAATCCAGTCTCAGAAGCTGCATGGCCCCGTGCTTAGCATTACTCATCAGTCTGTGGGAGGAGTGCTGAAGTTATATTTTTGTCTAAGAGGTTATTGGCTAAGGATATTGTCACTCCTGTGGGGAGGCTGTGTGTGTTTGGAGCACGGGCTTGGGCCAGACTGTCCTGTCCCATTCCATTCCTGCTGGTCATGCAGCTGCTGTGATCTTCCTCGTAAACAAGTTGATTATTTGTTTTGTTTTTTTTTTCCCTCTTGTTTGCTTCCAGATCCTCATTTCTTTTAACATAACAGGAAGGATATCAGACACCTTTGAGATTTGCATTTTTTCCAGTTAGCATGTTTTTTTTCCTACTTGTTTTTCATAGAAGGGAAATTTTCCAATTGCTTTTTCCTATTCCTTTTCATTAGTCATTATGTCATTGCCTGTCTATAGCTGCCCATTATAGCCTTTTTACTTGTCTCCAGTAGGGTATAAATAGTCTCTGTTTACCTGATTTGTACTTTTGTTCCTACTTAAAACATTTCCTGTAACCTGAGGGATGTCTGCATTTCATTGTGAGTATTATACCTGTTACAAAGATTACTAATGAAGACCACAAAAAAATAGTCACTTTTGTCTCATCTTGTGATATGGTTCTGTTAGCAATCCCATCATTACTGTCATTCTAAGACAAGACGATATTTGTCATGAATACACAGAGACAAAAAGAACTCTGATACATTTTTCTTTGAGAAACTGTTAAAGATTTCCTCAAGCATGGATCTTTACAAGTTGGTCTTATGCTTGGAGATACTTTTAGGGGAAAAAAAAAAAAAAGTATTAAATTAGAAAATAATTAAAAGTGTAGAAATTCTTGAAAAGACAATGTGAGTGGTAGTGGGGTACTTTGAACAGAGAGAAATCACAGAAATGTTGTACCAGAGGACAACCATCAGGATCTCCATGGAATCTGCATTTTGCATATACACAGTATATGTATTTGGGTTATATATGTGAGATGAATACCAAGTTTTTGCTTAAGACAAGCTGCAATGCATTTCTTACAATTGTTTTATAGAATAAAATGGTGTTCAGTGTGGTATCCTCTCCATCTTTGCATTTCTGATGTCCAGTTAAGATCATATTACATTAATGTAACAAACCAAATAGAAAGGACAAGACCTTTGTATCATGTGTCTTTGCATCATGATGCAGCACTATCACGTCAAGAGACCTAAAACACGTTTCACCATCTGAGGAGCCTAATTTGAATCAAGGATGTAGCAATTTTTTAATGAGAAATATTTGTATGCCACTCTGCCAGTCATGGATTCAGACCAGTTCAAGGAGGATTATAGCTAGAGAAATGAGATTTTCAAAGCAACAAATGGCCAATTGTTGTATAATTCCCAGTGCATTTCAGTAATAGTTTGACGTGTGTCTTTTGTCCCTTTGAAAATTTTTCTGATTGGATTTTGGAAAGACGTGAAAAAATTCTTTTGATAAGGCACATTTTTCTCTGAGGTACGCATAGAGCAACTTTTGCATTTATGCTCATTATATTCCTGTGAGGTAGGAAAAATTCTACCTATAAAATGTCCCATTTTCCAGTCTATAAATCCAAGTCAAAAAAAAGTAGGGTAGTAATACATCTGTGCAATACCATGAAAAAATACCAGGGGAAAAAAAAATACGACATGGATTGCAGTAGTTTGCTTAGACTACACAAATATTCTCAGAAAGAAGCCAATATTTTAAAATTTTAGAACTGTTTTTTTCTTCTAATACTTAGGCATGGTTCTCTATTCGTGTTTTCTGGTAACAGGCTGACTCCAGTACAGTGAAGAAATGGGCCTGTGTATGAAATGCTAATTGCAACCGTGCAGCAACTCATTGGTAATTGTGAAATAATGATCAAAGAATAAAAGACTTTAAGTAGAAGAAAAATTGAGCAGGATACAAATGTCATTGAAAATTCTCCCCTTCCTATTTAAAGAAGAGTTACAGAGAATACATTATAGGGAAGATCTCATCAAAGTTTACAGTGAAAGGCTAAAAGGCAACAATCATGACTAGCAATGAAAGAAGCCCTAGCCAGACAGAAGGAAACACTGATTCACCATAACAGTGGCTGAGCACTAGCCCAGATGCCCAGGGAGGCTGTAGCATCTCCATCTTCATAGGTTTTCAGAATTCACCTGGACAAAGTCCTGTGTAAATTTGCAACTACCCTTCCTTTAAGCTGGAGTTTGTACTACCTGTCCTCCAGAGGTCCCTTCCAACCTAATTTTTGCTATGGTTTTCTGATTCTGGAATATCGCATTGAAATCAGTTCCTGAAGAATTCAAAATAGCAGTAGTTACAGGTTAAATTACAATCAGACTGGGTATGTTTACAACATGCTGGGTATGTTTTCCTTGCACTCTAACAGTCCAATGTAATGAAGGGAAGGGACGAAAGGTTAATGTTTCACTGGCAACAGATGGCATCATGTAGAAAATGGTGAAAGTGAGTGGTTATTTTAGTTTTGACTAAACGAGCTGTTGGTGTACACAATCACCCACTCCTAAAACGACATGAATTTCGTGGGCACAATTGGCAGAATTTAACATCCGTCTTGCATCACGGCTTCATATAGTATTTTCATGGTCATGCTGTCACTGGAAGACCCTATATGCTGGCAGTCTGATGCTGATATACAGCATGGCTACCTCACCCACTTCAGGAAGGAGCTGCTTTACAGTGACAGTTGTGCTCTGCAGGGGCCCTCATGTTTCCATCTTAGCTCACCAGGCCTACCAAGCGTTTGCTTCACAGATGGCCTGCACATGCATGACAAATCTAATGTATTCTGGGCATACTGTGTGCATGCAGCAGCCATTTGTCCTGGGCTTCTGGGTGTCAGGCAGCCTGGTTCAGCTCTTGCCCCAGCTGGCCTCCCTGCCATCTGGAAACCCCTGACACACAGCCAAGCTGTTTTCCCTCCATCACCTTTTTCCTACCCATCTACTCCTTCCCTGTCCACCCGCTTTCAGTTAGCTATGCACTGAGGAAGTTTTGGAGGGGTGAGTCCTTCAGTTACAGAGCATTAACAGTCCATGATCTTGGCACAGATGGAAGTCGGGAAAGGTGAAGGAAGCAGCTCCATGCACCATTTCCTGCAAGGCACAGCTGTATAAAGACTGGGTGAAACTTACTTCTGCACCACTGCTTACAATAAGCAATGGAATGCTACAACAGGTGTTTGCATTTTTTTTTATTTAAGGTAAGCATGATATGGCTCAACTGCAAGTGAATGACTATTTCCTGAAGAACAATTTTATTTTTTGTGTTAAGCAAAGGCCAAGCTTGGATCTCTGCAATTCTTCACACTCAGATTAACATTGTTGCCCTACAATTAGACTATTTCATGTAAAATATTGATGATTGAAGAAAGGTTCATTATCAAACCAAGGTCTATGCTGTCTTCTGTCAGCATGTACCCTGGCAAAGATCCCAGAGGCAATGCGAATTTTGTGCAATTACATGCAAAAGCAGCTAAATCCAAACATGTGGTGCCTTCTCAGCTTTTCTGTTGAGACACAGGGACAAAGAGAAGGGTTAAATTTCAAGTCCCAGAATTTTAGGATAAACAAAGCAGGAATCATCTGATTGACTGTTCCATTTCTGGGGTCTTCTGGCAGCAGGGATAATTTACAGTGTCCTCTGAACTCATCAATGGAAAATTGGCATGTCTGCCATCTACACTTGTGCATCTGTTATTCCATTTCTTTTGAGATCGCTAACCACCATTAGGAATCTGGAATAAATGTGTACCTAGAAGAAGTAAGAAAAATGACTTACCAAGTCCTGACTGTTACTTGGAAACTTTTGCACATGTAACTAGAGAGAATATTGCAAAATGATCGTGGTTTGCTTTACAGATTTTGAAAGTGAAGAAAGCACTTGAGTCACCACCAAGAAAAGAAAAACAACTCAAAAGGAAAAGACCACCTACAACTGATGAGGGGCCAGACACCTGCCTTTAATTGAGTGCCTAAAGAAAACACTATATGGCCACCCTTTAATTTGTAATGAGTTCTGACTTGCTTTGACACAAGCTATGTGAACTGCCATGTGTGCTGTTAGTTGATGGCAAAAAGGAAATTCTTATGCTGGAGCATGTTATGTGTCTGTGCAGACCTGAAGGATGGTCCAAAATGTGAAAAACAGAATAAAACCCTGCTTGGCTGAACAGAAAGTGTAGAAAAACTGTGGTACAGGATAAACTGGACAGGTAAAGTAACTCTATTGATTGAAGGGCAATAATGTGAACCCCTTTGTTGCAAAAATTTTCATTCTGTGTTTTTCTCCTCCTTCCTGAAGCTAATGAGGGAGAACATAGTGATTTTATTATCTAATATGGAAAAGAACATTACTTGTTTACCTGCTTGGAAATTAAGGAAAAACAGATGCAAGAATACAAAAGGTCAGCCTTAGCCCTGTTTTTTGTTTTGTTTTGTTTTGAACTCAGGCTGCCTCCCTTCATCTATTCCCTACATCATTGTCTTTCTGATACTTACTCCTGAAGAGTTTATCCTAAATATATCATGGCCAGGATCTTAACCCACTCTGCATTCCTATCTTTCTGTTACTGCTAGAAATATTGCTACCCTCCTACCCTACTGAATTACAAAAACGCTGTCATCTGTCACTGCTCTCTTTGTCACCCCACATATCTAGCTCTTTTTTGCTTTCCTCTCAAACTATTTACAAGACATTCTTCCACTGCCTAAGCAGCTTTTCTGCCTTCCAACTTCTCTCCCTATCATGGCCTTCTCTTTTCCTCTTGAATGCATGAGTGCACCTGTACTTCCTGCCAAAATTGTCTTCATAACTGCTAATTCTGCCTGTCAAACCTGCCTCCTCCAGCCTTTCATTGCTTTCCCCTTCACTACTTAATCTGCTCAAGCTCTTACCAAAAGCCAGCAAGGCCTCTCACACCTCTGCCCTTCTCCTTGGCTCCCGTAACTGACTGCCCCTTCCCAGTCATTCAAACCACCCTTTTAGCTATCTCCCACTGGCATGCCTGCAGCAATTAATAACATGCTCCTACAAATAAAATATTTTTTAATACTACTGTGCAAAAAACATTTTATTATCTTCCTCTGAAGGTACTAAATAGTAGCTGGATAAATACTGTCAGTGTCTCATCTATTAATTAAATAATCTGCTATAATTTGAAGACCACTACTTTTTAAGCTAGCTGCATCACATTATTCAGACAGTGAGCCTACTAATTTGCATACCATTTTTACTTCAGTCATAGGCCTGTTCCAGTCCTTCCTTTTGCTGTTGCTACATGTTTGGCATCATGATCTCGAATATCTTTTCCTGTTACTTTGTATTTATAGTTATTGTTGTGCAATATCTGCTACAGGTAGCACAAGATAAGGAAGGAAGAGGTAGTTCCTGAGAGTGAAAACATGACCCTAGAAAAAACTTAATATTAGTTAATTGACTTTAGGTCAGATATGGATTTATTTCCTTTACAGTTTATTTTGTAAATTCAAAATCCCTGAAAGAGTGCAAGTTTTCATTTGATACAAGGATATTTGATCCTGGACAATGATGTTACTTTATCATAATTTACACTTACAGACTTGTGTTAAATTGCTTTGGACTTACTTCAGAGAAAAAATAATGTCAGCTATTCATTGTATATTTTGCCTTACATAATAAGGGTTTTGGCTAAGTACCATCATGACATTTCTGGTCTGAAACTGCTCTTTCTTTAAACCAGAATCCATCAAACCATAGTAGTATGGAATAACATTGAAGAACAACAGTAGCCTTACTTTTGTGTAATTTTAGATATATAACAGCCCCCAGATGACTCACTAGTATGTTGATGTTGCTGAATTAACAAATAAAGCCCTCAAACTTTTAATTAGATCTGTTTGGGAAGATCCCTAGGTTTTACAAAGTTGCACTGGAGCTGGAGAAGTTATTCTTGTTATATATTTAGGTGTAAATTAAAGCGTAGTTCATTTAAGGCTAAGCTTTGAGTATATTTCCATACAAAGCAAGAAATATGAGCTCAGGTTTTTAGAGTGCTTTGTATTTGCAAGAGCTCTCATATGGGTAATTAGTGTGCAAGAGATCTTCAGTGTGCTTGATATAAGAAACACAAACAGGTCTTTCATCATGCTCATTATACAAGAGTAATCTTTATATCAAGTACCGACTGATAATGTTAATAGCCATGATAAAACACAGTATAATGAGTAGTGCCTTCCAACAGTAAATCATGCAAAGCAACTGACTTAAAAGGGCTATTCCACATCCTTTCATTATACTTTTACAAAGCAAAGTTGAATTTTTAGTAAGCATACAGTGCAGGAGGCCTTGAAAAGGAGGAAAATTGGGCTTTGCATTCTGCTAGATGAAGATTGCTTAATCTTTCAGAACTTCCCAGCCATGGGCAGAGATATCATTTTACAGTGACTATTGTATGAGAACAAATTCAAAGGCTTTTAGATAGACTTCTGTGTAGCAGTGATGCCAGACACTATTTTCTTCTCAACTTATGGCATTAAAAGATGATGTAAAACAAGATGTGAATGATCTGGAATTTTCTGAAGCTACTATAGGGTCATTTTAATTAAACATAAAGCATTATTTTAAAAATAAAGGATAGACCCTTGAGAATTACAAGATTGGTTTAATCGAAAGATATCAGGAAAAAAAATGTTATCTTTAGTTTGATTCTCTGTCTTTTTTTAATGTCAGTTTCTTCTGCTGCTGCCTTAGCATTTGATTGGAGACAGTTCTCCATTTTGTTTTACTACCATTTCTTCCGAGAGTAAAATTGAATAAAAAAGAGCTTGTAGAGCCTAGAGTAGGAGTAGCATTATAAACAAAAGAGCTTTTAGGAAAGGTCTGCCATTATAGTTTTCCCATTTTTGTTTCTGTGAGACATGGAAAAGGAAAATACTTCAAAAATGCATTCCATACTCTGAAAAATAGCATGAGGGTTTCAGGTCAGACGGGTTTCAGTGACTGAAAGTCCAGTGAACTCATCTGAAATTCTGCTGCTGAATCCAATAGAATTACTGTTGTGATTTGTTTTAGATTCATTCCACATTTCATTTTTAACTATTTCAAGTTTTTAACTATCGGATATATTTTAAATCAAAATAAACACACTAAATCCCATAAAATTTTATGCCTTTTTTTTTTTTAATTTCTCTGAGAGACTTTGGGTGTATCGCAGTGTCAAGAGAGTTCATCATTGTTTACCCTGAATATTCTGAAAACAGAAACAATAGGTTAAAAAAAATATATATATTTTTCTCCAGTCCAGGCTGACAAGTTTTGTTGTACCAGATTCTTCCGTTAATGTTTTTCCTCTTTCTTCCTCTCTCCTCTGTGCTATTTTCCATTTCCTGTGGCACAAAAACTATATGGTCCAGATGTTCCCACAAAGAGAACTCTTTCCTACCTTTCACCTATTGAAAAAGGGATAATTGATACACAGACAGAGGAATATACTGTAATGAAAGACCCTTAAATTCAGATTTCTCAGCAGAAGAATCATAGCAATATCTGAGACAAGGAGCCTTGATATCAGCTCTTCCCCTCTCTCAGGTTTCTACAGCACAATTTCAGCTCAATCAGCCTAGGAGACTTTAAATGTATATTTAAATGTCTGAGTTCCCCCATCCTGCCCAGAGCCCAGAACCCCAAAACATCAGCCCCTGCCCCAGTAAGGCCACAGCAGGGCTGGTCTCCAGCTCCCCACTGCTCTACCCTGCCCAGCCATGGCTCCTGCTCCACCACACTGATCCATGGGACCACATCCTGGTCCTGCCTTGGCCCAGCCCTGGCCCCACAGCCAGACCCAGCAATTGCAGGACCTGATCCTGGCCCTGACCTGTGTATTGACTTCCTGGCTTGACACAGATCTCTCTCATCATCACAACATTACCTTATGGTGTGGACTCTTGGTTGGGCCTTGCCACCACCTCTGGGCCTGTCCAGTTCCCTGTCTCAAGTGCTGTGGGACAGACTGAGGAACAGGACTTGTTCTGAGGTGACATTCAAAATGTTTGGAATTGGTTTCCGTTACTTGGAAGATCCTAATCAAGGAGAAATTTTTGTTAATTAAGAGTGTAGACTAGCAACTTGGTATGTTTTATCATTTCTATTTTTACCTCTCCTTCTGCCACTGTCTTCATTCTTCCTTCAGAAAGCACACCCTCTTCAAGCAGGTTTCCCTGGTCCCAAACTGCTGCTTTTCATTAAAAAAGGCTTACAGGGTTCTGAAGACACACTCATCTGGCAAACTGTACACCACTGTCGGTACCAATGAAAGACTTTCAATGCTCATGCTTGATGGCATAGGTCTTAAGAGACCCATACAAATTAAATCACATAAACCTCAAGATATGGGAGGATAATGATTTCAGGCAATCCTTCAAGGAACATCCTAGGAGAACATTTAAGGATGATATATATGTTTCACAAAAGGTCCAGGGAGAGGGACATATGCCCTCAAAAGGCTATAAACCCTTGTTAAGTACCTCACAGCTCATTGCTGTGTTTTCTTGGAATGCACTTGCAGAGTGCTAGAAAATCACCAAATATCATAGAATCAGGGAATTACAAAATGGTTGGGGTTGGAAGGAACATGTGGAGGTCAACTGGTCCAACCCCCTTGTTCAAGCAGGGCCACCTAGAGCAGGTTACCCAGGACCATGTCCAGGTGGCTTTTGATTATCTCCAAGGAGGAAGACTCCACAACATCTCTGGGCAACTTGTGTAGCTCTCAGTTGTTGGCAGAATTGTTTTTCATGATACATGGAACATATTCTTGCAAAGGATAGTAGTAATTTGCAATTGCTCAGGAATTAGTTACACCGTTCAATGGGACTTTTTCTCAGAAGATGACAGTGGTGTTACTGACTGAAAAGTTGAGCTTTGTCTCAAAAAAAGTCAGGAATGAAATGGGACCTTCCTCAGGAAATTTTGACGGTGTTGCCTGTCAGCTGGGACCCAGAACATTCTGCTGCAGAGAAGGGAGCTGTGATGGTTGAATATTTGTGGTGGTTTTACTAGGGTGGGCAGCCGAACTCCACTACAACCTCTCTCTCACTCCCTCTCCTCAAAGGGAAAGGGGGAGAAAATACAATGCAAAAGGCTCAAGGTTTGAGATAAAGATGGGGAGATCGCTCTACAATTATCATGATGGGCAAAGCAGACTCAGAGTAGGGAGATGGTAAGATTTATTGCCTATTACTAACAAGCTAGAGAAGTAAGAAACAAAGGAAAGAAAACAAAAAAAAAAAAACTTCCCCCCATCCACCCTCTTCCACCTCCTCCCCCCGAGGGGTGCAGGGGAATGGGGAATGGGGGCTGCGGTCAGTCTCTAATGCTTCGTATCCACCACTCCTTCACGGTCACTCTCTGCCCCTGCTCCACGCGGGGTCCCTCCCACGGGATGCCGTCCTTCCCGAACTGAGCCTGTGGGGGCTGCCCACAGGCAGCAGCTCTTCAAGAACTGCTCCCACACGGCTCCGTACCACGGGGTCCATCCATCCCCCAGGAGCAAACTGCTCCAGCACGGGTCCCCCACGGGCGGCAGCTCCCCCCAGACCCCCTGCTCCTGCGTGGGCTCCTCTCCACGGGCTGCAGCTCCGGCCCGGGGCCTGCTCCTGCGGGGGCTCTCCATGGGCCGCAGCCTCCTCCAGGCCACCTCCACCTGCTCCACCGGGGGCTCCTCCACGGGCTGCAGCGTGGAGATCTGCTCCGTGTGGGACCCATGGGCTGCAGGGGGACAGCCTGCTCCACCGGGGGCCTCTCCACAGGCCACAGGGGAACTTACGCTCCGGTGCACTAACCCTGGTGTCTGCAAGGCTATTTCTCACTCCTCTCTCTCCGAGTTGCTGTTCCCCAGCAGGTTTTTTTTGTTTGGTTGGTTGGTTGTTTTTTTTCCCCTTTCTTAAATCTGCTCTCACAGGGGCGCAAACAACATTGCTTATTGGCTCAGCTCTGGCCAGCAGCAGGCCCCTTGTCTAACATGGGGCAGCTTCTGGATTCTTCTCACAGAAGCCAGCCCTATGGCCCCCTGCTACCAAAACCTTGCCATGTAAACCCACTACAGTATTGCTGCTGGTCTTGCCTGTCTCTGTACTATGGAGTCTGGTGGATGACCTAATCTGAATTTTGAATGAAAGCAGCTGTAAAAAAATGAAGGGAAAACAAGAAAATCATGATCACTAAAGCAGACATTTCCAGGTTTCCCGCTTTAATTGAGCTGAGTCCTTTACCATCTACCACTCTTCCAGATTACTGGTTTGAATGTGTCTTAGTCAGTATTACAGACTGATTGTTAATTAATTTTGTAAAGCCCAGAGCTTCCACATAGAGAAACAGATGAAGTTTGTACCTGACTAAAACAAAACATCAATTCTTAACAGAACTAAATGAAGATCAGGAAAAAAGCATACATCAGTGCTGAATGTACTCTTCTTCTAGCCAACAGAATATCAGTGTTTTCACAATTAATATGGGGCAGGAATTAGGCTTGTCTGCTATAGCCAATTTTTAGACAGTCTTATTTTTCTTCCCTTTTACTGTGCTGCACTGACTTACACGAAGTGTGTAAAATAACTCATAGATGTAAGAGCAGGGTGGCCTACTGCCCCGTAAAAATGTGGGTAAAGGAGCTTTAAAATAGAACGCTAAGTACAGTCTCCACTACATTTAACAAACTCCGTATATATATTGTCTTTAGACCCGTACTGCTAAACCTATTTCTATGCTGAAGGTAAGTGAACCGTGTGTGAAGAGCATTTGAGTAACACCATGCAGACAGGATGATTTAACTTTTTATATGATTTATATGTTTTAACTTTTTATACGTGACTCAGTGGTGGCAATAATATGGTAATGCTACTAGCTTTCCTGGCCCACTGTGTCTGTGAAATCACACACCATACACCAGGCAATATTTCTCTTCATCATGTTCCCAAACCATCCAAGGAAAGCAGAACAATCAAAAGGGAGAGTATTTTCTGCAGCAGAAAATCTCACAACAGTTCACTCTCTCTTTATGGAATTAGGCAGTATTTAATAAGGCAGGTTGGCAACTGGAGAAATTATTTATAATCAAAGCTATTTTTTAACTATTATCACTGTTTCCAGTGCAGTTTCACATAGCATTTTAACAGAAGACAAATTCTGCCATTTTTTAGTTTGTTTAAAGATTATTTTTAACAGATTTTTGGTCCCTATTTAATTTTCTCACTGAGAGGCTTTTTGAATCATTCTCATCTTCCCTACAACTGAAAACACTCTCTCTTTCAGAGATTAGATTACCACCAAGTGACCCTTCTTTGTCAGGGCCACCTGCCTGATAAAATGGTTTCTTGCTGCAAGCACCGGTAGCAAGGCAGAAGTTTTAAAACAAGAGAGTTACTGGGCCCCACTGCCTAACGCTCTGCAGTTTCCATAAAGCCTGTAAATCATCCAGGTTTTCAGTGTTACTGATTGCTCTTTCTGTCCTCCAGAAGGCCTTAATCCAAGATTTAATCAAACAGCAGGGGTTCTCAAGCTTAAAAAACAAAGCAACTCCTTTTTAGAGCTAGAGTAGTTGCATCTAGAAAATAACTTTTATTGCTATAAAGGTACACAAATTAATGTTTGCTCATTTACTCCACTTCTTTCAATGAATAGAAATCAGACAAGAAAAGGAAATGAACTTTAAAGATCTTAGTACGCAATGGTCACTATTAACTTTTTTCTTTTTTATTTTTTCATTGTTGAAAAACAAATATTCTGTTTTGGGTTTTTAGAATGAAAGTTTATGTTTTACTGCCTTACCATCTTTGAAAATAACCTTTCTGTGTTGTCACAGAGGTAGTAAGTTCAAAGCCAAAAGTGGATGCACACAAGACTTCTGCAAATTACTCTGCACCTCTTCATAAAATCAAATCACAGTCCAAAGCAATACTCAGTTATATTTACTTAGATCAGTTAGAGTTACTTATTTAAAATTTACTAATAGGTAATGGAACCTGGAATATATATGGAGCATAAGGTATTTGCTAAACATTCCATAAAACATATAGTCTTTCCAGGAACCCATATTCTAATGCATCTAGTTCTTCTGTGTTCTGAGCTATGAAAAATTCTGTTTCTTTAGTAGCTCCAGTATTGCAAAAACTTATGAGTTTTTTTTAATGTTTCATATTTTTATTTTTGCACTTTCTTTTTTATACCTTTATCTCCTAAAACTATGTATGTCCTAGAACATAACTATGAAAAAAAAACCTTCCAAGCATTTATAATTATAGAAAGGAGCTGATCAACATAGAAAGAGGGTGTCTTAACACGTTAGAAACAAGAATGAAAAATTAGAGACTGTTTTTTTTTTTTTATGACGTATAATGATTTTAAGGGAGAAATGAAGTTGATTTATATGTTTAAAAATATAGTGAGACATCAATATGGTTTACCTATTCACTTTTCCAACTAATTATTTTCAGCCTGTGAAGTCTAAAAGCTCGTCCTTATCTCATTACCTTTATTAGGAGTGTCATCAGTGTAAGTTTAATCATAGAATCATAGAATCATGGAATGAAGGAATTGTAGAATCACAGAATGGTTTGGGTTGGAAGGGTCCTTAAAGATCATCTAACTCCAACTCCCCTGCCATGGGCAGGGACACTTCCCACTAGACCAGGCTGCTCAAAGCCCCATCCAGCCTGGCCTTGGACACCTCCAGGAATGGGGCAACCACGGCTTCTCTGGGCAACCTGTGCCAGTGCCTCACCACCCTCTGAGTAAAGAATTTCTTCCAATGTCTAATCTAAATCTACCCTCTTAGTTTGAAGTCATTACACTCTGTCCTATTACTACACTCCCTGATAGAGTCCCTCTCCAGCTTGTAGGCCCCCTTTAGGTACTAGAAGGACACTATAAGGTCTCCCAGGAGCCTTCTCTTCTCTAGGATGAACAACCCCAACTCCCTGTCCTGGTTTCATCTGGGATAGAATTAATTTTCTTCCTATTAGCTGGTATGGTGTTATGTTTTGGATTTAGGATGAGAAGAATAATGTCAATAACACACTGATGTTTTAGTTGTTGCTGAGCAGTGCTTAAACTATGCCAAGGCCTTTTCAGCTTCTCATGCTGCCCTGCCAGCAAGGACGCTGTGGGTGTTCAAGGAGCTGGGAGGGGACACAACCAGGACAGCTGACTTAAACTGGGCAAAGGGATATTCCATACCATATGTAGTCATGTGGAACAGCAAAACCGGGGGAGTTGGACAGCGGGGCTGTCACTGACTGGGGACTGACTCGACATCAGTCAGAAAGTGGCAAGCAATTGCACTGTGCATTACTTGTTTCTATTATTATTATTATCCTTCCTTTTCTGTCCTATTAAGCTTTCTTTATCTTAACCCATGAGTTTTACCTTTTTTCAGATTCTCTCCCCCTTCCCAGTGGAAGGGCAGGGGACAGGGAGTGAGCAAATGTCTATGTAGTGCTTAGCTGCCTACTGCATTAAACACAACTCTCTCGGCCTCTCTTCATAGGAGAGCTGCTCCAGCCCACTAATCATCCTCATGGTCCTTCTCTGGAATTTGTCCAGCAGGTCCCTGTCCTTCTTATGGTGGAGGACCCAGAGCTGAATGCAGCATTCCAGGTGGGGTCTCATGAGAGCAGAGTAGAGGGGGAGAATCACCTCCGTCAACCTGCTCATCACACTTCTTTTGATGCAGCCCAGGATACAGTTGGCTTTCTGGTCTGCAAGTGCACTGTGCCAGTTCATGTTGAGTTTTTCAACAAATGACACACACAAATCATTCTCCCCAGGGCTGCTCTTAATCCACTCATCACCCAGCCTGTATTTGTGTTTGGGATTTCCCTGACCCAGGTGCACAACCTTGTTGAATCTCATGAGGTTCACACAGGCCCACCTCTCAAGCCTGTCCAGGTTCCTCTGAATATCATCCCCTCTCTCCAACGGGTCAACAGTACCGCAGAGTTTGGAATCAGAATTATGCCTTCTTTAATGGGAGTGCTGCATTTCAGTACTGATTCAGTGGCCTGAACACAGGTGTTTAGGGACATTTGAGCTGCCCTAGGGATCCCACCTGGTCTCTAACTGCTGATCCAGAAGGACACAAGATTCCCGCAGGACATTTGCTAGTGCTGCCAACCCTGCATGGATGTCACAGCTACTTCAAGACATTTCCAATAACACAACTTCCCTACACTTATGCAACCGAGTCCTGCCATTTTGGACTGCCCCTGAAGAGCACCAAGTTTTGTGAGTTTCTGTTGTAATCAGCAAATAAGAGTGGGGTTGCTTTTGACTTTTCTACTTCTGAAGCCTCGATGTTTTCTTTATGCAAATCAACTTCCTCTTCAACTACAAGGGAAAAGGCCTCAGTGACTTTGAGAGATGAAAAGAGTTAATAGATGTTTAAAATGAAGAAACATACAAGACAAAAGATTTTTAAAATATGATATATGCCATGTACCTCATTATTTACAAAGGTCAGTTTGAGGAAGAAATATGAAAATGGCTTATCGGTGAGAAAGGATGCTTTTTAAGAGATTTGACAACAAACTCTTAAAGACAAGTTAGAAAAATACAGCTGATGCACAGTGACTGCATGTACTCAGGATCAGAAGCAGGCACTCCTAAAAGTTGTCTTAATTTTGTGTGTCATTAAGTGGTGTGTAAATTAAAACCGCAATAAGTATATCTTCCAGATGTTTTATTCTCCAGGTTAAAATTGTTCTTCTGGGGAGCAGTTTCTCCTATGGGAAAAGAAATATTGGAAGGAGGAGTTCTGTATGACCTTGTTTCACTGAGCCAGTAAACCTCTTTGGGACAGTGGCTGATGTTGGCCACTGTCCATCACAAGGAGGTCTACAATGACATTATAGACTTTTTACCTCACCAGTGAAGGGTGTAACTGCATAGAAAGCCACATGAGAAAAAGAAGGAAAAGACGAGGAGTAACAACACAAGAACATTTAGAGCTGGAAGGGGTGGTGAGAGGAAAGGTTTCCAAATGATAGAGAGGTACAGCCAGAGAAATTACTCAATCCTTAGGCTGCTCTGGAATGCTTAACGCAGAACAGAGCTTCCCTCTCAGTTAATTGCCACACAACTGTGTCGAGAAAATGTGATAATGAATTGAGTGCAGTGAAAGCAGACATGGTTAGTGCATAGTAAAAGGCACCTGTTGACAAGTACTATAGTTATGACTATGAAAGTGCTTTATAGGGTAGTAACTGCTTGGAAGCAAATTTTAAAATAATGGAGGTTTAATAATAGTAATCATGTCATTGTTATTAGAGGGTTTAGCGTGTTTAAAATTGAAAGCTTAAACTCCCCAGCAGAGAACAAGTTATTTGTCCAATTATGCAAATGTGTGTTTAACACTCTCTGTCTACTAGATTAGCAAGCAATTTGACACTGCAAGGGCAGATGGTGCTCAGCCCCCTACCTGTTACATGCAACACAGGGGTTTTACTTTAGATTAGATTTAGTCTGGGCTGCTGCACAGAACATCCCCATCACATCTGAATCTCCCAAAAGGTCACATTGTTGCTTTGGGCTGTGGTCTTCATTAAGAGCTGAAATACAATTGGTGTCCAACTGGAACAGAGCATCCAGCTTAGGTGCCTCTGAAATGAATCAGTTGCTGAATCCCCCTGAGAACTGAACCAAAGTGTAGTAAGTGAAGGCAAGCAGAGCACTTTGCTTCAAAGCCATAGTGCAGCTCCACACCAAAATACAGTTGTAGAAAATGCTTTTGTCTCTTTCTTTGTTAAATATCTTAAACTCAGTGTGATCCAGCTTAGATTGCAGGTGATCTGGGGAAAGAGACATGCAAAATGATGACCATTTGCAATAGCTGATATCACAAGGTACTCATGGTATTGCTTGTGTCTCATTTACTTGTGAGATGGGCAGGACCATACGGAGCTATGGTCTTCCTCTGGTTACAGTCTAGCCTGCTGTGGAAATAAAGGTGTGACAGTAAACTGACAGATTGGGAAGTCATGAAATGTCAGACACTTTGTTAGAGGGGCTAGGGGAGAAGCTGGGATGTGGTAAAGCCATTCTTCCTGGACTGATTCTGATTCTCATTTATTTATCCTTACTTCCCCCTTCCTCTTTCCACTGTAAGAGAGATTTATAAATACGGAACAGATATGATCAGGGCAAGAGAGAATACTTTTGCTCTCTGCTGAAAACTACTGATGTGTACGAGAAAATTTTCTTTGGAAAAATTTAACTTTTTATTGTAAAATCAATGTAAGTCTCTGAAAAAAATAATAAAAACAAGATGCTGGCAGCCATAGAGAAAATTTAAACAGTTGAAATCTGTCAAAACCATGAAAAAAAATAGTTTTCAGGTGAAAGTCTTCTTTCACAGAAAAATTTGTTACTGTTTTAAAAGGAAAACACATGTTTACAGGGTCTAATTTTGTTCTGTGAAAACACATCTTTCTGAACGGATGGAGGTGAGGGAAAAAAAAAAGGTGTTGGGGAATTTTGGGAAATTTCTCAGTGACGTATGTAGATGTTATCTTACACAATTTTGTGACTACATTACATGCATTCTCTAGATTATTTTTTCCAGAACTTAAAGAAATAATTTCCAGGTCATATAAAATATTAGAACTTATTCTCTGGTCTTGAACAACCTCTTTGCAAGGGCAATAGATTTGTTTGCAACCTATTGCACAGACTGGAAATTTGGAGGGCACATTTGAGCAAGATATGTGCTTATGTCTGTTTCCATTTAAATTTAAAGATATAGTTCTATGCTTGTTCTTACCCAGTACGGCAATGCTAAGCAGTTCTCTGGCCTACAGATGTCAGGAGTTATTTGATATATTGGGATATTTGTGATGTTCATCTTTAAATAGTCAGATTCCAGTGCTCCCCCAGTTCTTCGAGCAGAGTCACCACTTTGCAGGTATTGCTGCTTCAGCAGATGTCAGGAAGTTGTATGCCTTGTCAGGTACCATATGGGGACTCCCAGAAGAGGCTGAGCACTCTCAGCTTCTCAACTTTTATTGCCTTCCCAGAGTTTCAGGTCACTCAGCACCATGCAAAACTGAACCCTTTAGCTGATTTAATAATGACCTTAACTTTTATTTAAAAAAAAAAAAAAAAAGAGAGAGAGACAAAAGAAGTAGCAACATATGTGCTGGCTCCAATATTTCCATTCTAATCCAGCCCAGCTTCTGGGGATGTTAAGTACGTGGCCTCTTTTGGACTTCAGAATTAAAAAGAGTATCTGAATAAAGCTTCGTTTTATTTGAGAAGAGAAGCATTCTTTTGAAACTGTCTCAAATATCATACTTGGCTGCCAGCACATTTTGGGAAAGACAGGTGAGAAGTGAAGCACATTCCTTCCATTATGCCTTTTGCCACAGTGTCCAGCTTTATCATTTCCTCTTATTGTTGAGAGTGTAAGACAGACACGGGAAAAATCTCTTGTATTGGAACATGCTTTGAAACAACCTGGGCATAAAGGACTCCCTCTTAATTGTTTACATTAGTATCTTATATTAAGTGCTCCAATACTGTAGTTAACAGATGATTTCTGAAATAGTGATAAAAAACTGTGGCCAAGAAATGCTACCTACCATTTTAACAATGTTCATACATTTATCTGATATTTCTCTTCAGCAGTTATACATCATTTGTAATAACTACCTAAGTGACCACAGTCACTATATGAAGGGTCTTGCGCAGTAAATGCATTAAATGTCAAGGTGGTGTACTGCCTCTTGAGGGGCCTTACAGTCATACAATATTTCATGACCACACTGAAGTAAGAGAGAACCTTCAATAGTCATGGGATCATTCCTATTATGTGTTCCTTCACGTGTTTTTCAAGGTTGGTTTTGTGTGGGTTTTTTTGTTTGTTTGTTTTTGTGGTTTTTTTTAAGATTGCTAGGTTTCACTACCTAGTATTTTCATAGTCTTGTGCATGCTTCAGTTATCCTGGGTCTCATACTTTTTATGGTGTTCAGTGTCATAGAGGGGATTAACAGGCTATTCAGGAGGATGTTCGTATATGGGGAGCAGACATAGGATTGCTATATGCTGGTTGAACAATACTTATATTGCATGCCAGCTGTTCCATAGGCTTATGGAATAGCTGGGGAGCTGATCGCTTGGTTTAAGAGATGTTAATAATGTGTATAAGAAACTGACTTTTTAAGAGTTTGGGAATGAAATGTAATAACCTCTGTGAGACTGAAGTTAATAAATGTTTTTCTTAGTTTTTTTCAAAGCAGTCTTCTTGAGCAAAATGCAGATAGTCTCCTGCCCTCTTACATTTGCTATTTACCTGCTTATATTACAGACCCATTACAGAGGTAATAAGGTCCTGACCAGATTCTCCTTAATTACCACTTCATAGTACTAGAAAAATCAGTTTATCTTTTCTGGGGAAATCTTCTTCCTGAATAAAAAATGAGTCTGTGGTGTGCAGTATCTGCTGTTTTTATAGAAATGCCCTTGAGAGTTTTTACCGCTTTGCTAGCAAAACCAAGACCTTGAACTGAAAGGCTCATGTGCTGCACTTCAGTGCTGAGAGGTCAACATGAAGCCAGCAGGACTGGTGATTATAGTTCTCATAGTAAAATTCAGTTACTGAGTGGTAGTATCCTACATTTTTCATTTGGTTTTCAAGAGAAATACTAACACTTTAAGAAGCTGTAGCTGTGCTCAGCACATACTGTTTTCTCACAAGCTTCCCTGTCCCATCCACACCAGAGAAACCAGTTGGACATGAAAACAAGGAGAAAAGAGGCTTATGAAAGGTTGTGGATATTTGGTTATTTTCTTTTAGTTGGGGTTTTAATTTAATTGACACTTATTCAGCAAAGCAATAGGGCCTGCCTTTTCTTGATTTAGGGCTTTAAAAACAAATGTTCTTTTAGTCCATAATCAGCTGTCTTCTCTAACTAAACTTTACCAAAGTGCTCCGAGTCCTTCCAGAGGATCAGACACTGGTTCTGTATGATTCCTCCTGATTCCTGACAGATATTATTGGTATAGTGTAATAATATCTCCAGGAATTTTCAAACCTCTACCTCCTTATGTCTGTCAACAACTAGCCTGTGCACAAAAGCTCTTTGGCACATGCAAACTCGTAACAAAATAGGGAGTTTGAATGCCTGGCTTTCAGTCATGCTGTGTATGCAGCTGTGTTCGTTCTGCCCATAGACAATGCAGGGAAAACCTGAAAAAAAAATGCTATAAAAGGAAGAAAAATTCCCTGACAGATTGGATTGAAGGTGAAAATGAATGAAAACTACTGGCAGGTCTACATTAGTTATGCCAAGCTGGATACAAAGAGAGAGTGTTTTTTCACCAAACTATAGTGCAGACATGTATCTGGTTAGTAGACAGATAACAGAGGAGCAGAGGAAGTTCAAGTTTTACTGAATTTTATCAGTACATATGAGAAGACTTTGTTTCTTGTGCAATTAGCTGAGAGAAGAATATTCTCGTGAGCATATCTAGAATCTCAGCTTTATACAGGCAGCATTGAAAGAGAATCCTCTTAAAGAGAATTTGCTGAGAGGAGTTTATATTAGCTCCCTCTTGAATTGAAAGCTATTCCACCTGCTATCTGGCAGAACAGCAATGTGCATAATTAAAAGCAGACATTTCCAAGACTATGAGTACCCAGCAGGGTTTTGAATGCTGGGAGTAGTGAAGGGTTCTACCTCATCTACACAGTATTTCCATGCTTTAAGGACTCTGGAGACATTAAATAGCAATATTTGGTTATTATTAATCCTTTTTACAATGGAAAGAGCATCTCAAATAATTTTTGATGCCAAGAATCTGTTGTTTCAAGAAATTCACTAAGCAGGCTCAGATACCATGATCCCTCCCTATTTAAAGCTTCTTTGGCTTAATTTATTCCAGAAACTGGACCAGAAGTAGCAGAAAGGTGAAAATTTAGTGTTTGGTGTCCAGTTTAGTGGGAATGAGAATTTGTTTTTCTTTTCAGGCTCAGAAGATAATCTGATTGTCATAGAATAAATTCTTCCTAGTGAAAAGGGTCTATTGGTATCACAGTCAAATTTGCACTTCAGGTAACTAATTCCAAAATACTTTTTCTTCAACAAAACCACGTCATTAG
Source organism: Anser cygnoides (assembly GCF_040182565.1). NCBI lineage: Eukaryota > Metazoa > Chordata > Aves > Anseriformes > Anatidae > Anser > Anser cygnoides. Next base: position 110,962,930 of record NC_089873.1, on the reverse strand, counting down.
AAACTACAGATTTGTAGTTATTTCACCTGAAATGTAATTTGTGCTTGTTCATAAATTATCTGTTCTGAATAACAGATAACATTGCTGAGCTGGAGAGTCTAACATGTTCAGAGAATATCTTTTTGAATAGAATAAGTAGTAGCAATTAAAAGCAAATAAAAATATAATTGCCTGCCCACTATAAGTTTTCCATACTGGAATACCCATTCAACAAAAATAATCTTTGGATCAGAAATGGAAAAGCATTGAGTACATTAAAAAGCCAAATATTTAAAGAAATTACATGCTGATGGCATCCTTTATTGGCCATATAGTAACAGACTCTTTTTCTTCTAAGAATGTGAGAACTAATCACCAACTAATAAAAGTGTATTTTATGTTAATAAACTTAATTAGCACCAGACAAAGTTTCCCTTTCGTTCTTTCTCATTACAATCTATAACCTCAATGGAGATGTGGAATGGATGACCACTTCATAGGTCTCCAAGGCTAATTTTTATGGCTTTAAATTCAAGTGAACATTTTTTAAAGTATTTTCCTTTCACCCCAGAAATATTATATCTGCACTGTTTTCCTCATATGAAAGAAATTCACATATAGTCTCCCATTTGGTTATTTGTCTGTAAGTAATCCTTTTCTGTCTTGAATATTTTATCTGCAAACAATACTGACTTTTTCTCAGAAGGTCCGATTCTGAAATGCATAAACCATATAATAAAAACCAGCATTGATTTTAAACAGTTATTCATATGAGCATATGTATTTCCATATGAAAAGGGTTGTAGAATCAGGACAGAATCATGCAAGTCACCACAGAAGGATGGATTATAGGATTGGAGATGGATAAATGCATAAACCTGTAAACCCTGTTGTATTTTTTTACTTTATTTTGAATGTCCTTTTGTATTAAAATTTTACAAGGTATAAAGACACCCTATGAGAATTGCTAGACAGTGCTTTAATAAACATAGATCCTGCCTGACCAACCCTTCTACACATGCATAAATCCAATTCATTTCCTCTAGTATCTGATTTCAGCTGAAGTTGAAACCTGTCAAGGAACTAGCTAGCCCTCTGCACAACTGGGCCAAGAGAAATGAAACAGAGTACCTCTGTAAATGAGTAAGTATAATTAAACAGGTAATAGTATGCCTTAAATGGGTGATATACCAGAGTGGGACTTCCCTATTTCATCCTCTTTCTCTCCACCATCCTAGGTCAGCCTTGTTCTGCTACAGCCTTGTTTTTCTCCATAGTGTCAACATGGAACTCTCACATCTCCTGAATATTGACTTACAAGCAGCACAACTTTAAAACCTGCAAAGGTTCATTCCCTGCTCAAATATTAGGGAGCTTTGAAAGAGTGGTCAGTGATGATGGAGAGAAGAGAGTTTCTCCTGGCAATTTGGGATTGCACTGAGCACTGTAACCACTCACAGAGGTCCTCTGACATCCCTGCCTCTGCTGCAATAGCACTGGGCAGTCAGCAGCCAGAGCAGCCCTTGGCAGCCTAAATGCCCTTAGACATATCCAACTGAGAGACAAGGTTTATGTAGCTGCACAAGTGGAAAGAGTGCTGATGTTTCTATTATGGCATACTTTAAATGTTGGAAGTTATTGCAAGAGTGATCTATTTCTCTATATATGTGAATAGTACATTAGTTGTCTGAATATGGCAGTCAAAAATAGGTGTCTGGCTAACAGAAGAGTTCCTGAGTTTTACGAGATCAATAAAACGTGTTGTTGCACAGAGCACTTGGCTTTCTCTGGTAGCCTCTTACATCATCTTTAATCAGGTTTCTCTCTGCATCATTGTGTGGGAGGCAGTACGATGAGTTTTTTCGACAGCTGTTAGAGAAAGTCCAATGTGAGCCCAGGCTTAATGGCCCACTGGAGTGAACGGGGCTTATGGATGAGCTTGAGTGCTTTGCTGAACCAGGGCCAGCATGGGTGACATTACCTCACCAAGGAGCCAGGCGCCTGGTCTCACTTGCTTTGGAGACACTTCCATGGTATGAGGTTTGTTGTGTTTTTTTTTTTTTTTCCTTTTATGGGTTTTTGTTTTGTTATTTTTTTTTAATCTGTAATAAGCTCTCCAGAATGAAAATGTGTGATATCCCCTTGTATATGGAAAACTTCATAAATAAAAACAGATGCTTCTCATGCAGAGGCATTATAAAGGCATTTCTTTAGAAAACAACAGTTAGAGACTCTTCATAACTCTCCTCCTTTTCTTGGATGATGAAATCGTTGAGCACTGAGACCTGAGGTGGGAAGGCCCACTAACCAGTTCCTTCCTCTATAAAACAGACACTAAAAGGGAATTTGATCCAGATCCTCTCTTTTGCACATACCACCACACACCTTGGGTCTGAGCTCAAAACCACTGAGGTCAACTGGATGACTCCTCTGGAGTTTAGGGAATATTGTATCTGGTGCAGACTTGGAAAAAATCAAGGAGGCATTCCCGGTTTTGCTAAGGATGTGGGTTGGTCTCATTAATCATGAACTCAGAAACAGACAATTGGTGCTACATTTAAAGTAAAAATTTAGAGAAAACTAGAAAAGAAGCAATTGGCCCATTTACATTCACATTCCGTTTTTCACATCACCAAAATATAAAGCAGGGCCTAAGGTGAAAAAAGATTTTGTACTTGCTTTCTTCTAACACAGCTGTGACAAATGGTATTATACCTTTTATTATTATTATTAAAAAAAAAAAAAAAAAAAGCTAAAATGAGACAACAGGGAAAAAAAGATCCTTACAAATAGACCTCATGATCTCCCATACAGTCTGCACAATGGGTGCCTCCCTTGTCCCTTGCTCCTGTAGGATGGATCCCCTCCAATTTCCCAGGTTACTTGTTTAAAAGAAAAAAAGAAAAATAAAAAGAAAAAGAAAAAAAAGAAAAAAAAAAGAAAAAAAAGAAAAAGTAAGGAAGGAAGGAAGGAAGGAGGGAAGGTGGGAAGGAGGGAAGGAGGTAGGGAAGGAGGGAAGGAAGGAGGGAAGGAGGGAAGGAAGGAGGGAGGGAAGGAGGGAAGGAAGGAGGGAAAGAAGGAAGGAAGGAAGGAAGGAAGGAGGACGGGCGGGCGGCAGGAGAGGAAGACCTGATTTTTGCAGCAGAATAAGGTTCTGAACAGGCTGGCATATAACAATGCCATTATAATTGGGTTTAAGATGATAGGCAGAAAGATGAATTCATTTACTGCATTATAATATAAAGCATAGTTCAGGTTGGAATGTAACAAGCTGCCTTCCGTTTTACCAAGGGAAAAACTTACATTTTGAGGTATATGAAAATTCTTCTTTTTAATGTTATATTACCATTAAAATTACCCTATTTAGCTGGATAAAGACTGTTTTAGTTGAAACCCTGGCTTAGGTGAGTCAGTAAATATTTGTATGACTAACATCAGTAAAGGAAAAATTATGCAGGGCAAGTTTGCTTTTGTTTAGGCAAACAGAATTATAAAAATAAAATTGTGTCATGTAAAATTAATGCTTTGTGAAATCTTACTTTTTCAATTGCTGTTATTAGGCAAAGCTGTAGATTTGTCTGCATAGTCCTAACATCAAATGCATGAAATAGCAGGACTGTTTTCAATATCATAGTGATAATATTAATAGGTTTTAGAGGCTTTTAGACATAAGTAAGAAAACTGTGCTTGAAATTGGTTGAGTACTAAAGAGCTCATCTGTTCCAAGATTCGAGAACAAAGTGAGGTAGAGGTGCAGGAGAAGATAAAATATGCTAGCTGAAGTCTTCTAGAACTAAAAAGACTAGCCTTTTCACAGGTTTTCCAAAATCTTCTGTGATTTGGAACAATAAATCCACGTTAATGTTTTTTTCCAAAGTATGTGATTTCAATGGATTGCTGAATGTATTACTAAATTATGTGGGGTTTTAGAAAACACCATAGCCATTTCTCAGTGACTTTCAATGGCATGTAGGACTTCCAGAAAGGCCTTAGGCCTGGAATCTGGAATGTGAGTTTGGAAACCTGTGGAAAAGATTTTGTTCAAATTTCCCGAAAGCTGTCATGTACATTATTTGCAAATTTTAATGGTTTTGGTGTTTAGATGAGGTTCTGCCATGTTCAACATATCCTGAAAAAGTCCAAGAACAACAAGGAAAAATATATATATACGTTATGAGTTCTGAAAGATTCCTCATTTCTCACAGCTTCGAGGCCCATCAGCGTATCACCGTTCAGCCAGGATGTCCAGCTGACACTGTACTGGCCTGCCTCTCGTTTCTTTGTGCTTTGATCGTCAATGAATCTGCAAGCCAGAAGGCCAAAGACCTGATCCCTTACATAATGAAACAGCAAAAGGCAACGCACAGAGCAGCGTGAAGTACTTGAAGGATTCAATCAGTGGTAAATGAGGAGACCAGAAGATCCTTCGAGGCATCAGCGTTGCCCTTTCACCGCTAGCAGGCAGCTGCCCTGCGTCTGCTCGGGTGCTGCGGCAGGGCGGGTGCAGCGAGCAGGGTGCTGGGGAGCAGCACAGCCCTCCCAGCTCCAGCACCTGCCGTTCCCGGGACTGCAGCCCAGCCTGCTCTCATTTCACAGCCCGTCAGCAGGTCTCAGAGGAAACAATTTATGATAATGGGGGTCACTGTGTTCCCAGGTCAGGCTAATGTATTGGTCCTTGGCTACTTGCTGCGCTTTTTGTTCCTGTTTAAATGAAAACACCTTTGCTGTTGGGCTTGCCTTGGCTCTAGTAGTTTGTTTCTCCAGCCCAGACTTTCCGTGTGACTCTGGCCACAATACCTGATGTTAAAATACCAGCTTTTCTCAGCTGCTTTGCTTCAAAAGGAGAGTAATGTGAATGTCCCTGTGGTGCAATGCCACACTGCAAGTGACTGCAAGAGGCTCAGATGCTGTGATAAAGGGGACCTTGGAAAAATAGATGCTGTTCAGGCTCCTTGCCTGGTGTCAGTCCCTTTATGAATAATTTCACCTGTTATTAGCCTGATTACATGTTTATCTACTGAATCTGTGCAGCTTCCTGCTGTGACTATTTGGTGTCCAGAGGAGTGGAGAAATTGGCAATAAAAGAGCATAGCGGTGATAGGGTATAAAAAGCTAGCTTTTGAATATGCTTGTTTACCAAGCATAGCACTAAAACCATAAAGTCTACAGATTTTTATGTATATTCAAGAGGCAGTGGATATTTCAATACCACTGTGCTGTGGGCTTAGAGAGTTCTCCAGCTTCCAGATCAAAAGCTGCTGTTTCTGAAATCTATAGAAGCAGACAATAGCCTTGCCAGGTACCAAATCTGTACTGATTTTTAATCAAGGAACTTCTGTTGGTGTCATGCTAAACAAAAACAAACAAAAAACAACAACAACAACAACTGTGGCCATTAAGCTAAGGACAACTTCGTTATTTTGTGACAGCTTATTTGTTTATTTATTTATATTTTTTTATTGCAATTGGTCTCATTTAATTTCAGCTCCTGTTTCTCAACAAGAAGACGCTCCTGCCTCATCCCTGCTCCCTCCCCAGCTCCATGGCAGGGAAGGGCTTCCAGGCAAGTGAGAAGTCAACCTGGCAGCAGCCACCAGCCCTTCCCAGCAGGACACAGCTGGAGGCAAACAGCCTCATGGCCATTGGGAAAAGGTGGAAAGAAGCCACCAACCCACACAGCCAGGGCAGCTGGAGGCCACGCTACCGGCGCTGCCTGAGCAGAGGACACTGTGCCTGTGACTGAGACCAACAGGAATACTGAGGCAGTACCTGTTAGTGACATTTCTCAAAAGCGCTGCTGGCTGGAGGTAAGGGAGCTGGAAAGCACAAAGTGTAGCAAATGTAGTTTCACAAAAATCTCCCTGGCTTTCAGTGGGTTTTCATCCTTTCTTTATGGAGGCAGACAGAGGCAAAGAGGAGGGAAAGCAAATACAGGTTGAACATTCACAGTCACTAGATACTGCTAACAATCATTAAGCACAATCACCTGACTCAGTAAAATACCTGTTGTCTCAGCCTCTGATTAAAATGCTACCTAACATCCTTTTGGAGTACACCCTTTTTACAGATGAGAGGTTTCATTCTTTTTGGTTTTGGTTTTGGGTGAGTTTTTCCAAAGCTGTAGGCAGCATCAACATAATGTAAAAGACAGACATCCATAAGTTTGACTTTTCAGGGTAAAAGAAAAAAAAATAAAAGCAGAGGAGTTATTCTGTACATTTTTTTAAGTGTAACAAAATTTTCATAATTATTCAGCAAACCTCATGTAGAAAGACTTCCCACTACCACTTTCCTCCTGCTCCTGTAAAAATGTTGTGAAAAAAAAAAAAAAAAACTTGGAAATGATAGATTTAAATTCCATTTTGATAAAGTAAGTAGGCTGCCAATGACAAGGAACTTTACCTAAAGTATCTTTCTGAGCCTCAAACAAAACAAAGACTATCTTATCTCCACATCAGTTTACATGCTGTAATCCAGAATGCTTCCATGTTTCATTTTGTTTGAAGTAAAAAAGGTTTTACAGGAATTTCCCTCATTTTAAAATGACCTAATTAGTCCCAAAGTTTGTGTAGATTTAAAAAAAAAAATGTGCAGTGAGACATGGTCATTCTTTGCTTTGTTTACCCATCTGTTTCTCTGCACTGGGAGTAAGGGGGGAATGTGGCAGAACTACTTAATGCAAATGGTACTGAGAATATGGAACAAGTTACCAGTGCTGGGAGTTCGTGAAGAGCATACATGTGTTCAAATTACCGGAGATTTGTTTCTCTGGTAGGGAGGATTGAGGGATGAAAACACAAAACCATAGGATTCAGCTAAACTAAACAAAGGAATTGATACTGTATTTTGGAACGGATGCCTTTTTCCTGAAAAGATTTTGCTTTCCAAATGATTCAGGTGCAAACTTGTTGTCTGCAGAGACCGAGAGCCTTTGATATTGTTTCTGGGTGTGACATGTGACTTCAGGCTAGGGTTTTTTTGTTGTGTTTTGTTGTTGTTTTCCCTAAAGCAAGGCTTACCATTCTTATCTGTGAAGTATGTGTACTAGGAAAGGAGTTCTACAAGCTTCAGTTGAGGACTGGATTTTGGCCAGGCGTGAGTGGGTACAAAGGAAGAGAAAGATGGGCTGGGGGTGGGGTTTGGTAGGGAGCTGCTTGATCTTCCCAGGAGAGGCTGCTGGGTGCAAGCAGGTACTCTCCGAAGCTGGGTGTATGCTGAGCACTGGTTCTGTAGAAAAATCTGTTGGGCAAGAGGAAGGGTTATGTCATATGCATAACAGAAAGTAGAGAAACACGTATTCCCTTACATGTTTTTCTTCTGAGGCAAAATTCCTCTGACATCCATGGAGGCAACGTGCTCTATATCACCTGAGGACTGAGGTTTACCTACAAGGCATCATCTCAACCCAGATGATTGCAAGGACTTTGATATCTGCTCAAACACAGAACTGAGCTAACATGTCTACAGGACTTCTAAATTAGAGCTGGCTCCTGTCCAGGCAGCTCGGAGCGTAAGCAAAGGAGCCTCAGGTCTGTCTGCAATGTCCGTACAGATGGATTCTCAGATAGGATGCTCTGAAGTGTTGCCTGTTGTGGTTACAGCTAGCATGTGGGTGGCTGAGCTCTCTGAATCACACATTGTAAAAACAGCAGTTTGACAGTCCCATTAACAATATAGATGGTTTTGGTTTCAGTATGAAAACCCTTCTTTCTGGAATTCCCCAGATCTGAGGAAAGGATTGAAGGAAAAAAAAAAAAATCTGATGCAGAACTTGAAAGGAATTCATGTCTTTCCCACAACATTTACTATTGGGAAACATTACTAACTTTTACTATAAGAGCTATTGACCAATAACTCTTCTAGCATTTCCCTGCTATCCCAGCAAAGTGTAAGTACAGAAGCTGGAGTGAGAGAGATTTGCTTTCCAACACTGAAAAATAAAATCATCTCCACCATGTGCAGCCAAATATATACACCTACCTACTGCCTTCAAATCTGCAGAAACTCTGAAACTCAAAATAGTGGTTGAGCTTACTAAAATTCACCAGGCCAAGTGAACAGAGGGTGCTTACACCACAACATAATGAAAGCCATCAGAGCTCCAACTTCATGTGGCTTTCATGGACCAACAGTGTCTGCTTACTTTGTTTTGGAATTTTGCCTCTACCCCATGCATGTCACTGCTTCGAGAGAAATATGTGAAGGAGTCACTTTGGGTTTGCAGAGCAGGAGCAGCAGGAACATCTGAGCTGAGTTGTTCTGGGTGCTTGTAAAAACAGGTTTAACCAAATGAGAGAGGAGAAAGGTCCATAAGGGATATACAGCAGAGAACAGACAGTCTGATACACCACTGCCTTGTGCTTTTGTGCAGTCATTAATTTCCTCATGTGCAAACTGGGAGCAAGACTCTGCTGCATCGTAATTCCCTTGTCAGTTATAATCTACTCTGTATCACTGTTAATGAACATGCAGATTTTAAAAAAAAAAAAAAAAAGAAAGAAAAGAAATAAAAAAAGAATAGAGGGCCTCAGCTTTGACTCCCTAAGGGAAAATGAAAATGGAGAATACAGTATATGCACAGTGATATGTATTAAGTCTTTTTATTGAGAATATGCAGATTTTCCTTCCCTCACCAAATGTATTTCCCCATAATTCTTAAAACATAACAGGAAGTGAGACAGCTATGCTGCTCTTCACTAGAAACTGGTCTGAGTTTGACTTAAGAGTAGAGTTAGGAGGTGGTGAAGGTCACATGAAAGTGTAGACAGACCTTCTGAGTAAGAGAAAAACATCTGCAATGAGAAATTACCAGGAGGAGTTCTTCAGAAGATGCAGACAGGAAAATATGGGGGTTTGTGTGTCTCTGAGAGATACAGGAGGGAGGTGCTATTTGAGCTCTATAAGTAGAAGCATGTAAGTATGAACAGACAAAACAGAGTTGGAGTGAGGTCACGTCTTTGTCAGTGCTTCCCAGGAAGCATCACATTGCTCAGTGGGACCCCGGCAGCAATGTTCTAGACAGCAGCCATGGGCCTGAATCACAAATGCTCCAGCAGACAGAGGAAAAGAAAGTCACTGTAAGACAGACGGCTATTATTCAGCCTTATTACAGTGTAGTTAGTTGCTCAGTGTGGTTCATGTGGATTTGCCTACGCATAGAAAATATGCAGCAAATGTTGACTGTCGAAAACTGATAGACCTCAACATGTGATTGTAAAGAAGAGCTCATTATCAAGCCAGACTTTTCTGCTGCATACCAAAGACCATTGTTCTTGGCACAACACAATTTTGTATTTTTATCAGTAACCTAGAAATAGGCATAGAATCATAAAATAATTTCAGGAGGCAGTCTAAGATTTAAAACAGGCTGGTCGCTGACATGAATGTAGGATCCTGAAGAATAACTACTGGGCAAAGCAACACATCTGGAAACAAGGGATGTAAGCCCTGACCTTAGAAGAGGGACATGCTCTCCAGAGAAGCAGGAACTCTGAAGAAGCCCCAAGAGGAAGAGGCTGTGGCAGTTAATAGCCAATGTGAGCTCACGGTGTGATGCTCTGCCCAACGGGGTTACAGCAAGTCAAGCTGTATGTGTATTCTACACTGGCGTGAGCAGCATCACTTTATCCAGATGCAGTAGCTGCAGCTTAGAGAGGATTTGCTAAATTGAAGGAGGCTAAGAGAAGGAACCTGAGAATGACCGAAGTATTGAAAAATATGTTTGCATAGGCACAAGTTACTTATTGCATTGTAGCCTCACAAAGGAAAGGTTAGAGCAACATGGCCATTATTTGTAATTTTACAAACTTGGTAAAAAGTAGCAGATTCTTCAGACTGGCAGGCAAAAGATTTACAAAGTGTGATGGCTGAGCACTGAAGCTAAATGAATTCTGACTAAAAGTCAGCTGCAACTTTTAAATGGTGTAGGTTAATATGTGTGGGAACCCCAATGGCTGTCATCTCCTCCCTGGAAATATTAAAATTTTGTTTAGAAACTTTTTTAGAAATAATCTGTTCCAGCTAGGGACAAAATCAGAGAAGTCCACTGGCATCATTAGGCAGTGGGTCAAGTTCTGTATTTTGGGTGTAAGCATATGGCCCCTCAAAACCAAACAGACACTATGTACACTCACCCACATAACCTGGAGGCTCAGCTTTAAGGCCTTCCCAGACACAGCAGAGGAAGAGGCTCAAGCACAACTACCCCTTAACACCCTCTTAACACCCTTCTGCCCTCTCAGTGCCTAGGGCATAAGGCACTGACCACATTAAAAGGTGGAAAGGCTGACAACAGGATAACTTAAAGTTGCCAAACACAAACACAATGCTAACTCTCATCCTTTCTTATGCAGTGGCAGAGAGAACCTTGTGGTAGACCAGGTGATCACAGTGGTCTGGTTTCCTGTGTGAAAAAGTTGGGTTTTGGTTGGGAAGGGTGGGAGAAGAAGGTTTGTTTTGTTTCTTACTGTGTTTTGTTATGTTTTCTTTTAAAACATGTCACCATATGGTTTCTGTGTTTTGAAGTAGCAAACTCCTGCTCTGTGCAAAAGAGAATGGCTTTCCTACACAGGGGATGGGTGAGTTTTTATGAAGCATGGAAAGTCATGCTGTTCATTGGCAAGGGCTTGAGTATACACATTTTTCAGTTCATACTGGAGAATATAAAACCCCATAAACCTCAGGGAGGAAAGGAGGCTGTGTGGTGTGGTTATGATCTGGACCGTGACATGCACATTTCAAAATGTCCTCTTGGGAGAAAAAATATCTGAAAATATTACAGGCAGAGGAGCAGAGAAGCAGAAGGGTTCTGAGAGATGGTAGGTAATTTGGGAAAAAGCTTTGAAGCTATGATGAAATTTCTGTAACTCAGATTAAATAGGAGAACAGAAATTTTGGTTGATTCAGAGGTTTCTTGCCCTTGTCCTAATACCGATATTTTTATACTGTGTTGACAGGTAAGCTGCCTCCATGGGTGCCTGTCTTTTGCACACTGCTTTGTAGATCTATTCCAGGTCAGATGAGGTAGGAATGGCATTATGTAGAATGATGCATATTAAAGGTATGGTTGTTGTCTAGTGGACCTGCTCTGATTTTTCTTTCACTGAACTTCATGGTACATGGATTTGATACACTGGTTGCTCAGATCAACATAAGATCAAGCTATTCTTTGCTCTGCCCATATGATATATCTGCTGGTAACTCCATTTGTTTATTTATCTGCAAATTTATTTGCAGCATAGCAGCTGAAGTTTGTCAAGACTCGTATTTGATGACATTCTGAGTTTCCAGCAGAGTGGGGAATCATTTCCTGTGGTACATTACAGTATCATGTAATACAGCTCCAGTGAGATTTGCCCACTCCTTTAACACCCCACCCCCCACTCCCCCTGGAGCAATAGTGAAAATGGAGTCATGATACTTAGGGATTTCCACCATTTCACTTCCTGAAATGGAAACCATAATGAAATACCATGCATGCTATAATACCATATGATCAGGAAAACTAGACAAAGTCTTCCATTGTACCAGTCTGTTTGTTACTAGAGAGGATCTGCCCACTTCGGTGTAACAGGATGTGCTGCATATTTTGTAGTTTTGCCCAGTGCTCCAACCCCTCTGGGCTAAACCTTTTCAACACAAGCAATAAAAGAAGAAAAAGATTGAGGCCCTTCTCTTCTACCACTTTTATTTTAGGGGGATATTAAATACAAAGAGTTTCACTCTTGGTGGAAATTGTCCAAGTGACTCCAGGATACGGTGTAATCATTAGGAACTGGAAAAACTCAAACTGCCTGTCTGTAGTGGCTTGGATAAGACCTGCTGGGTGCATTCCAGAAATGAATACTGCAGCTGTGATGAGACTTACGCTAGGTCTCCTCTTTTAGGGTGTATTGTACCCTTATGCCCAAGGCCAACATGAGTCTTATGCACCTCTTGAGAACCACTTAAGCCCTCAAAATAAGACTAACATAGCATTTTCATGTTACATGGACCTCCTGGCCATTTTGAAGGGGGTGCATGCCTTACAGCATAAGTGCTAATCATTAAAATGTATGCTTTTCAGCATTAAAGATAGTAAAATATATTCAGAAGACTACCTCCCTGTCTTACGTATGTGTTCTCTTATCATTTCTTTGTGCAGTGTCCTAGCCTGCAGAAGTATCTAAAACGTTTGCAACTGAGAAGGAATATTGTGCATCATTTGGCTGATACTGCAGCCTGTTTGAGTCCCTCTGATGTTCCTCAACAGTAGTAACAATGACTGTCTGCTTTAACGAGTAGTGCAGGTGGAGGAGGAGGAGTGCAGAATAGGAGAAAAGGTGGATTTATTTGGGTTATCTCTAGTGCAGTTCCGTGCCTTTTACACCCATTGAAGCATACCTTCTGGTTTAGTTTCATCCCAAATGGATCCCATTTGTGTGCTCGATGACCTCTACCTAGGGTACACCAGAACAGAGCAAGCAGAAATGACTGGGAGAGTCACTCCAGAAGCACATTCATGACCGTCCCACAGATGGCACGTGCCCTGTGCACACCCATGAGCCTTCTGAGACGAAGGACAAGACAAAGAAGTGCTCACAAAAAGCTCCCACCTGTAGGTTGCTGTTACAGACATTTCTGTGGGAGAGGAAGTAAGCTCTCAAACTCTCCCTTTCATGGGAGAGGTTGTATTTTGAGTGAGGACAAGTAACAGGGAGATCTGTGCCAGGCAGTGGTGCCACCTGACAGCGCTCCCCCCTGCCTCCTGCTTCAGAGGACCTGCAAAATGCTCTCTCCTCAAGTTCCAGGGCAACTGGGATTCAGATGGAAAAATCTGTGCGCACGGCAACCAGAACTTGATATCTTAAGTGGTGCCGTGTGTGTATTAATGCCAGGTGAGATCTGGCAATTGAATGTTTGTTTTAAATTTCTCTTTAATCACTCTTTCAGTTTTAACTTTGAAGTCTAAGGAAGTACATTTTCTGGTTTATGCCTCAGATGACATGGAAAAAGATATTCCACCTACAGTACTGGAATATCATTTATAGATGTGTAAATTCATAAAGCTATGCCTCTAACAGTTTGCCCACATGGAACTATCCCAATTTGTATTAACTGAGAACTTGACTTATGTTTTTTTACTAGTAGTATATTAAAAAAAAAAAAATCAGTCATTTATTTTGTTGTAATTGCCCCAGTATTTCAGATCCAGCTATTTCAGGATATATGCAAGAACATATACCCAGCCTATGTGCAAAAAAAAGAATGAACAAGATTTGGGTAGAGGGGAGGAGAACAGGTTATTTGCCTGATAAATCGGTACTGAATTCTTTTTTGTTTAGACATGGCTCATTACAGCAGGGAGGACAGGGAGAAGCTGAATATACAAATCTTTGGAAAACTGTTTAAAGAAATAATCATAAAAAGGGGTAAGGTTTGGAGGGATACAAGTATACTTGGATTTATTTAAGTTCTGTTTTTCTACTACAGATGTTCTGCTAACTAGAGCAGAGATGTTCAGAGGCCACATACTGGCTGTAAAATTCTAGGACTGAGATTAATTAAATGTCTGCTGCTCTTCATACAAACTAGACTCCAGAGTTTTTCAGGCCTTCTAGTCTTCCGAAAGAACAGCTGTAGAATACATCATGTGCATGTCTTGCACTCCTAAAAGGTATTTTTATAACAAGTGTCATTTTTTTATAAGTTTAACATCTTACCCTTCCTCTGATTATGTTGCTGCTGTTCAGAAAAAAAAAAAAAAAAAAAAAGGATAAAAAGGATAAGGGTCTTATACTTACTACACTAACATCTGATACTTCCTGCAGAACACTACCTCCACCCAACATGTGTTTTTAAACAAAATTCACAGTAGGTTCAATGGTCACAATTATTCATTTATGTTATGGTTTATGTGAGTTCATTTCTTGCATCAGTTGTAGAAAGGTGAGGGACTCCATTCCAGTCTTTTCTCTAGGTCAATATCTAGGAGATATGATTTGTAATTTGTGCCTTCTTTTCCTACTGACTGGACAATGTCATAGCTTCTTTCAATCAGTAAACACATCCCTCCTCCAGATCCTCCTATGCAGGCAAGAGACATGTTTTTATGATGCGATACATTTTTATATATGATTAATCTTACAAAAATCTTACTATTTTTTTCTTTTCCTCCCTATAAGTGGATACCTTAACAATTTGACTTCTAGCCAGGCCTCAGACAATTTCCTTTTTTTAATTTGATACGGTACCCACAAATTCACAATATTCTTGTGTTGTTACACTAAAACAATACAGCTATTTAAGCTGTGCCCAACCCAGCCTTAACACTACACCCCTTAAGGCTGCCTCCTTAGCCCTTATAGAGAAATGAAGCTGATGTCAAATGTAAAATTTTCAGCCTGCTGGAACTGTTATATACTTGATACATTACTTACACATGCCACTTATAAAAACATAAACCCCAAGCCAAAGGCGTCTCCTTTGCTCCCACATGGCTCTAGTTGAAGAAGATGTCATTGACCATAAAGAAGCAAGTAAAACATTTTGCCTTAAAGCTACAGTGCTTCACACCCAAAAGACTTACAATTTTTACCAAATACAACTACTTTAAGCTCATGATTTTATTGTAACTGAAGACATTTTTATTGTAAAAGTGGCCAATTAGAGCAACCACAGCTGCTGGTCATGTGCAGTGGTGGCTTGTCGGAGGCACGAATGCCATTCGGGAGCTCACACACCTAGGAACACCAGTCTGTGTGTTTTCATTATGAAAATACTTTCTAATTGTTTGAGTTTTCTGAAGTTAAAGTCTGAGTTTTCATTACTAGACCTTTAAATAAATAATTTAGGGTCTACAAAAACTTCGTCCTGGACTCCATAGAAATGACAACCACATACAGAGGAAATGCCAGCCCTGAAAATGAGACAACGTGCAGCCAAGAGCAAACTTCTCACTACTGTCTTTGCAACATGCAATATGAGAAAGAGGAAGAAGTTTGCTCAGTCTGCAGAAGCACTCAGTTCCCGACCCATCTGGTAAGACTGGTGGGAAGGTACACCAGTAATGGTGATGTTGGCTTATTTATCAACCACAATCCTACTTCAATATCAAAAAGCATGAGTTAGACTCAGTCAAAACAACTACCAGGAGGTCTCCATCCTGTATGGATTTCCAAAAGTATTTAAGCCACTTAAAGACACATAGTCCAAATAAGGGACACCATAGACTATGCCATTTTCCTAGGATAAAAGTCAAAAGCTGTATGGCTTATTCCAAATACCAATATATCTAGACCTTTCCAGAACATTAACCAAAAATATATATTTTCAGAAGTTCTTTGCAAAATGACTTATAATGAGTATTTTATTTAATAATGAGCAGTTGAGAAATAAATGTCTTCAGTGGTTTTAATGCATCACCATAGGAAATCTTTAAAATGAATAAACTTGACCATTATAATCATAATGTTTGGATTGCTAAAACTGCTGACAAGACCAATAAACCATGGTGAATTTGAAAGGTGGTTAAGTATCACTGATAGATTTGTGTGAGATAAAGACTGGAACAGCTTCTTGTCATGTGTGACCTTGATCCTGCTGATATGCATATTTAAAATGTCCCATAAAGTAAACAGAGGCTTTCTATTCTCAGGAGAGACAAAGCTGTCCCATGTTAGGAAGCATGTTGCTGCAGATAGATGCTTGGATTGGTACTTGCCAAAACCTGGGTCCAGTTCCCACCATCAGGTTTGTGTTGATCAAAGTTGTGTTATCAAATGTTGCATGCTTTATATTACTTTAGATCATATTGAGCAGGGGATTTGCTTGTGTTTGATTCAGTCTTCCTATAATTTTATAGAAAAAAAAAATAGTATCCCCCGTATCAATTCATCTGTGCAATTACAGGCATTCTTAACACCTAAACAACAAAACCTGAAGAGAAATTAATTCCCCAAAACAAAGAGTTAATCATACTTAAGAATTAAGTTCCATGGACAAAACCAAAGGCTGAAATGCAGCCTTAATGAAAGCAGTTTGCAGAGTCAAGAGGACTGCATCTTTTTACATCAGGATTGAATTTGGTCCAAAGTGCACAAAACTTTCGTTGTGTCTTAAAGCTAATTGAGGATTTGTGGGTCTCTATCTCTCAGTTGGGAAAGGTCAGTTTTGTGATTTCCAGGTCAGAACTGTTTGACAAGGATTTAGTGCCATCCACAACTCAGGACATGCTAACAGGCTTTCTTGTTTAAAGGGTGTGCTGTAACTGTAAAAAGAGGGCAAAACTGGGAGGAAAAAGAAGACAACTTGTTTAAGTGATTTATCCTTCAACTTCAAGAGTCTCACACTAGAAGAGGCTTCGTCTTGTTATATGAGGCATGACTGACCTATCTTTCCACTGTTGCACTGCTGAGTTATTACAGTTTCGAAATGTAAATAGGAAATACTTCATAATCTATGGGGTAATCTGCATGGGTTAATTTGTATCTTCCTGGAAAACCTAGATCCTTGCCTGGCGAAACAGGATGTTGTGGAAAGTTAGCCAGCTTTTCATCTCAGTTGGGAAATCAAAGACAACACAGCAGACAAGCAATGAGACGCACCATTTAATTACCGTTAACTCATCTAAGCATTTCTCTTTTTCCTAGGCTATATAGCTGGACAGTTGGAATTATGCTGTAGCATAGGAGAACATTATAGTGGCCTCTTGTGTGCTATATGCCTATTCATGGACAAACTAACAGTTTTTTAATGAGAGTTTCTGAGGTTGTTATCCAAACTACATTCTGTATCCCAGACCTCATCTTTAGCGCCTCTCCCAGAGGTATTGGGCAGTTTGGACCCAAACATATATGTGAATCCAGGACTTGATCAGGTCCCACTGAAGTCAATAAAAATTTTGGTGTTGCTGCACACTAGGCTTAAATGAAAACTAAAAGCCATCCAAGAAAAAGTAGAAGACAAATTACAGGTTCTTCTTTTAATCAAAACATGTCTTATTCTTCTCTGTCTTTGCCTCCCTTTAGAGCGAGAGAGAGAAGAGAAAAAGAAAAAAAAAAGAAAAGGAGAAAGAGAGAAAAAGAAAAAGAAAAAGAAAAAGAAAAAGAAAAAGAAAAAGAAAAAGAAAAAGAAAAAGAAAAAGAAAAAGAAAAAGAAAAAGAAAAAGAAAAAGAAAAAGAAAAAGAAAAAGAAAAAGAAAAAGAAAAAGAAAAAGAAAAAGAAAAAGAAAAAGAAAAAAAGAAAAAGAAAAAGAAAAAGAAAAAGAAAAAGAAAAAGAAAAAGAAAAAGAAAAAGAAAAAGAAAAAGAAAAAGAAAAAGAAAAAGAAAAAGAAAAAGAAAAAGAAAAAGAAAAAGAAAAAAAGAAAAAGAAAAAGAAAAAGAGAAAAAAGGAAAAGGAAAAAAAAGAAAAAGGAAAAGACAAAAATATCTTAACTTTATAACTTTAAAATAACTGAGAAAATGTTTAAATTTGAAAAATGTTGAGTAGCGTTGGATCAACGCCCCAAAAATGTCATGTGACCTTCCTGATACATAACTGAGTTTTGGCATTTACTGACTCCAGTCAAGAACTTTGGTGATGGCAAAATGCTGAAATGCTGAAATGAAAAGAAGTACCAGAAGTCTGAGAAATGAACTTTTGTTTGCAGGTATCACTGTTTCCAGAAAAAAAAAAAATGGGAAAAGAAAAAAAGAACACCTGCAAAACTCTGGTGCGTTAAATATTTCATAAGCATAACCCCAGGGCGATCTAATTAAAGATTGGGTGTATGTTAATGTAATCTTTTACCCGGGAATATTATTTTTTGAAACGTTCGTGGCACCAGTTAACCTGTTCTTTGCAGAAGGGCTAGGCTCTGGAGGTAGAGCACCGGTGTGCCACCCCAGCGCACCCCACCACCACGGGCCTGGCCCCGCATCGCCTTGGCCCCACGCACATCGGCCCCTTGCAGCTGGAGCCGTCGGGCCGGGGGGGTTTTGCAGACTCGGGCGAGGCTGGGAAGCTGCCTCCCTCTCGGAGTCCCGCAGCTACGGAGCACCTGTTCCCGGCACCCGGCTCGAGGCACAGCAGGAGCCGAGAGCATCCTTGTGCCTGCGGGGGGACAGAGGCACGGAGAGGCACCGGCTGCTGGGGGGTGCACCTCGGCGGGGGTCGTGCACCCCCTCCTCTGTCCTGAGCGAGCCGCTGCCCGTCTCCTCTGCCTAGGGGCAGTGCCAGCGTGGGCAGGGCAGATGAAAAAGTCAGCCCGGACGTCTGCCCTTTGTGCTGTCCTGTCGGAGCGCGGAGCCGGGAGAAAGGGGGCAGGGGGGCACGGCGCGAGTGGACGCGTGTGTCAGCCCGCGGGGGATGATCTAAGCATCTGAAGTCATCCGTAAGGTCAAAGCGAGCGCTAACTCTTCCCCGCCCTCTCTCCTCCTCGGGGGCTCGGGGGAAATCACGGTCCGCCCAAACTAGATGACAGCTTGCCGGGACTTAATGACAGCCTGGGCGCAGGGCGAGCCGCGGCCGCGGAGACAAAGGAAGGGGACGACGAAGCTCGGCGCTGCCGCTGGCCCCGGCAAGGTGCGGGGGCAGGGGACGAGCCCGGGGGGGCAGCCCCGGGGTTGTGGGAGCCCGGGGGACCCCCGGACGGCTCCGGCCGCTTCCCGCCCCCCCCCCCCCGGCAGCCGGGTGCGAGGCTGGCTCAGCCCCCCCCGAGGCTCCGGACGAGCGGCAGCGCCGGGAGGTAAGCACGGCCCGAGCGCCCCCGGCCAGTTGTGAAATATCAAACCGGCGGGCGCCGCTGCGGCTTTAAAGCGATTCAAAGGAAATCTGGTGTTTTCCGTGCACAAACATTTTCGGCCGCTCGCTCCTGCCCTCCCCGGCTTCCTCCCTCTCGCTCGCTCCCCTGCCGCCCTCTCCCTCGCTCCCTCTCCCTCCTCTTCTCCTCCCCCCGCGCCTTTCCCCCTCCCCTCAAGTTTCTCTCCCTCTGTCTGATTAAATGAGAAGGAAGTGTGGGAGTGGTGGTTTTGAAGCTCTCCCTTTAAGAGGCAGCCTGCAGTGACGAATTGTTGAAATTGCCATTGCAGGATGGCATTCCGCTATAAATTCATTGTTCCACCTCCTCTCATCTTCACATTTCTCTCCCTTCTCCTCTTGTTCACATCGGCAGACTGGGGATAACAACAACAACAACAGAAAAAGATAAAGGGAGGGGGCTCGCACAAAATTCCGGGACGTTTTCCGCTTCTTCGACTTTTTTTTTTTTTTTTTCCTCCTTTTTAACCATCATCTCACCGGAGACGATCGAGACGACTTTTGGTGCCTGATTTTCTTCTCTCCCCTTCTCCTCCTTCTCTTCAAAACAAAAGGGGGCAAAGGAAGGAAAGGGAGCCACCGGAGCCCGAGAAAGTGCCGAGTCGCAGCAGACCTGCCCCCTGCCCCTGCCGCTGCCGCTGCTGCTGCTGCTGCTGCTGCTGCTGATGGTGATGATCCAGTGACTACAGCAGAGAAGTGCAAGAGGAGTGGGAAGTGCTCAAACTTCTCCGCTTGCCGGCTCCGAGCCTCCTCTCCTCCTTTTCCTCTCTCCCCCCCTCTGCCTGCCCACCAGCAGCGATTTGGGATTTTCGCCTCTCTCTCTCCTTCCATGTGCTCCCGGCTCTTCCCTGCAGAGAAACACAAAGTTCACACGCGAGCGGCTTTTGTTGACATCCTTACCTCTCCCACTCACACTTGACTCGCGCTCGGGAGGGACACCTCGCCTCTTCTCTCTCTCTCTCCTCTCCCTCTCCCCCTCTCCCTCCTTCTCCCCGCGTTCCTGTTATCGCCACCGCTGCTCGCTCCGCCGCCGCCGAGCCAGGCATGCTGCGGGGGCTGCTCTCCCTGCTGCTGGCCGCCCAGCTGCACCTCGCCGCGGCCCAGCCGCCGGCACCTGCCGCCGGAGCCCGGCCGCCGCCGCCGCCTCCCCCGTCCCGTCGTGGCCCTCCCCCGGGGCCGCCCCGCGGGGCCAGCGGCGTCGTGCGGCGGCTCGACCCGACCTACGCGGGGGGCGGCAGGGCGGGCTACGTGCTCTACGCCGGCGGGCGCCGGTTCCTTCTCGACCTGGAGCGCGACGAGGCGCTGGGGCCGCGGGTCGGGGCCCCGGCGCGCTGCTCCTACCGCGGCACGGTGGACGGCAGCCCCCGCTCCCTCGCCGTCTTCAACCTCTGCGGCGGCCTCGACGGCTACTTCGCCGTGGGGCGCGCCCGCTACACCGTGAGGCCGGCGCGGCGCGGCGGGGAGGCGGCCGGCATCTACGGGGAGGGCCCGGCCCGCGTCCCCCACCTCTTCCGCAGGGACCGCTTCAGCTTCCAGGCGCTGCCCGCCCGCCACAGCTGCGGCACCCGCGACGCGGTGGCTGTCGAGGGGGCGGCGGGGGGCGGCCGGAGGCGGCGGCGGCGCCGCTCCGTCTCCCGGGCCCGGCAGGTGGAGCTGCTGCTGGTGGCCGACGCCTCGATGGCGCGCAAGTACGGCAAGGGGCTGCAGCACTACCTGCTCACCTTGGCCTCCATCGCCTCCCGGCTGTATGCGCACGCCAGCCTGGAGAACCACGTGCGGCTGGCCGTGGTGAAGGTGGTGGTCCTGGGCGAGAAGGAGAAGGGGCTGGAGGTCAACCGGAACGCCGCCACCACCCTCAAGAACTTCTGCAAGTGGCAGCACCAGCACAACCGCCTCGACGATGACCACGATGAGCACTACGACGCCGCCATCCTCTTCACGCGTGAGGTAGGTGAACCTCAACAGCACGACATCTCCGATGGGGTGACCCGACAGCCGCTCGCCATCCCGCAGGTGTCTTGGGATGCTTGAGATGGAGTCCTTGGTCTCTCCCATGTCTGGAGGCCTACCTTGGAGCCTCACCTGGTGGTTGCCTTCCCACTCATGCCCTTGGCCTTTTGGTCCCTGTGTGACCAGCACCCACGTGTACCACCGCCAGGGATGGATGAAGTGGGCCCAGATACCTGACACGTTGAGGCCATGTCTGTGCGTGTGCCCTCCCCTGCGAGGTTGTCCACACCGCGGTTCTGCGGTCATCCATGTCAGTGTGGTGCTGGGACTTCTGCCAGGGTGGGGAGGTGGCAACCTGTCTGATCAGGGGGCTTGGCTGGCGCCGTCCAACATAACCCCGCTTGAGAGATGACGGCGTGTCCTTCCCTAGCAGGCTTTTCAAACCTCTCTCTGGGAGGTGGTCTGCGCAAGGGGCTGGCAGCGCTCCCCGCCCTGTGTCAGTCCCCACATGAACCCATTCTGCTGTTAGCAAAACTGCAGAACACCTTAAAAGTACACGCGACTTCCTTGCTGAGTGGGTCGACACGCTATTTCCAGCATGAAAGGGTAGCTCCGCTGCAGTGGAAGCCAGCAGCGCTTGTGGTTCGAGGCTGGGACGTAAATGCAAACCGCAGGTAAACAGAGCTGGAGAAGTCAAGTGAGTTGGGCTGCTGGTGAGGGGATGCAGCCTCTTTCCTGTTCCTCAAGTGAGAAGTGGGTGTCCTGAGCAGCTGCGGGTCACATCCTACCAGTCACCCACGCGGAGCTGTGCCTCGCTCCCTGCCCGGTTGCTAATTAACTGCATTGCCAGAGGTCGTTAAGGGACATTGCTGTAGTAGACATGTGGTAGAGTTTATGCAATGAAGTTCTTCTGTAAGAATATTCCCTCAGCGGTCTGGGTTTGGTGTTTTCTTTTTTTATTTTTTTCTTCCCCAAGTACGAAAAAAATAACTGCATGACTTTCCGTTAGTTCGAGCTCTCCTGCTTTTCTACATCACAGGAGCCTGCCAAAAAGGATGCCTTGGATGGTTTGTGGAAGGAGTTGCTCCAGAAGTGGGGAAAAAAAGTGCCTGGCTTGCTTTTATAGCTGTAAATAGTTGAAACATTAGGTTCTGTGTCAGTCAGGCATCAACTTGTGCAACAGGAGCCTTTTTTTGGCAGTTTAAAACCCATCAGTTCAATTTGCAAGCTTTCGTTTTTTTTTTATCATTACAATCTGAATGAAAGCAGGCTACCTAGGATGGGTCATACTGTTCTTATTTTTTGCTATAAACATCCTTTTTAATGGGTTATTAATTAAGCTTGGGCCAGAATCCATCACTCTTTCACTAAGGGGTGTGTTTCCCTGCCAGTATTCCAATTTATTTCCCTGGGTTTTCTTGTGATTCAGAAACTCTTAGGGTGGCAGACTGTCAATCCTAACGTTAATTATTTAATTTAGTTGGATTAACGTAGGATGTGGCTTTAAAGTGCACTTGCTTTACAGGTACTTATTTGTAATTCTTTGGATGGATGCCCTCGCACCAGAGTAAGAGTGTGCTGATCAGTAATCCACTTTCAAAGACTCCAGAGTAATGCATCTTTCACGCGTAGAGTTACTTCTTTTCGATGCATGTAGTACGTAAACTAAATGTCGCAGTGCCTGTGATAACCTTCCCCTCTTAAGATGCAAATACCATTTCTATTGTTGCTTAGGGACATAAGTACATTGCAAGAGAAAATCACAGGCCTCAGTTTGCCTGGCTTACATTTTAATGCATCTAACAGTGCAATCCAGTCTAACTTAATCTGTTTTAATGATTAGCTGCGTGCACAGGGACATTGTTTGGCATTGTATTTCAGTATTTGGCTCAATGAAACTACAGGACTGTAGTTTCTCTCTACATGTTTTCATGATGTTCTTTGTAGGGAGTCCACGCGATTGTTATATGCTTACAGTCAAAATGTCAACATGAAGCTATCTGCTCTTCCTGGAATGTAAACAAGAAAAGGGTTAAAGAATGAGAAAGGAGCAGAGATGTTTCCCGTAGAAAACAGCCACACTTTGAGCTAAAAAGAGATTTTTTCCAGTTTAGCTTTTCAATGAGAGTGGCAGCAATTGGCAGGAGGATCCAACTTTTACAACTATGTTTTGAATGTATGAAGTGCGTTGCTTAGCTACGAGACGCCAAGCCATGGCTGCGTGTTTTGATGGGCTCTGAATACCATCATGCTAATTTTTGAACATCCAGATGTCTTCCTCTAAATGGCTTGTTTTTGAGGCACGGAGTAAATGTGTGAGGTACATTTTCCATCTTTGTTTACTAACTGAGGCCACCTCGAACTTTGTGTCTCTGCGTCAACAGAATAATATTTGCAAATCGTTTGTCAGTCGAACATGTGTCCTCAGCTGTATGCAACTGTTTATGTGGAGCTAGAACCTGAGTTATGCATGCCTGTTGCTGTACAAGTCTCTAATATAATAATTATCTTTATCCTGTATTGACATTGACTTGGGTGTTATTTTGACACCAAAAAAGGCTCACTCACAGTTCAGCACCATCACTTCCTCCTCTTCTGTTGTCATTACTTGTTTAAAGATAAATGAATAACCATTGATAGACTAAGAATGCTGGCAGCTCTCCCTTATTATAAAATTAGTACTAGTGGTTCAAATCATTATCATCATCATTCATACTAGAAGTATTTCCCATGGAAAAAGATTTTTAGAGGGAGATTTACTCATTCTGGATTAAAACGTCTATTCACTTTTGGTCATAATTTAATCTGAAAAGTGTTTTAAAGCACTCATGCTGCAGAGTATAATAAATAGTAAATAAACATGAGCATGAGTTCAGTTTTGGGTGATACAGGTGACTTGTGTTAAAACTAAGGTAATGCTCTATATTGCTATCAGTGGGGGCACAGACCATGTACCTGTATCCATTAGCTGCAGTGAATCCCATATTTACTCTGTAACAACCAGAAAACTACAGTAACGTCTGGTCATTATTATCACCTGTATAGGAGACTGCAAAACTTCAGTGGATGCAGAAATTATCTATTACTCAATATTGCAGAAACTCAGTCGGGCTCCACAGTGATTATTTTAAATTCCCCATATCTAAGTTTCCCAATCTGTTATTTTGACCTAGTATGGCCTGTATCAAGCACAACGGTGGTCTGACTTCTCAGTACTGAAATATAACAGAAAGGTAGTAATTTTCTGATAAATCCTGTGAGAGCCCTCATTAGGGCCGTATGGCCTTAACAACCTTAGAGAATACATGGAGCCCCTGCTGTTCAACTACCTCGTGGCTGAGTCCTTGGCAGGAGCTGTAAGTCCATAGGGCACGTGGATCCTCAGAGAATCCTCCACAGAATACAGAGATGCAAGGGTTCAGTCATCTGGAGGACAGGCAAATCCTCCACCCTGTGTGGCAGTAGAGAAACGGCTGCATGGTGGGAAGGAAGAAGAGCTTGTAAACCCCTGTTCCCCTAGAGATTAGCTCACGTTGTTCTCCGTGTCAGTGAAGTCAACAGCAAATTTCATCTGCTTTGGACTCCTTTATTGTCAACAGTTCTCTGAAGCTGGAAACAGGTTATCCTCAGTCTTCAGGTCTTTACCAATGCAGAAAATACGTGCCAGATTATTTGTCATAGTACAAAAACATATTAGTTGTGACTTGCAAACTGCACTTGAACTCCAACTGTTCTTTTCTGAGGTCCAGCCTGCTCTGTAATTATCCTCTAGAATTCTTCCAATCTATTTCATTAGTGACTCTTAGTTAAATTTCAAGTGAACTATTGAGTGCCCTTGGACAAAATCCAGTTCTCTTCCTTTCCTTTTCCCCCAACTCTGAATCATGTGAAAATTAAAACACATATTTCTCACAGTAGATACAGGCAATGAGAAAGAATACTTTCCTAAGTGCTTGCAAGTATCATCTGTGACAGTGCCATCAAGCCTGGCTCTAACACAAAGTTCATACTAGAGCCAAAGGCCACTGTCCTGCCTTTTTCCACACAGTAATTACATGGGTCCTGTGTGTGTGATTTAGTTTAACTGTCAATCGGACAGTGCTGTTGAAGTTTAACAGCAAGCTTTGGATTATCTCAACTCAATAGATAATAATTTAATTGAGTGGAGCACATGCTTTCTTTGGCTCTGGTTCTTTTTTTTTTTTTTTTTTTCTTTTCTGTATTATCATTCCCTCACAATTATTATCCTGTATTAGTAAAATAGGTCACCGTACCAATTGTCAATAGAACATATTTCACTAATGATTATTTTTATTACTTTGAGGAAATTATAATGTGATATCGATCAGTTTTGTAGGTTTTTCACCAGTTTTGTTCCAAATCTATTACTTTTACATAATGTCCCAGGGAAAAATAAGGTGGGACATTTTATTTGTGTGGGAGAAGTAGTATGATTCACGCCAACCTACAGAAATTGTGTGGAGTTTCTGCACTAAAGATTTATGGGATAGGAAAGCTAAATCAGATACCAGCCACCTGTTTCACATCTGAAATTGTGTTTGCCCTTCCCCTCCCCATGCAAAGTGCAAAAGCTTTCTGTGCTTTTTGTCAATATATTAAAATAATCTGTGCTTTACATAATGCTACTGCATTTTCTTTATATGCTGTAGGAATAAAAGTAGTTTTGTTACTTTGTCCATTCAGAGCACAAAGACTTAGTCCAGTTTAGACCATTTCTAATACTTCACTGCAGGGTGTCCTGGGATGGCAAGGGAAGAGTAAGAACATGTCTAAATTACCAGTAGGTCTCAACAGGACATCAGAGATACCTTGTATTTTCTTGAATTTCTCCTCACCTGGAATTCAGAAAGACTACTCAGTATTCAAATACGCCAAACTTATTCCTGTCTTTAACTCAGTAACGTGAAAGGAAGATGACTTCAGTTTTTAAGTTAAACTACTGAAGGAAAATATATAATTTTTAGTTTGTTAGGTATGGCAGTTATCGCCACTCCTGTGTTCCCCAAAAGTTAGCCAGGCTTCATTCTTTCCACTCAAAATATAGTAGGGGATGACAAAGCAGTGTCTCAGCAGGTCTGACTGGAGTGGGTCTGACCGCTTCACAGCAATGGCCAGGCCTGCTCCCTTATGCCCCTACCTGGATGTCCCCATCAGCCAGACCCAGCAGTTTCTCAGGAGGAGGACTTCTCACAACAGGCTTCCTCCAGAACAGCGTTGAACCATTTGGGCTTGTAAAGTCTCGCTTTTTAAGTGTCATAGTATCAGTTGAAGGGTAAAATAGACCGTTCCCTAAGTACTTTGTTTACCAGTTAGCCCTTGTTTCCAGTTTACCGTTAGTGGTCTGTCGATTTCAGTCTTGCACTCCTTTTGCCCTCCAGACATCATGCTCTCCTGGGGTGATACTGGTAATCCTTTCTGTTTGGATGAGCCTTAGTCTTTCTACTATCTTCTGTTTATTAACATTTGTCTCCAAATGTGCTGTTCCCTGTTGCCGCAACATTAATAAACTTTCACCCACTTTCCGGGGTTGAGCGCGGGAGGACGGATTTGTGGGTCCCGAGTACGGAGCGACCCCACCCTCCTTTTATAGGCCTGCGGTGAGAACACTTGTGCAGGAAGTTGGAAAGTCGTGTTTAATTCCTTCCTCTGCCTGAGGGATTTTAGGTCTGTATCGCCCACCTCCCAGGAGAGGTCCTTAACCAGTAGGTTGTAAGCTGTTCCAGGTGTTAAGGAAACTTTCCATCCCTCTGACCAAAGCTATGTCACTGTTTAGCAAGTAATTCAAGATACATGTGGTGGAAAGGAGAGAAATCATGACCTGAAGCTGCCGATTGGAGTGCACTGCTTCAAGCAAGAAGGCCTGTGTTCCCAAAGCGTAGGGAAGACTGTTTCTGCAATTTACTGAAGGGCTGTTGAATGTAAATTACAGAAGTAGTCTGAGGAACAGGGACCAAAAATGAGGTCCCTCCATCAAGTGCTGGAAGCACTAACTGCAGTCTGGGCTACGAAAACCTTTGGCACGTGGGCTGCAACAGGAGGATCCCTGACTCCCCGCATGCACAGACGCATGCATGACTTCATTGCAGACCATAGTCTGGTGGTTAGGGCACTTTTCTAAGAAACATGCTTCTATGTGTCCTCATCCCTCAGAGGAATTTGAAGCTGAATCTTTTGGGGCAAAGTCTTTAATTGCTGGGCCATCGTAATGAAAGCAGAAAAACAAGCAAGCAAACAAACACAGAGATATAAAAGCTTTTAGCTGTGATTTAAAAGAAGGTGATGTGGAACCGTGTCCGATAATCCCATCTCATAGATACGGTCTGAGAGCATCTGTAGGCTGGGGTTCCCACAAAGGACAAAGGCTGAGAAACACTAAGTATCTGCGCTTTAGTATAAGCTAAGTGCTAAGCTGCTCAGGACTGTAAAACTGTGGTACTTTGGGGCCCATAAGGTCACAAGCTACAAGCCCTATGAAGGATAGGGAACTCAAAGACCAGGGGACACATGAGCCAGTTTTGTTCTTCTGCACTTATATTCCACCAAACTGTTTGCGTTGGTGCTTAAATAATGTTTTGGATCCAGTCCACAGGCTCTGGTCTAATATCAGGTTCCACTAAACAGTTTATTCTCATTTTTAAGGCTACTGCACAAATGAAAGAATTTCAGGTGTAATAAATGAGCTGTTTCAGCAGGGAGCCACGACAGTTATCTTCATTCACAACAATGCCACGTATACTTGGCTAACAGCCAGCTGTTCTTGATGTACTTACAAATGCCAAGAAAACTTGGCCTCTAATAGGCTGTCTAATTAACTACTAGTCTTATGATGTACAGCTCATTTTTCCTAAGTCATTCATTTGCCAAAGCTTAAGGCTTAACATCTATTGTCTCCCGTGTAGCAAATGCATTTCCTATTCATTCTTCTATTTTGAAACTACTGTAATCTAGATCAAAAGCCAGACTGCATTCCTTCTTTAGAAATATCAAGAAACACTTATCCTTAGAAGTTTCTGCTGCTGTTTGGAGGCAATTAAATGAGTATTCAAATCTGAACAAGCAACCAACTTTTTAAATGGAAGCTACACACCATGGAGAAATAATTGTTCAAAACTGATTTTAAGCATCATGTGACTCACTGCTGTCCTAGTGCTTTAGCTGGAGTTTGAAAAATTAAAGAGATGCACATGGATTTTCTTAGATTACATCATTATATCAGGGCCTGTTTTTGAGAAATTGTTATAAAGGGAAATGAGATCTTTTAATGTCCCAGAAACTACTTCAGAAGAGTCTGAAACTGCATTCCAAAAATGTCCAGGAAAACTAAAAATGCAGGTATTGATTCTGTTAACAGATCATCTGTGATGTCAAGGAGGTGTAAGTGAATAGAAACTTTGCCATAAAGATCTAAATGAGTGGAAGTGTAAACAGGTGTGATTTTCCATAAGAAAAAAAACATGCTCTTGGGAAAGACTATGTAACTGGGGAATGAGTCAGGAAAGAAAAGACTCAATAGTAGAATTTTCAGAATATTTGTCTCAGAGGTGCCACTTGATACATTTTAATTGCCTGTGTAGTATGTACCATGGGATGTTATGAGAAGAAATATAGTAGAGTTCAAATCATACAGAGGCAAGAGAAATAACGAATAAGTGAGACTGTGAGTTGAGAACACAGTGGAGCCAAGCCCCGGATAATCTGCCTGATTATTGACAATGTCAGCATTAGTTTAAAAAGTTCATCTCGTGCAGTCACTGAGGACTGACATCTGCAATCAAAACCAGAAGGCTCTGTGCATGTTCTCTGTTCAGAGTTTAGTCACACACTGCTCTGTTAGCAGATGGGCAACCTGTAGACATCCCTCCAGTAACAACTTCATGCAAAGAAGCTAACACCAGAAAATATTTCCTGTCCCTGTTTCCAAGACCCTTTACGATGTTGCTCCACCACTGCCCAGCTGGAATTCAGTAGCTGGCTGCAGGACTACCCACGCTCTTGCTCAGCAGTCCAGATGTGGTCACTTAGCTGGCTGAAGGAAATGCAGTTTTACTCAATCAACCCACAGCTTTCTGTGCACAGTGAAGATGTTCTCCTCTCTTCTCCCTTATGGGATCTCTGGTCCCACACCAC
Organism: Anser cygnoides; assembly: GCF_040182565.1. Taxonomy (NCBI): domain Eukaryota; kingdom Metazoa; phylum Chordata; class Aves; order Anseriformes; family Anatidae; genus Anser; species Anser cygnoides. Next base: position 110,934,078 of record NC_089873.1, on the reverse strand, counting down.
CACCTTCCCGCTATCTGAGGACAACCATTTTCCAGCTGCCCATGGGAATGTTGCAGGAGCTAGGTAATAGGTGGGATATTCTAGGAGTGACCATTAACTAATAAACTCCATCAAGAAATTCACTTTATCTGACCTGAAGTTCAATTATATCTAAAGAAAGCAAAAAGCCTGCTTTGTTATGTCTAGACAACTATTACACAAATGAGCTTGAAAGTTACGAGTAAGATGTTGGGATGTTTGTATATGTGTCACACTCTGGGAAGTTATGGAAATGGAGGAACAGCAGTTTGATGAAGTGACTGGGCATGCAATATAGTGTAATGTCAGTAACACATAACATATGAAAAGTAACTGAACATTGTTATTTCCTTTTGTGGTTGCAAATGTGCAAAGCTATTTTTTTGATGTCTAAAGAAGGTGGCACAATACAAACCCATGCATAGCTTTGGAAATTTTTAGAGTAGTGTTACTACCCAGCCAAAAGTCAGTGTAGATGCTTATGATTAACAGCCCTGTCATAACTTTCCAAAATCCACAGATCCCATCAGAAGTAACTCTAAAAAAGTTTCTGAGATTGCCTATTTGGAAAGACTGTATTATTTTAATTATACTCATGTTGTTTAATCCAGATAGTCACTGTGAGGTCTGGTTGTGTCTGCTGGTATAGCTCCATAGCCATATCACTGGCTTAGTTTCTTCTTGTATACAAATGGAAATAAATCATGCACTGGCACGAGGCGTATGTGTGCTGATATAGTTGTACCATACTGGGAGTAGTCCTGATGTAAGCAATAAAGAGTAATAAAGACACCCTAGGTACAACCGAAGAGCAAATGACATAGAATCTGCATGTAGAGACAAGGCCCGAATTAATGTATTTTATACCATTCTTGGCACACTCAACATGAGAGTAGTTCAGACCTCCTCTAGTAAGTTGCTTTCTGTCTGATTTATGTGCGTTTTGGTGTTTGCATAAGAATTTCAGTTCAACTACTTGTGTGGATTCAGTTAAAATTGAACTACTATAAAGGTATCCTACTTCCTATACAGCTTACACTCATTCATTTAGACCAATTATATCACCATGAAAAGGTATTTATACTGGTACAATGCCCATGTGTTTTTCTGAGTTTTGTTACCTGAACTATGCTGCTGTAGGTAAACCACTTAAAATCGCCTTACATAAAATGTACCCTTAGGTTGAAAGGGCCAGGTTCAGAGTGGTGCATAGAGGGCTAAATTGATACAAACCTAAGCAAAACTAACACAAGTTTAAGTATTGCATCTTCCTTGTTGAATATGCCCCAGATCATAGACAGTATACTAACATGACCTCAATTAGGGCCTCTCCGACCTTGGTCCAGAAATGCTGTAAATGATAATATTTGCCCAAATAAAATTTGAAAAACTATATTTCTTTCAGAGTACTTGGAAACGTGCATCCTTATTCTGTATCTTCCCATAACTGGTGCAGATTCAGAAGCAAAGTCTGGGGATCTATTTGGATGCCCAGGTTAGAGAGGGCTCTGACATAAATACAATTCCCTGCATATTATCTGCATTGCTGCGGAGAGGAAGTTTTGCTTAAGCCATACCTGCAAAAATTTGGGAATTGAAATATTTTTGAACTTTATTCCTTCTCTTCTGGTAAGACTGTTTTGTTCATTGGTGTTTTGGCATTTAAATCTCGACATTAAGTAGCACCTAGAGTGCACTTACAGAAAAGAGTTCCCAGACACCCAGACACCTGGAAGCTGGAAGAACTGATCAGAAGTTCTTGCTCCTTATATGTAATATTGGATGTAATTTGAGCTTGATTTTTTTATTATTTTTTTTGGTAAAGAAATATTCCCTCAAATTATCTGTTAATTCAGTGTTTTCTTTGACTTCAGTGGGACTTGAATGCATTTTCAAACTTGCATGCATTTGAAAGTGCTATAATCAGTGAATATTGTTGACCTGGAGCCTCATACAGGATATCTGCAGATGGATTAATTGTGAAAGGTTTCATTAAGAAATTCTTTATAAAAGGAGATCTGAAGGGAAGAACAGAGTCTTAAAAATGAAGGGGAAAAAAGTACTCTTTGATCATTTTGATAATAACATTTGATGATACTGTAATGCCTTAAAAATGACACTTTCATTCAACCACAATGAAAAATCTAGGAGTGCTCCAAATGTCATGGTACCTACTTTTCCTTTTCAACCAAAAAAACCCCTATGTACATCTGTCTATTCAAACTGGTATTCTTTCCTCTGCTTCAGCAGCCATACTGAAAAGTTATTACTGACAATTAAAACCCTGTATGTCTGACCAAAGCTGCCTTTTTCAGTAGTAGTGGTATCCTGGAATGGAAAGAAAAAAACTAGTGCTACGTGCATAGTTTCTGGAGACACCCCATATCTGCAAGTAGAAAGTACGTGACCTAGCCATTGAGCTAGTAGGACTAGGAATCAAGGGGGTTTTACACTCTGTCCTGTCACTGACTTTTTAAGCAACTTTTGAGAATTGCTTAAATACTTGGTATATTGGGTAATACATTATTAATCATTGTACTACTTGACAGATGTGACATGAGGTTTAATATATAACAATCTGATTTCTTTAGGTACAAGTATAAGACTTGCCTTTTGAAAAGGAAGGCAAACTGTAGTTCAGGAACTGATTAGGAATATGAAACTTGCTCTCAGTGTCTGGGTTCACCTTCTGTAAATAAAGAGGATATTTCTTCTATTTTTATAGTCAACGGATAAATGTTTCTGTGGCATGTGTTTTGTGTACCTAGCTCAATGCAAGCTTGAGCATCTGTATGCAGAAATACAAATGTAAATAACAATAATTAATTATAGATCATATCCAAACCCCATTAAAGTCAATGAAAATTCTCCCATTGACTTTAGCAGGGATTGGATTGGGACATCATGCTTTTAAACTGCATTGAGATCTTGAGTGAAAACTTCTTTTGCTGGTTTTATCCGGGTTCTGCTGTTTGCAAAAGGCTAGTGACTTTAGCCTATTCTTACCTATGGGTGTAAAAATTTATTTTAATGACTTTTTTTTTTCCTTCCTGGTCAGGATTTATGTGGGCATCATTCATGTGATACTCTGGGAATGGCAGACGTTGGGACCATATGCTCTCCTGAGCGCAGCTGTGCAGTGATTGAAGATGACGGCCTCCATGCAGCTTTTACAGTGGCTCACGAAATTGGTATGTAGTGCCTTTTCTGTTCGCTTGCCAAATCAAACACTTGTAACAGCTGCATTAGTAACCAAAATACTTTGCAATTAATTCCAGATTTCCCCTGGTCCAGATACTCGCTTGGGGATTAAGGCTGTATACATATGCACTTCAGGGTTAACTAATAAGGGATCAGAAGGCAAGTGAAGGCGCACAGTAGGTGTTTCCTTTCTGACAGTGTCGTTTTTAAGTAGTAGTCAGAGTGAAAATTCAAAGGCTGCTGCTACTGTCCAAAAATGTCAATACATGTCCCTCCAGAGAAGGCGTTTAGCTTATTGGCTTACCTGTTATAATTCATATTTGTTTAGTATACACAGTGGAAAGCAGCATACCTTTTTGAACTACTTGCATGCTCTGTTGTTTTGAAACTTTCTTGGGAAGGTGTACTGCCTGCAGACAAGGCTTTAGTGGAAAAGAAAAGCAGAATTCTAATATTTTTCTAATGGTATTGAAATTCCACCTTTATAGTAAAATGTGGTACTAATCTAAATCCTGAAATAAGTGAAGTAGTATTTAGGTGCTAAAGATTTGTTTAAAAAACTGCTTAACTTCAGTTAATTTCAGTCTCCACTTCAGTGCACAGCAATTTAATGTAGCAGCCTTACTTGTACCCTTCAGAAAGATCTAAGATAGAATTAGTGACAGAAGAAATTTTGTATTCTGGCATTATACATTCCTTGAGGGAGACTGCTGCCATCTTGCTTATTTTTAATTTACTAATGTTTCGTGACCTGTATTCACTGGAAATACATACGGTATGTGGGCTATTCATTTTGGTGAGTGAACAGCAATTTAAAAGTGGAGAACATTCTTTTTTCTTTTTTTTTTTTGACATTCTTGGAAGGAAATAACAAGGAAAGGAGAACTTTGAGAGAGCCAATTTCTGAATTGCCTTGTACCTCTTGCCAAACCAAAGTAAAGTTTGCTTTGGGAGTATCATTGCAATAGTTCAATTTTCAAGTAGCTAGCAGGTAGAGCCTAAGAGTTCTGTGTTTGCTATATACCTGGCTCAGCAAACAGAGGTCACCAAGTATGAAAAATCAGCTTGCATGTTAGTATCCAGGCCCTTCAGTGATTAGTGATACCAACACTACAGCTTACAGTGCCTCTAAGAATTGAGGTCAGAAGCTGGAGAGGGATCATGTGTTGCATGAAAGTATAAAATCTTACAACACAAGGAGTCCCCAGACTAGATACTTTATTTCAATAAACAAGATGGTTTGGTAATAAAAGAAAAGCTCTCTGAAATTGCTAGTTTGGAGCATTTCGAGATAAGTACAGCAATACATCAAAGACAGCTTAACAACAGAAGAGTTTAGTGGCATCAAACCTGGATGACATAAAGCTGACAACTCGTCATGAATCTGATCTAGAACTGGGACAAAACGACAGATTGGCTCACTTAGTCTATCAAGCAGAGGCCGCCAATCTGATAGAGGGACTGCTTGTATCTTCTGACATCCATAAATGATATTTACTGCTGACAGTTTGTGGGCATTGTCATAGTTGTCTGAAGGACCTTTTTGGGACGCTCGTGTTGTATTCCTGTTGTGTGAAGCCATGGGCAATGTGTCTGGACTGTCATTTTATCAACAATAGATATATATGCAATGGATTAAAAATGAGAAACATAGATCAGTCAAGATAGGGATGAACAGAAAATATGCATATTATTAGTTTGAATTCCACTCAAAGAGAATGTAAACACAAGTGAATTATTTTTAGTAATCTAGAGGCACATTTTTGAAAAAGAGCCATTTTCATACCTTGGAAGTTTATAGGAATCCATAAAAGCTATAATTTTCAATGTAAAAAAGGCACGAATTGAAACAGTTCGATAAATAAGTACCCTAATGGACAAAAAAACTCTAGTTTGAGGTTGTTTAAAATAACATCCTTTTTTTTTCTCCTCACCATAAGATTTGAAGAAAGGAGGGGTGTCAAATCACAGAATGACCTTTGTGTGTGTGGCCTCAAGTGGGAGATGTTTGGAAGAAAACACAGCTAAAATTGCTTGAGTACTTATATTAAATTAAAGGTCAAAAAAGGATGAAAAATTGAAGTGTGGCACGGATACTCTTTAGTTAAGCACTTTGAGGAAAACCTTACTTTATTTTATTTGGAGACCACATTTCTTCTTCCGATCCAGAAGTCTTAAAGTTCCCGCTTGTCCTGTGGGTAGAGTGTAGTTTTAATTTTACAGCAGCTTAGTTATTCAGTGGAGTTCACCTTGCAGGGTAGGAGATGCCCTGCAAGACAGAGGGGATTCTCAGGACTCAAAGCATAAGCTGCTTCTTTTTGTCAATATGAAGAGCAAGGTGAGCTGCTAAGCATACTGGAGTCACTGTCTGCAGTTTTTTAAATAACTCTGCCATGTGTGCATCTGTAGTAGATGCAGCATCATTAGTATGGACTTGTTCCAAAGAAAGGCTGTGTGTCCTTACTTTGACTTCAAGGTGACCTGAGTGCTCCTGTTTCCTCTCTGAAGGATCCAAGAGCATTTTTGAGGATTGTGTTCTTTCCCTGGAAGGCAACCAAAGTAAATGGAACTGCAGCTCAACCAAACAGGACAATGCACAGCCCAAGAGCTCAGGTTGGATACATGCACAGGAAGCCAAAAAGCAGCCTGCTGCGGAATAAAGCGTGCTGCTTGAGTTGCCAGGGTTTCTACCACATTATGTATTAAATGTTTATTTTATTCCTTTTAGAAAAAATAGATGGATTTTGACTGGTGGTTTTTGAGGGGGAGAATATGAATGAGCAGCATAAACAGGCAAGATCTCTGAAGAGCTGTAAACAAAAGCACAGAAAGAAATAGATACAACCAAATTCTTAGTACACTGGTTAGATGACAATAAGATGTGAAGACCTGTCTATAAAGATTGACAAAGCATCTAGAACCCAAATCGTGTCCTAGTTGCATGTAGCAAAATCAGGAATAATTTCTGTCCAGTGTCAAGTGCATAAAATGAGGAAAATATAACAAAAAAACAGTACTAACAAGGGTATCTTGCGGCTTTGAAAGTGATAATGTGGTCTCTCCTCAGAATGAAGAGTAGCAGTGCTTACATCATAAATGTTATTTTAAAATCATAGCCTGTCAAGACATTCAGCCACTAATGGTAAATCCATATACAGTTATTTTCTCACAGGGGACGCATTGTTTTCAGTTTAGACAGTAGTAGCTTTGCTGTCACAAAAACAGTCTTTTGGATTCTTCCTTGAAATCATGAGTTCAACTCCATGTTGTGGCACAGAGATGTCTTATGGGACTTTAAGCAACTCCATAGTATGCCTCCATAGCTCTGCACTCCATAGCTTCTGCTCAGAACTGTCTTAGGCACAGCATATAGATATTCTCCAAGTCTTTGTTATCATCAGACTACGGACTATAAAAAGAAAAAAATGTTGCTTCATTATTTCATGTACTTCCCTGCATCACAGAAACATCTGGAGTAAAGTGTTAAAGAACCCATGATTACCCATGATCTCAACATTTATTTAACATTTTTTCATAGGTCAGTGCTGGCATACTGCTAATCCATATATCCCTTACTAAAATAACTGTCAGGAAATAAAAATAACTGATTTTAATTTTTACTCCAATACTCTAGCCTTTTGATAGGAGATTTTATTGCTTTTATGATGCTGAATTATAAACCAGCCTGTGCATCCCCTAAAGATCTGTAGTATAACATCTTCGAAAGATACAATCAACCCATTTCAAGTTACGTTGAAACATCTCTCATGGTGGGATATACGCAATATATGACAATTCTCTGTTTAGAAGCCTGGTGTTGTGTTTTGTCATGCAGTAGCTTTCAGAAGGCTCTGATGACTTCAGCCCTTCCTATGCTGGAGTCCTGCATGCTTCAGTGCAAACAATCCACCAGCCTGGAGGGTGTATCATCTACAAAAACAAAATAAGAAGAGTTCAGGAGAAAAGAACTGGAGCTACTGCCCATTTTATCAATCGGTAATTGAGATACAGAAATTTGGTGACTGCCAAAGTCACAAGCTAAGTCTTAAGGAAAGCCAAGGATTAAATTTGCATCTTGAGTTTCAATCTACTCCTTAAACACAAAAGCATCCTTTCTGCAGTCTTTAAGCAGGCAAGACTCCAGTTTAGCTCAGAGAAAATTACATGAGTTTAATAACTTAAATTACATGCATCTTTATTCTTTCCATCAATCTTAAAGATTATTTTTTTTAAGAGGGGATACAGAGAAAGCTCTGCCTTCTTGTGCATTTGACCTTTGCAAAGTTCCTATTTCTCTGTTATGTAATTGTGCTGGCATGCTATTACTCCTTGTATCCTCCTGAGTAATATGGTTTACTGATCTTCTTTCCAAGTATTTTATTTTTAGATTATAGCTTAAAAAATTCTACATGGAACTAATTAAACCTCTGTTCATTAATTTTCTTTATCTCTAACATGTGACTTTTGAGATAGAAAGACTAAAGGGGAGACATAAAAGCAGTCTTCAAATATATCTAATAATAGTTGCAAAAATTTACATAATAAATTATTCTCCATGTCCACCTGGGACAGCACAAGGGGTAATGACCTTTGCATTGCAGTAGGGGAGCTTTTCTTTAAGCATTAGCCAAAGTCATCTAACCATACAGACAGTTCAGCACAGGAACGAATTGCCTTGGGAGGCTGTGAAATCTCCATCAGTGGAGGCTTACAGGAGTCAGCTGGCCAAACAGCCATGGCTTAGGGGATGCTGATCCTACCTCATGGCGGAGGGATGGACAAGATGACTTTTCAAGGTCTCCTTTCAGCCTCATTTTTTTATGGTTGTGTGATGTTATTCCAGCCTCCTCTCCAGCTGTGTTACATAGTTGAACACCTAAAATCAAGGACCTGTACAGAAACTATAACTAGAGAACAACATTTTTAGTGGCAAATCTTTTTCTGTATGCCATCATTCTCTGGCATCTACCATCACTGAAGACAAAAATAACATGAATGCTGTCAACAAAGTGTAGTGATTTTATTAAAGAGCACAATTTTATGTAAGGAAACCATTTCAGAAGTGAGGTATCGCTCCTGGAGTGAACTGAGGCAGTTCACTAAAATACATCAAAAATACCATTATACAGAGTTCTGAGTGGGGTTGAAAGTATTTCTTCAGGGCCTGAGCCTGAATTAGAGTTGTAGAAAGAGGGCCATGTATACCACATCTAACCTATGTAAACTTTACTAAAAAAAAATGTATGACTCTGACCCTTCTCCAGGAGAAACTGAAACCAAGAACAATGTGTATGATGTTTAAGTAGTAGTCTTGCTTTTGATGTACATAGGAGAACCAAAAAATACTCTAATTCCCTGTTTTACCACACGTGGTCATTTTATATACACTCAAAGTAATTAGATACAGAGTCATCTTTTCTTTGCCACTGCTGAACATTTAGCCCTTTGATTTCAAGGCTGTCAAGATAAAGCAGATAACAGAAAGCTTCAGACTTGACAAGTACAAATCTTTTGTAGCCTTTCATTTCAAGGGGGATACATTGCCAAGGGCACAGAATCTCAGAGGAACATGAAAAGATGGTGAAGGATATTTGACTTTCATATTATGTTTCTTTCATGACAGACAAAGTTTAGGCAAATATCCAGGTAATGATAATTAGGCAGAGTTGCTTTCTTAAAACAACAAAAAAGGGAGTGTGAGAGAAAGAGTGTAGAGTCATCCAAATCTACTCTGATGACATACATCAGCAGTATTATTTGATTCCTTCTCTTTGAACCTTTTTCAAGGTTCTATTTTAAATTCTGTTAGCAGCAGCACTTGATTTAGGCTCTCATCAACATATCCCCTTTGATTAAGAGAGAAGATGGGGAGTCAAAACTTCATGAGAGGTGAAGAGTAGGGCAGAAACTTTAAACGATGTTTCAAAACACAAGTATCTGATGTACAAAAGGGTGCTGGTTAAAAGTTTTGACTAAAAATTCCTCATTTGTCCAACAACTGTGTGATTAACTTCAGTTATATGCAAGGCATAATAATTGTTCCACCTGCAGCACACATGGTGATTAAATCTAGCATTTTTAGTGAAGCTGAGCCAGTTTGTAATGGCCTTTGTGTGGATAACTGGAGATAGGGAAGGAGGAAATTGGTATGATATGGAAAAAAATGAGTCCTCAGGACCTGAATATGCTTGAGCTTTTCTTTATCTACCATGTACTGCTGAGTCCGACTAGATTAGGGATCTTTGCCTTCTCACCAACTGTGAAGCTATCCTGAAGAGAAGCAAAGGGGTTGAGGGCAAAATTCTATACCAGAGACTTCAGGAAGTGACTCAGACACAGCAGCAGCATTGCCTGAGTTTTCGGAGGTTTTCTGGTGTTATGTTGATCTTTGTATATGTGTAACCTCGTGAAGAATTGGATTAAACAGTGCGATGCTTTGAGAAGCTGCTGTGGATTCTGAAACATCATAACATGAAGCAAAATAGGTGGAGCAAAATATCAGTATCTGTGCAACCATAAGGGAATTGAGAATGAAGCAGGGTTTTGCCTAATGTTTCAAAACAGTCATTGTCAATACAAGTTCACTTTGTCTGTGTGTGCCTGAACCCACAGTCTTCCATATTGCAGAATAAAGTAGGGATATTCTTTCCTCCTTGGCAGATAAACACTATCATGTAGTTTTTGTGAAGTCAGTACTCCAACCATATAGAGGAAGGCAGAATTACCCAAAAAACAGGCAGCAGGCAATGTAATGTATTCATTCTTCCACTATCTACTCTCCTGGAGTGCATTCATTTACAATGCGCTACAGCAAATTATATTCCTTGTGAGTTACTCTGAATGGGGAGACATGAAATGGGAATCACCACATCCCACTTCATTAAAATCTTGACTTCTCTTCTACATGGCCCATAGCATAGCAGATGTAGCATGGACCACATCTTTTAATGATAATTTGAGTCTTTGTGGTCGCAGTGGTTTCTATTGCCTAGTCTGCATTGCCTGGACAGAATCTTGCCTGCAAATTGTCTGTCTGACTGGGGTTATGAATCTGTGATCTCCCACAGAAGTCTGTTATAACAGGACATTTCAGTAGAAGTTTGTTTTGTGTAAAGTCTGCAGGACTGGTGTATGAATGTCTGATTGTGGCTTTTTTTATGTCTGCTCCTGAAAAGAAACTGCACTTCAGACTATTGTTTCTTTCAGTCCGAAGAATTCTTTTAAGCCAGAAATATTAAAAACTGCCTCTGGGCTGGGGATTTAAAAGAGAGAGTGATTTTTTTTTCCTTTCATAAGTGATGGATAGCAGTCAAAGAAAAAGAACATTGGAAGGAAAGTTCAAGTATGAAGAAAGGGGAATAGCCGGTTTTACATTCTGTGCATGTTTTTTGTAAGCTTGTGTAATTCAAAACACTGCTGTTTTGTAAAAAAAAAAAAAAAACAACAACAACAAAAAAACCTTTATTAATTGTTATTGCTTAGGTTCATCATTTGTTACTCAAAATTCCCATGACTTCAAAAGGATTTCTATCTATGAGTGATACCAGTGTGCAGTTCTTAATGAGGAGCCAAGTACTTGCACAAATTGGAAAAACAGTGCATGCAGAAAGAAATGGCTTTATTTTAAAAGAGTTACTGCATGCAATCTGTTATTAGAAAAGGATAGAGCAAGAGGGTTGCGCAGAATGCATGGGGTGGTGATTAGACCAAGGAATGTTGAGCCAGGAGGTTCCTGAATCCTGATCCCAGGAGATACGGTGACTCACTGGGTAACCTTGGGCAAGTCACTTGACCTTCTGTTGTACCTCAGCCATCCCCACTGAAAATTAGGTGAAAGGCATGAGCTCACTAAAAAACACGTGCTTAATCTGCACTGAGCTTTTCTAAGAAAACAAATTACAATGGCTGTAGCATTTTTTAATGTGCTGTATCACTTTGCATGTGTGCTGTGGTCAAATTCAGTGCAAGAGCAATACTTTGGTATGCTTTTCAGATCAAGCTCTAGAGATCTTGGTATGTCCATAAACAAGGGTGTTCCCTCCAAAAGAATGAACCATCATGATTTACATTTTAGCAAAAGCTGGCCTTTACTTGCCATACATTGGTGCTTTTTTTTTGCTTTCTGTATTACCATGCTTGAGATATCAATGAGATTATTGTAATTTTTGCACACTATTGACTCAGAGAACCTCTACAGATAGTCTGACAACATATTTTAAGAAAATTCGGAAATATCCAAACTTTTGTTTTGCTTTCCAGTGCTCCTGGGAGGAAAATATTTGCTGTATAATGTGCTTTACCACATTTCTAACATGGTTCTGATGTGCTCCAGATTTACCAGCAGAGCTCTTTGCATCCTGATATTTAGCGAGGACAGAAACTTTAGTTGACTTGCCATAAATGCTTTGGAGTATTCCCACCTTAATTCAGGAATATATACCCCATTCCTACCAGATGCAGGAATTCTTTTTGATCCCATTGGGGTTATTCCCTGTTGGGCTGTAGTAGGTGTTGGCCTTCAGTAGTTGTTTGGGTAAGGAAGCTTGTGCAGTGCAAGGTTCACTGTCAGGAATGCAGAAAGTGGAGGTGAACTAGGGTCCGGGGGCTGATGGCTGCTGCTGACTCTTTCATTTCTTGTTTGAGGATCTAAACAGACTGAGCTGTGCCAAGAGTCTCTTGCAGATTACATTCCAAAATATATTGGGGTCCAAAGTCTGCAGGTTGCCTTCATGCTGTTCTGACAGTTTACTGATGTAGTCACACCTGCTCTTACCTCAGGGGGAGACGAAAGGCTGTTAGGAAAAGCTGTCCGTTCTTCTAGCCGGTTGGTCTTTTGGCCATTTGGGAAGGGAACGATCTACAAGAAGACTAGCTCCTCTTCATTTGCATGAAGGGTAAACCCCTGCCTCTTCTCCATCTGTTTCTTTTACCATTTTGTGCATTCCTACAGCATAACTGAACTAAACACCATCCTGCTGGTAAAATTATATTATGTCATTTTCACTCAGTGGGAATTGTCAACACCAGTAAGATGCTTCATTAAGTAGAAAACATAGATGATCTACTAACCCATTCTCAATCAGTCATCATTTTACACAGCTGCTGGGAGCCCTTTTTCTTTTTTGAATAGCCTGGTTTGAAGTTCCCTAAATTTGGCATAATTTTTAAAAGCTTTCATTATAAAATTTGTGTTCCTTACATCTCTTAGCTTTTGCCCAAAGCTTTCACTGGAATTAATTCATGCTTACATAGAGGATCTCCTGAAGAATCACCTATAACCTTTACACTTTGGTTCTTATGACAAGAAGCACCCTACCAGTAAATGCCAGTAACTACCCTAATATCCTGAGTAATATGTGATAATACCAGCATGCTCGTGCATGTGAATGGGAAAGGGACAGACTTTTCAAGTAGAAAGGGAAGTGTCCCTACTTTAGTTCTTAGATCCAAAAGGATGAAGGGCACCAGTGCAGAAGTACTCTGTTGCTGTTACATCTGTACTAAAAAGAAAATACCTTGGAGATCACAGGTTGCTGTGATATTTTGAATTTTGATTGTTTCTAATGAGAAGCCAAAACAGTTTTAAGAGTCGTTGGAAGTTTGTCATATGTTTTAATCTGTTTTGAGTCTGGCAGTAATGCTTTAAAAGTAGAAGTTAGGATGGAGAAAAATTTAGGTTGTTATAAGAATTGGGAATTTTAGTTTCATAAAATTCTTTAAAATTTGTATTCTCAGTGTTTGTAAATATACATACAAAGTTAACAGGCAAATCAATATGGAGAGATAGAATTCATATATTTAATGCCATGAACAGATATTACCTTCACTCATGTCACTGATGGCTTATTTAGAAGCTCAGATCCAGACAATCAGAGTTCAATATTTTGGAAATTCTTCACTATTTCTTTTCTTATGATTGTTCAAAGATTTTTTTTGAAAATTTTTAAAGTAGCCAGAGACATTTACAAATACTTTGAGAAGCTTCTCAAAAAGCTTAGGTATGCTGTGTCTAGTGTCTACTGTCTAGTTCTCATCATGCATTAGAACAATGGCCTAATTTAATATGACAAAGTAGACACTTTTAATGAGGTATGTCCTCAGTTCACCTCATTTATCACCATGAAGTTTAGAAGTTACAGTGCACTCTAATTAAAGGTGAAGCCAGTAGCTTGACACTTTCCAGAAGATGACCCTTTTTCAGTTTCCTGTACTCTTGCCAAAGTATTTAGGCTGAAAAGTTCTGTGTTGAATAGTTGCCTGAGAAGCATTTCATCTTATTTATTCTGAACTACAGAGACTGTCCAGCCATTTCTAAGAGGGAGATTAATTTGCAACCATTTTATGGAGAAACTTGAAGCCTCTCTGCTCAAAGAAAAGGTCTTGAAATTTGGCTGTAAGGTTGCTCCTTGTTTATGATGGATATTCTTTTTTGTCCTATACGGAGGAGGAAAAACGAAAGGAAGTAAACCAATTTCAGTATGCAGTTCAGGAGTTAAATTCTGCATAGAGACAGTGCATCTCGGAGGCATTGTAGCTCAGGGCTGTTGAGTTTGGTCAGGGCTTTCCCTCAGCCTCAGCAGGCTGCTCCACTGCCAGGTCCCCAACACCCCAACATCAGCTGTGCTGATTCCTGCTCAGGGAGAGGTCCGTCCTCATTGTGCTCAACTCACAGGACACAAGAGAGGATGGTTGGGCAGGAGAGAAAAGAGTAAAGAAGCACAAAAACTACACCATCTTTAGGCCTGGAAGCCAGGAGCAAGCTCAAGCACGACGTACTCCCTGGCCTGCGCATGGGGCATTCACATTGCCCAGCTATAGGATATCGATGGTTTAATGTGCTGTGACCAGATTGCTCCGACAGCTAGGTAGCCTAAGCTAAGGTTTTTTTACAAATCTCATTGCAAAAGGAGCAGGAGCTAAAAAATGTGGGAAAAAAAGTTTTGATGTAGGATTTCTGTCAGTTATGAATACTGAAGAATGATTAGGCAAGAAAGGGATTCTTACAGAGAGTGAAGTTGTATCCTAAGTAAGAAGAGCGTTGCAGAGTGGTACAAGAGAGTGTTAATGTTAAGAAACTTGAATTCTGCCCTACAAGACTGAATACTTCATATCACTGAGTTTGGAGTAGTTCTCAATGATAGTATAAAATGTTGAGCACTCTGAAGAATTAGGCTCTCTAATTGGTGTTTCAGATCCAACTATTATTCATATCCTACACCAAAAATGCACTCTGTGACATATAATGTTACTCAGACGTACCTTCTAGAACTGTCCTCCAGTTTTTGTTATTCACACAGAGCTGTTCAGTACCAAGTCCAGTGGCTTAAAATGAAACTTCTTTTCCACTAACAGAACCTCATTACTTTGTTTCACAAACATGCTGCAGTGAAGTAATTTCTTGCAGTGTTACAACTATGGGCCATCTTCGGACAATAAATACAAAAGCATTCTTCCTGCGACCTTTAAGCATACCAGCTGTCTCAGAGAAGGTTGCTATTGTGAGACTTAGGTCTAATCAACGTGGTATTTTCATGTTTGTTGGGCTTATTTTGTGCAAATATTTCTGTTTAATTGGTTGGAAATATATGCATATTCAAGTGGACAGATTCAAGTAAATCACAAGAAACTGACTGAAACTCCTGAAGAACTCAGCAAAACAGTGTATATGTAGACCTGATCGAACTGTGGCACCACACTGTATATACAGGGGTACCTCAACAAAAGTTAGTGGATGAGTCTAAAGCCCTCTACAGTAAATGTTTGCTTATGTTTGCAGAATACTGATGAAACTTGCTACAAAGAGTTACATAATGTCAGCAGAAAATTGTTCTAGTTATATTACTACTAGACATTTGTTGAGGTTCATTAACATGTCAGCTGTGTTTGTTGTTCTTCTCAGAGATGAGGTGTGACCTGGTGCCATTCACTGCAATAGCATGAATACAAGCATAGTGATAACATCGTATATAAAGGCAGCCAAAACCAACACCATCTTCACGTTTCCTGAAGATATTCATTGCCAGCATATTAAGACTTTGGCAAAGTTGGAGGTAGCCCTCATTGGCACAGTAACTGCTGATTCATTAAATGTTTAGCCTGTGACACCCGGAGAATTTGTTTGAAGTTAGAAGTGATGCACTGATTATTTGGTTACTTTGTCAGAGAAATGTGTCTGTTTGAAATAATAGTCCTACTAGTGAATTCTTTTGCTCAACACCAGCTTTTGGCTTAAATAAAACAAAGATGTCATCTCTTCAGAGCAGGTATTTTTATAATGCTATATCAGATTGAAACTTGACGTGTACCTGCTGACATTCAGCCTGTGTGACAGTGCAAAATAAAAGTAGCATTATCTGGCCCATATATAATAAGTATCACCAGAGGAAAGTGTTTTTACCTATAAGAAAATAATAGTCCTGAATCTAGCATATGAAACATATGAGTAATTAGACATGCCTTTCGTATGAAAGTTTGAATCACTGTGTTCTTGTGGGAATATATTTGTGGGTGCTACAGTGCAGCATGGCAATAGCAAATAGCAGCAAGGAAAGGAAAGGGTATTAATTATTTGACTCTTATCACCATTAACCCAGGTAGCTTGAATAAATTATAGATATGTATAATTGTACAGGGCCTTTTCTTCAAATAGTAGCTGTAGTTGATTGATGTTGGTTAATTGATGGTTAGACCAGCTGATCTTGAAGGTCTTTTCCCACCTTAATGATTCTATGATTCTATGATAATGTGTGCACAGCAGAAGAGAGGAAAAAAAGAGAAATGCTCTCTTCGTTCTCCTTCTCACCTCCCCTCCAGTGCGGATTCAGTAGCTGTGGAAGTAAGACTGGCTGCTCTTTGTCATCACTGGTTGAACTGAAATGACAGATCAAGGTCCTCTTGTCACATCTCTTGTAGTTCCATCCTTAGGTCAGGAACCCAGCATCACTGGGAGTAAGGCTGCCAGAAACCATGATATCTGGTCTTCTGCAGCCTTACCACATATTTCTGGTCAGATAGCTACTTTCCTAATCTCAAGTATGGCTAGACAGTGAGTTTTGCCTCCTCTTTCCTCTTGGCTTCTCTCCAAAAGCAGATGATAACAACATATCAGAAAATTTATATAAGGCAAATAGATATTTACTGATATTCTGCTTTTTCCAGTCTGTATTGTAGGCATTGTAATTATTATTATTGTTGTCATGGCTATTACTGTGGATATCAGAGTATGATATTCTGCCATCAGTGTTCCAACTTTTGCCACCTTTAAGCCGGGGTACAGCAGTTATACCAAAGCATAAAACTATGTCAGATTTATTCCTCTGCAGTGGCTGTGATGGGCTGGTGGTCTTTGCCTTTATTGTTAAAGACCTCTTGGTCAAACTCTGGATGTCCAACTAACCATCTCCTGGGCTGCATTGAAGACTGTGAATGTTAAGTTCAGGCTTGAGCTCCCTCCAGCTTTGGTATCCATTCAGTCTTCTACCTCTTGGATAGTAAATTGGCAATGAGATAATCCATTGTGGTCATGGAAATGTTAAACAGGATGTTTACAGAGGGTACAAAGTGGGTTGCCTACAATCTGTTATTGTTGCCCAAAGGCTAGAGAAGGTAGGGATCTTTGAACTACAGTGAAAGTTGCTGCCACACTTATAGGAAATAATCTATCACTGGAATGAACTCTACCAGATATTCAGGATTTTTGCAAGTTACAACATGTGCTGTTCTGTGTTCACATTGTTTTGTGTTCTGTAGTCTAAATACCCAATAATATATCCATTTAAAAATAAAAACTAAAGCCCTAACCAAAACAATACTAAAAAGCACCCTCCCACAAAATAAGGCACGATACATGGAAGAGGCTATTGGAAAACATTATTCAGATTGTTTGATGTGTTGTAGAGGGTAGAATCATAGAATCATTTAGTGTGGGAAAGACCTCTAAAGGACGGTGACTCAACTACTGCCCTGGGCAACCTTTTCCAATGCCTCACAACCCTTTCAGTGAAGAATTTTTTCATAATATTCAACCTAAACCTCCTCTGGTGCAACTTGAGGCCATTTCCTCTTGTTCTATCACTTGTTGCTTGGGAAAAGAGGATGCCTCCACTCTGCTACAGCCTCCTCTGAGGTAGGTGTAGAGAGAGATAAGGTCTCCCCTAGGCCTCCTTTTCTGTAGGCTAAATAATCCCATTTCCATCAACCGTTCCTCAAAAGACTTGGCCTCCAGACCCCTCACCAGCTTTGTTGCCCTTTTCGGGACACACTCCAGCACCTCAATGTCTTTCTTGTAGTGAAGGGCCCAAAATTGAACACAGCATTTAAGGTGTGGCTTCAACAGAGCTGAGTACAGAGAGACAATCATTTCTTTAGTCCTGCAGGCCATGTTATTTCTGATACAATGCCAGCTACTGTTGGCCTTCTTGGCCACCTGAGCACACTGGTGACTCATGTTCATTCAGGTGCTCACAATTGAATATGGAGTGCAGTATAAGAAGTCACATATGGTTTGCTTAGTTACTCCATAAATACAAGCTGTTGTGTTCATTTAGAAAAATCCTGCAACATCTTTCTAAACAGTCACATAACTTCTTTACAGAGTGAAGTATTAGTCTTTCTTGCTGCAGATGATTTGGTAAACATTGAGAACTAAATTCATGGCTAATATAAAAAAGTACTGTTCACTGTAGTGTTCATCAGATCTAAATCAGCACAATTTGATGGCATATAAGCTGCTGGCATTGCTATATGTAATGATATAAACTATCACAGCTTTTTTGTTTTTGAGCAGAGATACCAGATTTTAAGTGGCCAGCTTTGGGCTGCTGTTGGAAATTTGAGAACAAATAATGCATTTCATTTTACTTTGACTATGAGCTCCAGCTGGTAAACACTGTTATGATAATCATTTCATTTTATTTATTTGTTTCATTTCTACAGGCCACTTGCTTGGTCTTTCCCATGATGACTCCAAATTTTGTGAGGAGAACTTTGGCTCCATGGAAGATAAGCGCCTTATGTCCTCCATTCTGACTAGCATTGACGCTTCCAAACCCTGGTCCAAGTGCACTTCAGCAACTATAACAGAGTTTTTTGATGATGGTCATGGTATGTATCTTTTGCTTCACACGCTTAGCGTCAGTTTTTGCTGCAGTCCATTTTTGGAATAAGAACATTTTATGCCAGCTTTTTCATTCCTTGCTCATCTTCAGGACTATCTTGGAAGTGCTTGCAAAACAAGGCAAAGGTCTAAAAGGCTGTCAGGGTCTCACCCCCACTTTGCATGGTTCAAATGCAAGAGAAAAGAAAAGAGTTGATGGAATGTGTGCTGGCAGTAATTTGTTTTGAAAAATTGAGTGTTTTTTTTTTTTGAAACATGAAATTAGACTTTTCTTCCCTAATGCCACAGATAGGAGTTCAGAGAGTATTTTAAACAGAGGACACAAGCAAATTCCTTTTCCTCACAGCAATTGAGGTTACTATGGTCTACATAGCATTAGACTACAGATATGAGCAAAGGGTATGTGTTCTTCTTACCATTTACAGCATTTATTATTACAGTATTTATTATGTTTATTAGAGGAGCCATAAGCAAGTATTAAGATTCTTCTATTCTGTATATGAGAAAAGTCTGCTTCTGCCCCAGCAGCTTACCCTCCAAGTCATATAAGCAATATTTGATAAACATGTCATTTACCCTTTGGAGAATAAGTACAAAACTTTCATTTTTTCCAACAAGTAGTAATAATAAAGTATAGTCTGCACTCTTAAATGAATTTTAAAGTCTTCATTGTGCTTCCAAAGCAACTGCAGTTCTTAAACCATTCAAATTCCAAAAAGCTGAGATAAAAATGACATAATTGAATGAATGGATCAAGTTGTTATGGTAACTGAAATACTTATGGATAAAAAGTATGGTAAGTCTGCTGAATGTAAAGTTTTTGCTTTTAAATATTGTGTTGGCTAATTTTAGTGCTCTCTGAAATACTTTCTCCTTTTTTCTCCTATCTGGAGAATGACTTCATTTTTTCTCTCCAATTTTATTAGATCCATTAATCTGTGCTGTCCTATTTTATGGTCCATATTGCTCTGGCATTGACTTAATATTACCAAGTTAGTTTCCACATGTGAAGAGCTCTTTCCTTTTTGAGTTTAGTTACATTCATTGCCTTTCTTCTCACCTGGGAGTTTTACAGTATGTGTTCTCTGGGGTGTAAAAGGGACTTTCCTCACCACCCATATATAACTCTGTACAAAGTGTAAAGATCTATGAATATGTCTATCTATCTATATCTGTTCTCTTCTGTTCATCTCCTATCCAAACTGAAATGTTGTATTCATTTTTTCCTTTTTTTGTGATCTGGATTTTTCACCTCCCTATGCATCCAGCCAGCTACTTCCTCCAACAGTAACAAAAAGAAAGTGTGTTCTCCCACACTCCTCACCTTTGGCTTGTTTGCAATACAGAATGCTCGAAATTTGGACTCTTATCCATGATCCATATCCTAGTCTCAACATGGAAATAAACGAGGCTGTAACAAACTATCCTACAGGTCTAAAAATATAATTTTGCCATTTTTTTTCAGCACAAGTTGGTAGGAGCTTCAAATCCTTCAGGGCTGCATTATGGTCTCCACGTTCAGCATGAGTGTTGCCTTCCTGCACGAGAAGTTTAGCAGTCCTCCATTGCTGACACTTTTCACAAAGTCATGTATTCTTTGCTGCACACAAAGTGCTTAGGATCTGTCAGTTTGTTAACGGATGGGTTAGGGTATATTGCCCTTTCTGATACTCATGAGTAGTTACCACTCAGGCATGTAGTCTCGAAGAGTTATCAATAGGATGAAATAACTCACAGAAAATGTGAGCTTCCAGTCAGATCCGTGAACTAATTTTGTTACCGACACTATTGGTACAATTTCAAAACTACAATTTTTAGGAAATCTGTTTTCTTGATAGATTAGGCCTTTAGAGACATTGTCTACATAAGAGTTTTCCTTTTCTGTTGAAGTTTATCATTTTTAGCTATTTATTTTAAATCAAAGATTTGTCTTAGCAGAACACAAATACAATCTATGAAATAATGATGAAGGTCAATGATTTAAAGTGCAGTTTCTTCAAATTATTGTGCTGAGAGGACATGCGTTATTATAGGAATGGAACTGCTTCTGGTTTTATTTTCTTCCAGCCAGTGAATAAATCCATAGCTCTGTAATTCTCATTTGTAACACATACTGAGTATACCAAAAGCCACAGAACCCTAGTAGAGCATGACGCCGCCTTTCAGACTGCTTTGGGCTGATAATAAAACAGCGCAAATGTGCCATATTTCCATGTTTCCTTCAGAATGAGCATACTTCTGCTTTTGGGGTTCTTAGTTTTTTTTTCCTTAGCTGTGGCAGATGTACTTACTTACTACTTGTGTAGTTACCATGCTTTCTCTCCCTTTTTGTTTTAGATAAGGTGCTCTTTTGCAGTCTTCCCATTGAAAGGAGAAAATCCTATATCTCTCGAGTGCTGCTAGCAGAGAACAAAAAAATTACCCATTCAGATGTAATTTTGAGGAGTGCTGCAGGCATAATGTAGTCAAAGAAGGCACAAAATATCAGTTACAATAGAAGGATGAGAAAATGCAGGTCTTCATATACCAGGCTTTCTTTTAAGATGCTTGTGAGTGGTTTTTGTATAGTCACAGGAAGTTTATGTGGGAAACACTGAGCAAGAAGAGACTCTTCCATTCTTTAATATGCAACATAAGCACTCTGCACAGTGCTTTTGGTCTGAATGGGCATGAGCTTATGCAGTGTGCTTTGTGACAAACCAGGCATGGCAGTATTGGTGTGAGGAAGTAAATATATGAAGTACTTCATCTGCTGCTCCTTATGACTAAACAGAATGAAATGTGAATAAAGTCCAGAAACCTGGATCTTTGAGTGGTATTTTATTATAAACAAGTAGTCAATGTTGTATCAAAGCTTTAAGTAAGTTATCCATATAGATTTAGATACTCACCCCATACCACTCCAACAGCAAACATCATCATCTTAACTCTTGAATTTTGTGACATCCATTTGTCAAGAACTGAGATTCGTATTTTATATATTTGGAAAGTTGTATTGATAAGTGGACTCATCTTATAAAAAGTGTATATTTGCTATGTAGGTAGCTACACCTAAAGTGGATATTTAAGTTCCTATCGCATCATGGAAGGGTGTCATCAATGGCATTAGTGGTTTGATGTCATCAGTTGCATTAGTGGCACTGAATTACACCACAGGCTCATTTGCCTGTACTAACTACTAAAACATCTGACAGCTGACTGAATTGCAGACACCAGCATTACATACAGTTATGGTCAGCTAAATAAATTTCAGTATAAATGTCTCACCCAAGGTCAACCAGGAGGGCTGGGGATGATCAAGGTCTCCTGAGGCCCACTCTGAGAATTCTAATCATCGTTATCATCATATCACCATTTGTTTTACACTCATAAGATGACCCCAGACAGCAGTTTGACATTTAGAAAGAAAATGTTCAATTAGTGTCCAGAATACAGTGACATTTATTTCCATCTGTTTTTAGCCAACTCTTTCCTAAGATAATAATTGTCTTTATTGTCATGCCAGCCACTAGACTGTAGTATTATTGCTTGCAATTTATTGTGTTTAGTCAGAGTGTTTGGTGTTCTTTGTAACCTGAAAAAAAAAAAAAAAAAGAAAGGACTATTTCTGTTTTAATTAATTTATATCCTGGTTATCTGCTTCCTGCACAAATTTTATTCTGCCTTCCAGGCTATATTGCACATAACACTGAGGAAAGAGAATAAGGTGTCTTGATTAATACTGTCATCAGTCAAGTATGTTGCTCTAGACCAAGGCACCCTAATGTTCTTTGATACTGAGGACAAAAAATGAGAGTAGTAGTACATACATGTTCTGTACATTATAATGTAGTGAATTGCTGTTCTTGCTTTTAAAAAATAGATTTTTAACAACCCCAGGAAGAAAAAAATCTGCGCTTCCTCACTTTTTACCATGTCTTTAACATTTTATTCTATAAAAGACTTTGAATGCTAGGATAGTTTTAATTGTCTTTATCTCATGGTACCCAGCTCATCAGTTAGCATTGGCACACCTTGTCTTTATTTAAGCTAGCATAATCCAGATGAAAGATAAGGCTAGAGTAAATCTGGGTCAGCAAAGGATAAATAGAACAGCAAGTTTAACAAGATAACTTTTTGGTAGTAAGCGATGATGTAGAAAGACTTTTTGGCTCATGTGGCTAATTGTCCTTAGCCTTAAGAGGAAAAAAAAAAAAAGAGAATAGCTACAGTGTATGTTCTGGAAGGAAAACACAAGGCATTGAGTAATGGGGTATTTGATTTACTTAAATTCACTGCTATAGCTTGAATTTCAGTTCCAGTTAGTTTGAATAGTGAAGTTTTTCTAGATAGCCCTTTTTCACTCATGATCCAACCAAAGAATACTGGTATATGTTGCAAAGTGATGTAAATTGTGGTAAGTTATTTTGGCCAAGGATAAGTGAAGCTGGCCCAGACCACATATCCCTTTCATGGGGTGTAAAAGAGGTTATGCTGAATAAATAGTTCTGCATGTCAACAACTGAGTTTTTTCAATAGTAAAAAAAAAAAAGAAAAAATCTATTAGTAGCTTGTCTAGAACCTAGATGCAAATTCTCATTTTTAGAGTGTGTCAGACAGATTTTTACTTCTGCAGTGTATCTCAACACACATATTCAATTTTGTATTTTATATTTATGCTATTTTTTCCTTGTCTGTCTTTTTGTGTGTGTGTGTGTGTGTGTGTGTGTGAGTGCATTTTTGTATAAAATTTATAGCGCTCTTCAAGCTAATTCCAGAAGCTGCTAACTATCATTCTTTACAAGGGAAGCCCAGTCCAGATTTACCACCACCATTAGTTTCGATATGCAACTTCTGTTTTCCCTTTGATCTTTTTCTGTTTTGTTCGTTTGTTTGTTTGTTTTTATTGTTGGTGGTGGGTTCTTTTGTTGGTGGTGGTTGTATTGAAGTGTATTTAAGTGCCTCATGGGCTAGATGTCTGTTCTTTGTGATTTTTCTGGCTTCCCTTTCTCAGCATTACGGATGTTCTGGCTCAAAATTCAAATGGGAATTTTGTTTACTTTGCCATGAGTCTTGATCATTCCTTAAATTGATTCCACATATTGATAGAGTGGAATGTATTCGGAGTCAATTCAAATAAAGGAAAACAGAATGAAAGAGCAAAGAGACCTGAATAAAACTCGTTTACACTCCTGGATTGGAAATAGCTTGGCACCTGGTATACTCCTGGGAGACACAGCAGTTGCAATAATATGACCTTGTACAAAACCTGATGACACCTCAGAGAGCCTTTCCACTGACATCAGTGTCCTTTGAATGAGGTTCACTGTCATTATCAGTTCTTGTAACATGAATGACAGACTTGTAGCACTGCAGAGAAAACTAGGTAATGAGTAATAATAGATTGTATTGCTCTTTTAGGTAACTGTTTGCTGGACCAACCAAGAAAGCAGATCCTGGGCCCCGAGGAGCTTCCAGGGCAAACCTACGATGCCATTCGTCAGTGCAAATTGGCATTTGGATCTGAATACACAGTGTGTCCCGGTATGGATGTGTGCTCTCGCCTGTGGTGTGCAGTTGTTCGTCAAGGTCAGATGGTATGTCTGACTAAGAAGCTGCCTGCTGTGGAAGGGACACCATGTGGAAAAGGGAGGATATGCCTCCAGGGAAAATGTGTTGACAAAACCAAGAAAAAATACTACTCGGTAAGTTACCTGCTATGACCCTAGGGAATTTCAGAAGGAGTAACCCTCAAAGGCACTGATTTTTGTGGGAGTGAAAGGGACTTGACAAAACTCAGATTGAAAGTTACCTTATATTTTAGCATGTAATTGGAGTGTTACTGGTAAGGGATGCAGGAAATATGCTACTGAGTTTCAGGAAGTTTCATTCAGGAGGTTTTCTTCTTGAAGTACGGAAGCCTTCGATCATGGAAAACTGAGAGCACCCCTTCAGACTAGAGGACTCACCCATTCAATAAGTCAGGTCTCAGAATGTGTGGAAAGATTCTCAAGGAACTATTCATAGCTTCCTGACTTCTTGGCAACGGACTCTGAGGTAAATTAAATCTGTAAATTTAGTTCACAGCCCTCATCCAGAAGTCTCCAGGGACCTAACTCTAGTGAAGAGAAAGACCAATGAAATTCATACATGATACAATTTCTGGATCAGATAGTTTGTACTTACAGTGACAGAGTCCCCTCTGTCAACTTAATACCTCTTAAGAGTCCCCAGGCTCAAGAGAGTGGCCAGATTCATGAGATTGCCAACTGCACAGTTCAAATGCTTTGAAATTAACTTGGAAGACAGTAAGTAGCACTGCCCCTTCTGTTATACCTACAGGAGAGAGACAGACTTGCAGAGCTTTGCGAAGATACTTACAAAATACGAGTCATTCAAATCAAGCTACAGCCTTTATAACACTGTTTTTTATAGAATGGTATATTTCTTCATGCAATGTCTGTTAATTGTTGCAATATTGTATTTAGGGAGCCAAAATAGCAGAGTTGCAAACTATCTGACGGCTCCACCTCTTGCCAGTACTCTTGAAACGTTAACTAGTTGGTTCAGAAGGAACTTTTACTCCACTTTCCCTGCCAACATTTTTGTTTTATGCCTTCATTTACTGCCTTTAAAACACTCTGAAATTCAATATGATTTATTTACAAAGGGAAAAACAGCAACGATCACCTAAACTTAGACTTAGGAGACTACTACTGCAATTTGGACAGGTAATTCATTTGGCAAAACTATGGGTGGTTTGTTGTATTTGTAGCATGTGTGTGAAGTAGGTCTTTGGAAACAAAACTCATCAACACAAGGGATTTTGTCTCTTGTCCTTTAGAATTCGACATTGAGGTATGCTTAAGATTGCTTTTATATGTTGTTTAGAGCAATACCTATTCATCATAATAATTGCATTTATTATTTGCAGGTAGCCTTATGAACATGTTCTTGGAGCTAGTTTATGGGGGCCTGTTGGTGGGAATAGCAAAAAATAAGAGAGCAGCACATGAGAATATAGTCCATATTTCTGGTGCATGTGTGTCTTCCATGAATGGGCTGAAGCTGGCTTTAAGAGTAAGGCCTAGATTGCGCTTGCATGCACAGTGCCAAATCAGGTGCCATCAATCTGCAGATAAAAGACAGAAATAAATTTCACTGGGAAAAAGAAGGCTCCAAAGCCTTTTATCCCCAGTTAAAATGACCAAGAAAGCGCCTTTTCAATTGTGGGAAACACTATCAGTGTCTCTGAGATTTAGCACCTTTATTCACACCCTTACCTCCTACTGTTCTGTATGTTTCAGGCATCAAGCCATGGTAACTGGGGGTCCTGGGGACCTTGGGGACAGTGCTCCCGTACCTGTGGTGGAGGCGTTCAGTTTGCATATCGTCACTGCAACAATCCAGCTCCTAGAAACAATGGCCGGTACTGCACTGGCAAGAGGGCCATCTATCGCTCCTGCAATGTTGCACCCTGCCCAGCAAATGGTATGTTACATACTTGCTCCAGCCTCTGTTTTCATAGATAGTAAATATTGAACATCTACTGAGAAAGGAAACAACAAAGATCTATTGTATTTTCTCTAAAATGTGCTTACCAAGGCAAGACATTAATCATTCATACAATATGGTAATTCTTCCCCCATCCCTACACTGACCACAGACAGAAAGGACATTGAAATGAAAAGAAATTTGTCCTGGAAAAATGAACCATCATGCTAGCTTTAGTCCTTCATAGCATGGGAAGATTGCTAAAAAAAGTTAAAAAGAGGTGAAGTGTTATAACTTCAAAAATTAAGTTAAAAAGAAATTGGAATAATAGGTGTGAGTGCATAATGATTTTTACAGCATGGTCTGCAATAATCACTAATGATTTGAATAATTCTACAGCTAAATCTTTTCGACAAGAACAGTGTGAAGCAAGGAATGGCTATCAGTCTGATGCAAAGGGTGTCAAAACGTTTGTTGAATGGGTCCCCAAGTATGCTGGAGTGCTTCCTGGAGATGTTTGTAAGCTCACCTGCCGAGCCAAAGGAACTGGCTATTATGTGGTATTTTCTCAAAAGGTAATGGCATCTTCAATCATGACTTCATGTTCAAGCTGAGAAGTGTCCTTTATCTTAGAAATCTTTCCCTACAACAAGCGAAAATAAGTTAGTCATATGATTCGAAGTTTTAAATGTGTGATTAGATATAATGGTTTGATCCAGAGCTTATACAGTAAGACCAAAATTGACCTCTGAAATTAGTCAAGTATTTTCACATTTCAGTATGCATGTTCATAAAAATACGGGTCTGATAGTGGATTCTGCACTAGTTTCTTTTCATTAGTGGATAAAGGGGTTTCTGCCTGCAGACTCATCCGTGTGTCTGGTGGCTTTTGGAGGAGACAGAGTGCCATGAGTAAAAGAATAAATTTTACCCTGAGTTATGTTAAGGGAGTCTAGAGTAACTCATACAAAGCCAATTAATATAAACTATTTAGCCAATTATCATAGATGTGACTTGTGGTCAGTTTGTTATCTCAGATGCAGTTTGAACTAAAATGTCTCCTACACTTATACTATAAATGTTATGAGGATATATGTATTAATAAGGTGAACTGAAATGCTCAAGTGAGAGGCTATCTACAAGTACTGATATTGTTATTACTAATAAACTGTAAGCTCATCATTAAAGTCAGGGTCATTTTAGTGTTTTATGCTAGAGTCATCTGTCACTGCTTTCAGCCCCTGCCTAAACTTCATCTGCTTTAGTGCTGTGAATGCTAGTGAAACTCAGTCTGGGCTGCCAGGATAGGAGCTCTGGTCTATATGGGTCATGTAAATAAGTAACTTTTTTCCCAGTCAGATTCACAAAATTTATTTTTGAGATTCACTTTTTTTTTTTTCCTGTGGTAATTTTTAACTAACAGGCATTTGATTACCTAGGTAACTGATGGTACTGAATGTCGACCGTACAGTAATTCGGTCTGCGTCCGGGGAAAATGCATCCGAACTGGTTGTGATGGCATCATCGGTTCAAAGCTCCAGTATGATAAGTGCGGGGTGTGTGGAGGAGACAATTCCAGCTGCACAAAGGTCATGGGAACCTTTACCAAAAAGAGGTATTGATCTTGAGTATTAGTAAATATTTCAAAAATACTTGCTGTGCAAATAGTATCTCTACTTATCTGTGCCCTCCTTCCTTCCTTCCTTCCTTCCTTCCTTCCTTCCTTCCTTCCTCTGAATTCAATTTACTTTCATATGAAGATTAAACAAAAATGTGCATTGCCTGTGCTTTATTGCACTTTTCAGATGTTTACAGCTGGCCTCTTAACAATACCCTGAAACTTACAAATAATCACCTGTCAAAACACTGTGCCCAGTTCATTTCTGACATAAAGTACCAGTGATTCAGGTGAGCACCCAGTAATAGGAAGTCTGCCTAGACTAAGGCATAGAATCTTATGTTATTTGCCAGTTTTGCTGTGGCAGATGGCTTGTGGTTTGTAGAGGAGAGAGAGAAGGGAAGAGAGAGATGCATCAGACAGTTGTTGAGGTCAGAATAATCTGTATGTATCTGAAACTCTGCATTTCCCAGGTGGTGCTGCATTAGGAAGTTATGCACTGGGAATGTGTTTGATCTCATCTAACTTTGAACAACACTAGAGATGTCCCACCTGATTAAGTGGCAGACTCCTTGTTAGTGGAGAGAAGCATTAGACAGCGTTAGAGCACAGCTGTAAAAGTCATCCTTGGCAGCTGAGAGGGATTACACCCTAAAAATACCTTTTCACACCACTCAGTATACATGGAGCTTAGACGACTAGATGAGATGTCAGAAGTGGCATTTTCTACATCCCTTCATGTTCACTAGGATCATATTGATCTCCAGATGTACTTTTTTTAAGTTAAAATATTTATAGCAGTTATCTGTAAGACATTTTTCTGTCAGAATTCAGCTTTTAACTACAATACATCTTAATATGAACAAAACAAAAGCAACATCCCCATGGTTTTTCCTAACCATATTGAGAGCAGCAGCAAGCTTTTTACAGATTACCAATGTCAAATAAGTCTGCCTTCTGTCTGAATTCTTGTTTCCCTCCCCCTTCCATTCTTAAGGTTTATAAAAGGATGAGGACTTTTTTACTATCATTTGTATAGATGCCAATGTTTTAGAGGACCGCTGTAGTGACCTACTCTTAGAAACTTTTAGCTGAACATTTATACTCAGCATCTTGCAACTGAATTAGTGTACCAGCTTTTAAAATTTACAGAAACTTTATTTTGCTTAGTATCTTCCAAATTCTTACATAGCATATGGAATGCTACTAGAAGTTGAAATCTGACTCCTGAAATGACCTTTTATTTCTATACATTTCAATATACTGATTAATAGCAGTCAAAAATATCTTTAAGAGTGTTTTTTTTTTTCTAAAAATAAACATAACCAATCTTCTTCTCAGTAAACCAATGATTACTCACCTAGGGATGACAAAACACCTCTTCCAAAAAGAATGACTTTCCATCTAATTTAGTACTTATATAAACCAGATCTGTTCTAATCTGTAAATATTGAAATGTCTGAGATGTCTAAATGAAGAAGACAGTGCAAGATATACTTCATGTGCTTTAGCAATGATCCTTGTGGTGCATACCGGGCTCCAGCAAAGATGCTAAAGGGACTCCATGAATTTTAGTGAAGCCAGATTTGTAGTGTAGATATACTTGGAATCAGTGAGATTCTACTGTAATTATTCCTATGAAGGTACCACCTTATTCCAAAAATCATGACTTTAACTGAAATGAGACCAGTCAGAGAATAAAATATTAATTCAACCTCAGTGCATTTAAAGAGCTGTTCCATATAGAAAGTAATAAATAATTGAACAGTTCTAACTTGATTTTGATTGAATTTGGGGTCTCAAGAATTTATTTTTTACTGGGAATATTGTTTGAGATGACTCCTTTATGCAAGTAATTGACTTCAAAAAAAGAAAAAACAAAAACTTTATTAAAATAGTGAAATCTTAATTGTCTGCAAACTGTTTTTGTATATAAAAGGGCAGTGGCACTAGTAAAATTATCTTTCTCCACTGAAAAATAGCAGCTCCCTCTTTGCTATCCACTATAAACCAAACTGTAGCAACCTGTATTTTAAATGTACAGGGAAATTATTAAATGTGTAAGAGGAAACTAGTATTTTCCATTGTAGACAATTGCCATAACAACATTTGTTTGTACTTTTTTCCCTTAAAGCAATCAAAACACAATCTTCTGGAAAACTCTTTCGTAAGAACTTATTTTAAAAGGCTGTAAAGTTAAATAGTCAGAAGTTGGGAAATAGGAGAATTAAAGATGCACGTGCTTTTTGCACATGAAATATTGAAGAAAATGTTGCATTCTCTAGGATTTCTTTTAATTTTTGAACAAATGATTTTGTAACTTTAATAACTTGTTTTAACAGAGCTCTTTTGGCAACTGTTAAGTAAAAATATTTGTGCAGTGCTGTGGAGCAGAGTCACCCAGCCTGTTTTTTGCACCATATTCCTTCATGTTTATAGAGGTGCTAAATCAAGGGACTTTTAGTAGTTGTCCTGTAACTGCTTGAAATAGCATGGGAATAGCACTAGTGTTTAATCTGCAGTCTCTGCAGTCTTTACTTTTGCAACCAAAAATTTGCAAAGGTAGTAGTCTATTCTTTAAACAATTCCAAGGGACCCCATTCACTTTTATACATTTTAAGTATATTTTCTCATTCCCTTTCCTCTAGATGTTTCAGCACTAACCTTTTTAGATATGAGGTACTTGCAGAATAGTTTTATCACAAAATTAGAAATGAAAATAAATGTTTCCAAAGTCCAGCTGGTAGCTTACAGCTTTGTGCAGTGTTCAGACTTTTCTCTGTTTATCCGTATAGTTAAAACAAATAATATACTTGAGATAGTAAAAGTTTTAGCACACTTGCAGGTTTTAAATGCTTGTCACTTTTGGTAGAAAAGTTAAATATCTTCTTCTAAGTCTGCATTTAAACATTTCATAAGTAGAAACTAAGAGAACTTTGTGGTACAAATTAAACATTTGAGTGTACCTTGTGTTAGACACTTAACAATTAATCTTCAGCTTTATGAATTTCAAAGTAAACAAATTTTTTCTCAGTGATCAAGATTATTTTTAAATGTTCCCAAGGTACCTCTATCCAGCTGTTACTCTGCTCATGCTTCCCTTAATCATCATTATAGCAAAGACAGCAAGAAACAGCTGTAACCAATGCATATCTCATTATCTTTCGTTGGCAGGCAGAACATGCATCGTATTTTATATCTCCCACCCTTTGTTGAAATATATAAGCTATCTGTTATTCTTCATTCCTTTTGTATCTGACTCATGTAAAATCATTACTAATGCTAAAGATTAAGCAATTTGAAGTAAGTGCAGTAGAAATTTCTTCAAGAACATAAAGAACAGTACACAAGACAAATAATGAAACCTGGTTAAACTAATCTTAGATGTGCCGCTAGCCAGATGGATTCAAGTAAAGATGCATCGTACCAGTGACTTCATTAGACTTAAGGTTTATTTCACACCAGCTACTGAATACTTTCTTTTTTCTTTTTTTCTTTTTTCTTTTTTCTTTTTTCTTTTCCCCCTCATTCAGTAAGGGCTACACAGATATAGTGAAAATCCCAGAAGGGGCAACTCACATCAAAGTTCGGCAATTCAAGACTAAGGACCAGAGCAGGTTTACTGCCTACCTGGCCCTGAAAAAGAAAAACGGTGAGTACCTTGTCAATGGAAAATATATGATCTCCACTTCAGAAACAATCATTGACATCAATGGGACTGTCATGAACTATAGTGGCTGGAGTCACAAAGATGATTTCTTGCATGCGATGGGACACTCTGCGACAAAAGAGGTTCTTATTGTGCAGATACTTGCGACTGACCCAACTCAACCCGTGGATGTCCGTTATAGTTTCTTCGTGCCAAAGAAGCAAGGGCAAATGACTAACTCTGTCACCAGTAGTGGCAGCAACAGCAAAGTAACTCCACAGCTCATGCAACCCCGGTGGGTTACGGGGCCATGGCTTTCTTGTTCTCGAACATGTGACACAGGATGGCACACCAGGACTGTCCAGTGCAAAGACGGGCATGGAAAACTAGCTAAAGGATGTCTTCTCTCTCAGAGACCATCAGCATTTAAACAGTGCTTGTTGAAAAAGTGTTAACCTGTGGTTGTGATCTTCTTTAAAAGAGGTTTGATGAAGCCATTGTTGACATACTGGTATTAGGTCTGCCCAGACAGAGAGAAGCAAAGGCTTCAATGTACTTACATATAGTCTCAAATTATGGGCAGAATCTGCCTATTTGGACCAAATGAAGATGTGCACTGCTTTAAAAAATAGTAGGGTGATCTTAATATGTCAAAAACCTAAGCATTAAAGTTGTTATAAGCCCTCTGCGTCTGCAAAAATATAAAATAAAACAATAAAAAAGAAGAAAAACTAGTGAATGGAGGATCCTGGGATATTTGAAGGTTACAGAATCATCTCCCCCTTTTTCACCTACCTCTAATACAGTATGTCCTTAGAAAATGTCACATGTACCCATGATACCACAGTAGCTTACTTTATGCTGTTTTGTAAATATATTTGATTTGGTATGTCACTTTATATCACTTGGTTCTATTAAAAAACTCAAAAGACAAACTATATAAGCAAAGTGATTGACCAAAGTATATCTGCAGCCCTGTGGACTTGGTCGAGTCTTCAGAAATGGCTGCAGATGTTTTACTGGAAAATGAAGAGCTTGCTGCTGGTTTTAAAAAGTAATACCTTTTGGTTTTGACAAAAGGAAATGCATTTTTGTTCCAGGAATTTCCTGACAGCAGATCATAATTCTGACAAATACTGTGTTTCCACCAAGAAATTCTCAAAAGGAGCATTGCAGCAGTTCACAGACCAGGGATCCCCACAAGTACATTGCTCAAATACCAGCACCATCAGCAGCTCCTTACTATGTGTATGTCAGATAGCAGGAGGTTTTGGCTGCTGGAAAGAATGTGTGTACCTTTGACTTGGTAAACCTTCCATTAGCTCCAGCTGTGTCACAGCACGGGGTCCTTCTTGTCGATGAACAATAGCTGCTAGTTCCTTCTTTCCATAAAACAAAGGCATACTGTATTTTGTAGAAACTAGTTAGAGAACCAAAAATTACAAGTAAGGTAAACAAGTGTCTTCTAACTCAGATATTCTGAGGCTGTATACAACTGCTTTCTCTGTTGTTTTCTCTATGGCTTCCACCTTGAATCTAACAATGTGTAATGTACCTACATCTTTTGAAGAGGCTATAAAGGTCAAAAAACACAGCAAGCAGTTAATATTTTATCACTGTTTTGTCCATCATGTCTAACTCTGGTATTCATCTTACCAGCAAAAGTTTGTAACTATTTGTCTTTTTGTTTGTTGATTTTTTTGTTTTTATTTTTTTAAGCTGTAGAAGTTATTCATATTTTGTATATCTACCACATTTGGGAGGAAGAGGGGTCATTAGAAAGTCAAACCACATCAGGATGTGGAGGACTTACCCAATATCAATAAGACTGTTTCCACAGTACAGGCGGTAGCTAGTAAAAATTTTCTTTGGCAGCAGCTTCTGAATCCCATTATTGTCCGGTGGAAGTTGTGTGACCGAGGAAGGGTATTTCAACATATGCAGGTTAACAGGTGGAGGCTTGACACCAACCCTGTTAGAATTGCTTCCTTTTTATCACCAGGTTTTGAATAAAGCTCTAGAATAACATGTACCAAAAGAAATGGTCGTGATCTGCAAATGAAAGTAGAAGCCCATCTGTCTTTTATTTTTCAATTCATCCACCCAGGACAATGTGAAACTGTAGGAGCGTTTTCAGACACTGCTGTGAGTCAGTGGTACTTGAGCACTGAACCTCCCTAGACTCTTCTAGGAAAAATCCCAGTCATGAAATCAGTAAAAAAACATGTTGGTTTGTGTAGCGAGGTCAGATCTCACTCCAGGCGGACATAAACATGTTTTTGCAACTGTGGCGTGTTTGTGTGAATTCTAGAAAGCATGTGATGATTTAAAACAGCATAGAGTTGCTACATCTACCAGTATGAAACTGGAGAAATATCTGTTTTTGTACTCTATTACAAGTAAACAGGAATAGCGTTAGGGCCTCATCCTCCCTAAAAATGAATTACAAAGGAATGTTACTAGTCATCGTCAGCTTTCAAGAATGGTGTGACCTAATAGAAAGAAGTAGTCCTATAAAAAAACATGTGTCTTGAGGAAAATTCCCCTGTTAATAACTGATGTCATCCTAATAACTTAGATCAAGGCTCTGAATATTTGCAAACTTCTCGAAAGTTAAGATTTTTGCCTCCTCTACCTATTACTATGTTTGAAGTGTCTTATTTATGATCATGTTTGAAGTGTCCTATTTTCATTTAAAGTAATCTGATTTTTATACTTATATATATATAAACACATGTTCCAGAACCTCTCACGAAAGTTCATAATAAGTAGAAACCATCAGGAGAAGAAAAATAAGGAGATTTAATGTGCATAGACTTAATATTTGTCTTGGCATACAGCTGCTTTATTAAGTGGCATTTATTTCTCCTGTGTTTTATCAGAATAGAGAGAGAATGTAAAGTATTTATGTTTGCATCATAGTAATAATTTATTATATAGTGAATGAAATGAGTAAAGCTTTTGGATGCTACTCAGATTCCAGAACAATAATACCATAAGCTGGTATAAATTTAAAGCTTTCTTAGATCAAGACTATCTTTTTCATAGAAAGATTATTTATAAAAATTAAATAAATATGGGAACTGAAGAAAGCAAATATACGTGCAAAAGAAGTTTCCTTTATATGTTGAGAGGGCAAAGGGGACAGACAAAGGAAGCAATCCTAAAAATGCAAGATGAACTAGACCAGCCTGCTCTGTTTAACACTTGCCTTTTAGCTGATCTTTGTAATCAGACTCCAATTCCCAACCTTGCTTTTTTCAGTCATAGCTATTTCATGTAACTGATGAATGAAAAATTGATGCAAGGTATGTGACTTTGTCATTTCAACTTGTGTTCCAAACTAAATTCTTTGTTGGTCACACTGTTATGTCATTGCTTATATTACTACAAAGTCATGCCAAACAGGATTCATAAAATGCTTCCACTGGATAGAGACACTGTCTAAGAAGCCCAGAGTATTACTCTGTGCATGGAGATAAACAACAGTCAGTGTTGAACTCACTGCAGGCTTTTGGGGACACATCTCCGCGATGCCTTAGGTGGAGTTGGTCCCCTTAGAATCTGTGTTGTTTAGAGCATCTGCTTTTCAAATATGACAGCCTCATTAGGAAAAAGCCTATCATCTATCATCTTATCGTCTGTATACCTGAAATTCAATTTAGCTACCCTCCTGTGGAAACAGTTTTATCACAAGGGAGAGAGGGAATAATCTTGTGGATTAATCACAATTGTTAAAAAAAAAAAAAAAAAAAAGCAACACAGCACTGAAAAAAATAAAATAATTTATTGTTTTTACAACTGGTATGTGAACGGATGTAATGAATTTATTTATTCTTATTTAACAAAAATACCAATTGTGCAAATTCTATATTTAAAATGTTTACTATCGTCTCTGTCTCTCTCTTTCTTGCTCTCTCTCTAATTTATGCTTCAAATTTGTGTTGAAAGTACACCTTGTGAGTTTACATAATGTATGGCACTGGTTATTTTTTGTTTGTTTTTATTTAGAAAGCTTTCTGCATGAAACAGGAGTATATGTGTATACGTGTGTGCACACTGTATAGATGTATATTCTTTTTTCTGCTACCACCTTTCTTAGACAAGTTGTAGATTTCTAAGTTTGGGACACCTCATGCTCAAATGCTCAAAGGAGCTTTGTTACACTTCAGCTCTAAAATCTCTCAACTAGCAAGTCATAGAGGTCTGTGGATCACCAAAAAAAAAAAAAAAGATACAGGCTCCTAGGCTCCTAAAGCGATCACACAACAGACTCCATAAAAGTGCGTGCAATTCTTGTTACGCACCTCGGTAATTTACCACTGAAGGTGGTAGGAGTCTTACCATTTGCACCAGTGGGAGCAAGCTCAGGCTTGTAGTGAATTAGAGTCCTCCATATGTGAATGAGGTTTCTCTGAGTTTTCAGGGTGGCAAACGAGTATTCTCTCATGCAGCTTCTTCTACTTAAGGGAAAACTCTGCAGAGAAATTCTTTTGTGTGCCGCTCTGAAAATATAGCTGAAATTATGTGTGATTTGGTTTATGAAGACTGAACCATTAAAAAAGCTACCTTTTCAGTCTTTTCACCATTTATATACTTACATACGTATTTATCTGTAGCTATAAAAAGTCAAAAGCACAATTTGGGAGGCTTTGCAATGTTTTGCTTCATTGTACTCCAGCTCTTCACACCATGTCAGGCAAAGTTAGACACTAAAATCCAGCCAAGCATGCATTCCAAGTATTTCCTTGAAAATAATGGTATCTGCTTACTTCCACTTTCCGTCTAGTCCAAATTCTGCTGAACTCAAGGAAACTTGCACTGGACTCATTGTGAGGTAAAAAATGCAATATAGATAAACCCATAAAATCAATTTATTTAACAATACAAATTATTTCTGTAACCACTTCACTGTAAGGACAGTACTACAGACAGCAAATAATCTATTTCAAATGACCAAAAAGTACCTTTCTCATTAGTGCCCAGATTCACACAAGTTAAATTTCAGCTCAGCCTCTGTGCCCACTGTTTGCTGCCGTCAAGGCACTACCCAAGACCCTGAGCCAGCCACAAGGCTTTAGATAAAATTACGAGAACCAGTGGGTAATGGCCTCCCTTAAGACCCACTCCAAAGTGCCAGGAAATGACAGTAAGCCTCGAATTTGATAATCTTTAGGGCAGGCTTTAAATAGGATTCATAAGGATGAAACATTAATAATGGTGGGTTTTCAGCAAAACGTTTAGGTGACTGTTTTTTCTCATGTTCATGAATGCTGTGCTGTTCTTTGTCACTGAGGAAGATGGAGCCTACGGCAAGAGCCAAAATTAGATTCTCCGAGCATGGGCTGCAATTTTCAGGGAAAAAAAAAAATAAGAAAAAAAAAAGTTGCTGATTTTGAGGCCTTTGTTCCTTTTTTTAATTAACTGATTAGTTTTTATAGAGTTGTGAGAGTACATCATTGCATTCATACTTGTTATTGGTAACATTTTCAAGAAGGTTTTTTTGTTCTTTTGTTTTTTGTTTTACTCTGGGTACACTGAATGCTAGCTTGTATAGTAAAGGTAGTTCAACATTCTTGTTTCAAAAAACATTGCTAGCGCAAATGTTTATCATTTGTAGTGGTAATGCCTCTTAACCTGAGACAACTTATCAGATACTCAGTTGGCATCACAATATGTAGCTCTGGAGTAGCTCTGCCAGTTTTCAGCGACAACATACAAACACTGAAAAGCCCCAAACACCTTGTTAATCTTCTAGGTAAATGTCTGCAACTTCTCTCCAGATACCCTGTATCAAACATCTTGATAGCGTCCAGCCACTCTGCACGGTACAGAGTTACAGATCGAAACCAAAACTCACAATGTTGTTTGCCCTGAAAGCTGTCTGCAGAGGCTCACAGTAGCTGTAAGGACACTAAAAACATTTCCACATATGTCAGCTAGAATCTTGCATAGTCTGTGTTGAAACACATAGGTGGACACACAGAACTTAGCTATAGCTAAATGGAAATGTATATTTTTGTATGTGTGCTTGCACATACATGTGTATGTATAAACATGTTCACATACGTATACACATGAACAAGTATTTGGGTCTCCATTAGTCCCATTCACAGGGCAAAATACATAGGTATAACTAACACCAGTGCAACTAAATTCAGAGTAATTTTTTTTACATCATTTGGCTTTGCAGGAGCTGCTTCAGACATATACCACTTCAAGTGAAAACATAGTTTCTCTTGTAATTTATAGGAACTGGTTTACACAATTTATCATATGAACTGTGAAGTGTCCTAATAGTTTTATCGTATGAAATTTACTCCTTGACAGTCAAGCTTATATGGATTGCTAAAATCTCATCAGATACGGGAAATAATACACTGTATTCAAGTAAATTGCAGACAGTGTGTACCCCTGTATAGCAATAAATATACTTAATTTCTATTGTCAGGTCATTGCCTAACATCAGATAAAATTAGAGAGGTATTCTAGGGAAGACTAACAGGAAAGCACAACCTTTATTTTTTCTTAGTTTATTTCATGTGCCTCTTTGTACACTCTATTGGTGTCAACATATTCTGGAAAGTGTCACTTTGTGCATTATAGATAACTTGACTGAAATACCGGTACCCTTTGAAAACTAAGATGTGTCACAAAACTTTTTTTCATTCTAATTTGTGTCTAATCAAAGAGAATTAACATTTTTAGAGCACTACTATGTCAGCCAGTTTACACCGTAATTAATATGTTATGCAAAATATAAATTCATTTGAACTGAATTGTACAAGGTCTACACTGTACTATGACACATTGAAGGCCAATATTTTGTTTTGTAAACTATTACATATGTATAATTTACCAGTTGTAATCTTAAAACATTTGATTCTGTGATTTCAGTAAAAGTAATAAATATAAACTGTATTATAGGTCCAGGTACTTGTTCTATATGGTATATTTGTGGGCTATTGTTTGCCATTTGTGACCCACTAAAATCAGGTAAGCTAAGAGAGACTGAGCTGATCACTAAATTAAGGCATATATATTACTTCTATATGAAAATATTGCACTTGCAGAGTTCTGTGAAAGTGTTCTTTTGAGTCATGAAGTGTAACAGAAGAGTGCAGAAAACAGCATGCGGTACCTTTCCAGAGCCTTAGACAAAGTCCAGTAGAGATGGTACACACTGGTGATCTCTTGAGCCCCTAGAAAGTTCCCATGAAATCTGTGAGACCTGTCCAAAAGCATCATCCAACAGATTTAGACAGTGGATTAAGATAGTCAGAGTGAGATTCATAGTTATCAATGTAAACCTAACTAGAGTAGTAAAAAACAGCCAGAACGGGTAATGGAAACATACAGTGTGTGCAAAAATGGTAATAAAGCATGTATCGAAGGAAAGCAACTAAGGCGATTGGGCTGGTAAGAAAGAATCACATACACACTCCAGTTGAAGCATGGCTCTTAAAGCACTTTAGTACTGACTCACTTTTCCAATAGAACTGTACTATTATATTATGCATTATAATTTAATTTCCATGCTGATTTCTTGCTTTTCCTTTCTAATTCCATAACACTAAGTTGGAGTTTTTCTTGTTCCCTAAAATGATGTGCTCTTTCCAAAAGTGTAAGCAAACCCAACTCAGAAACTGTCTCACCCCATCCATGTGCATGTCTAATCTATTGTTTGCTTTTTTTTTGAATTTTGAACTTTGCTTTTTTGTTGTTGTTGTTGTTTGTTTATATTGTTTTACAGATTCTAAATTATGTTGATTCTTATTTACAGAAACCATTTATTCATGCCAAAGAACAGCTTTTCTTCCTAGGTTGTTCATACAATGGCAGTGAAGCTTTACAGAGTGGCCAGTACCTATAGAGACAGGCCTGAGGTCTTCAGAAAAAAATCTATAATAATCTGTTACACTACATACAAGTTTGCTTGAACCAAACTGAGAACTGTCCTGCTAGTGCTTGGTACAGTACATGTCCAGATATACATATATATACACACACAATATTATATATTTGTATATACTATGTATGTATATAAATGTTTCAGAAAATCTTGTTTACACACTTACACAAGATGTTTTTAAGACTGGTCACTGAGCATCAGAAAGAATACTATGTTCAACATCAGTAAAGGATGCAGTGAAAAACCTGTGCAAGAGCGCATTCTTACTGTTTATCCTGCCTAAAGGGCTGAGGGAGGTGATTCACCTGCTCCACAGTCTCTTCAGTAATAGCTGACTAAACAGGTTTTCTTCCTTCCCTGCATCTTTCCTCAGTCAGGATCCTGGGTCAGGGCAAAGCCTCCACCCGTTCCTCACCTCCCCCTGCCCACCTGCAAGTAGAAACAGTAGTTGTACAAACTATTCCGTAATTTCTTCCTCTACTTTTAAGTATTTTTTGTCTATTACAGGACTCCACAAGTGTTAACACCTCAGTGATACTTCAGTACCTCCTTCATATTTTTGTCTGCAAAACAAGCTGCAGTGTCACCAAGTGATTATGGCAGGTGCTATCTTCCCAAAATTATGTTTTTATTTCCCATTTTAGAGTTTGCAGTAGCTCAGAGAAAGCCATTAGTGGGAATGGAAATCCATTCATATACAAATCAAATACAGCAGAGACAGCAGTATAGACTTTCTCAAACGTCCAAGGCTGTCATAATTCCATTACCGTGCAGGGACTGTTCTGTATCAGGAAGATGAACTCATTCTCTCTTAATGTATTTTCCATCCCTTCATAATGTGACATTTCACCTCTTCAGAAACCACACGTAATTACATATGATGGGGGAGACTTATTCCCAAGACTCAGAACTTTTAGACCCAAGTCTCATTTTTAGTTTGGGATGCAAGATGCATTTGATTCAATTTTAGTCTTCCAGCCAAACTGATCCTTTAAAAAATATTTTGGAAACCAAAATATATGAAATAATCAAACAAGAAAATGCTCAAGTCTTTCCACATTGCCTGCACTGTTACCTCACTCTTCTTATGCTATGCTCTGCAAAGTCCGAAGTAATGAATCCATCGTGCTTACACCACTCAGCATTCTACGCTGACCCAGCAATAGGGTTGAAGCAAAAATGTAGGGGAAAAATATAACAAAATCCATGGAAAGAAATCATTATTTTCCATGCTTTCCCTTGATTATTCTGGGAAAAGTATGCTTAAAGGAAAATGCACACACTTAAAAATCTTAAGATTTTAAGAAAATCTTAAGCAGCTGCTTGATAAAGCTTTGTTGTAGCAATCATGCAACCTAAGGATTTACTTATTAAAATGGCCATGGTGGCCATTGCCACCACAGTCTCACTACTCTAGGTGTTGCAGTTATGTTCACTGATGTCTCTTTACTGCTTCTGTTCTTCCCATTCCTCTCTCCCAGTAAGACTCTACCTAAAGAGCCCATGTCTACAGAACTAAAAGCCAACCCTCTGACTGCTACAGTCCAAGTTCTGCTGCCCAGACTCACATTAGTACCAATGCTTCCAAACAGCCCTCAAGTGGAGCCAGGTGGGTGCCAAAGGACCCAGGCTCCCTGCCCTTGCAGCTGCCAGAAGCACAGCAGTGGGGAGGTGTGAGCCCAGCACTGTCAGGCTGTCCTAGCAGGTGAAGCCAGCTGAACCTGCAGATCCTGCATATGTGCAAGGACGTGCCTATCTCCAGCACAGCTGAGTGCTTCACACAGGTGTGCATCATAAATACGTTCTTTTTATAGCTGCAGCTCTGCTAGTTACTGTTTTTCTTCTGCTTACACATTTGTGGTGTGGTGTGGGTTTTTTTGAGAGAGTGTAGTCAAGATGGTTTTTACATTTTTTGCTCTGGAGGCACTGGGGCTCCTTTCAAGCTTGCCTGCCCAGAGCTGCTCACTTGCAGAACTGATGTTGAAATAACTCAGACACCCGTGTGTGCTTATTAAACACTCGGAGTTGAAACTTCCCTGTTTTCCACAGAAATTTAGTAGAGCATGAAGGGAGTGCCCTGGCAGCAGGTGCTCTGCCTGGACCCTCTGTTGATGGAAGCTGGATCTTCTCATGGTGACTGATAATTTTGCTTATTTAATAATAGAGGGCCATTATGCCCTGATGAGGTTTGCAGATGTAAACCCTGCTCTAGCCGTGCGGATAACTACTGAGGGGCACACGCCTGGGTCAGACACACAGAGATTTGCAAAGAATGTGCAAATTACCCTCAGCAGGCAATCCCGCAGAGGCCCGCTGGAAACCCGCTGCACGCAGCCACAAAGCAGTGAAGGTACCACAGAGAAACATCTGCTGGTGGACCAGAAATGCATCTGAGAAGGGAACATCACCCCGGTACCGTCCCCAGCAGTCTCAGGTAACTAACATCTTGAAATAGTTGAAGCCTGGCGGCCGGCCACCTCAGCAATTGCTGACATGGCAGCGACCCAAAGAGTTGGCAAACAAGCTGCTGTGCTACCTAGTAAAGGTGGTCTGTAACTAAAGGGTAACGAAAATTATACTGGAAACTTTCTGAGCACTTTAAAGTGGTCTATTTAAGATGGGGCCCTGCCCACTGGAAGTGGTCCTTACTGCAGGCCTCGCTGTACTTACCAATGTTTTTGTCCAGAAAAAACAGCGTTACAGGCATACTGTGTGGGCTGGGAGGAATATTTTCACGCTAATATTTATGTGGCATGCTGAGATCTAACAGCCATCCAGAGGCTTTTTGGCTAATATTTCATTTACCTACATGCTGCAGAGAACTTCCAAACAAAAGCACGTGAAATGGCAGGCTCCTCGGGGGCAAACCAGGTGGCGGAGGGGCCACCACAGATAGCGGTGACAGTCTCTGCATGATGACCCAGTGGCTGTGGAGAGATGGGCTCCTTTGATAGGAATTTGAGTTATGAAAGGATTTAAGGGGAAATTACCAATCAGTCTGGCATTCAAATGCCAAAATACACAATCAGACTCTTGGCCATACAGGCAAGCTGTAATGTTCTTCAAAGGAAGAAAGGAAATGGCAGGACTTCTCTGTGCAAAGCTCAGCCTCTTAATGTATGCAGGAAATCATCATCAAAATGCTAGCCCTTAATCAGGTTAAAAGGAGGTAGTGAAGTGAATTATTATTTATGAAGAACTTCTCCTTTGGAGGAGAGGAGAAGGAACCAAAGGATGTTTTATTTCTCTCTCCATCAAAATAATTATTATTTTGGAATGAGTTCATTATATATTTCTGGCTATTATTTTTCTCAAAATAGTTTCTGAAGGCAAGGCAGAGTCAGAGCCAGAACCCAAGGCAACCTGAGAGGTTACTGCAGAACAACTTTGCCTCCAAAAGGTTTCTGCCTGCCTCAGCCTGCAGAAGGCCTTTCCAGTGAGACTCCAGTCTGAGGCTCGTGCTCCCCAGAGCCTGCACATTCTACCCCAAGAGCTTTTTGCTTTGGCTGCATTCATAATGTTTATTTAAATCATCACCTGGTTTGTCTTCAGACCTAGCCAGATTTCCAAAAGTATGTAAGAGAACGATAAAGACCCTGCAGATTAGAAAAGAGGGATGTTGGCAAAAGAGAGAGAGAAAAAAAAATGCAGTTATTTTTCATTTCCAACTACAAAGGAAAAAAGGGGGGGAAAGGTCCAAGGAGCAGTATCTATGAACAGTATCTCTTCTATCTTGAATCTGGATGTAAGCCATAGCCAGGCAGTGTCCAAAAACTCTGAAAATCTTAGGGAGTTGAATTTGATATTGTAGAAATCAATTTATTAGGGGGAAAATGTAAAATACAAAGTAGAACAGCTAAAATAAGAGAGTATATAGAGGAAAAAATGCTTTTCCTTTCAATTTGATACATTGAAGGACAAGAAACAACTAATAAGAGAGTTCAGTTTAGGATTATTTCATATAAGATTAAATTTATCAGATAAAGGTAAGCAACAACAACAACAACAAAAAAAGATTCTAAAATACCTACAGATTTCAAGATTTCAGTTAGAAATTAGATCTTCAATTAGATGAAGATTGCATAGCTCAGAATGTGGATATTGTTACTAAAAAAAAAAAATAATTACAGCCCAGATGGGTTTAGAGGTTTAAGACTTTTTAACAACTTAAATAAAGTCATAGTTGATTTACTGAATTAGATATGCCAGGAGGCTCCTACTCTTGGACTGAAGCAATTGTAACTGCAATATACATT
The DNA here is from genome assembly GCF_040182565.1 of Anser cygnoides. Lineage (NCBI taxonomy): Eukaryota > Metazoa > Chordata > Aves > Anseriformes > Anatidae > Anser > Anser cygnoides. The sequence continues at coordinate 110,890,836 of NC_089873.1, read as the reverse complement.
ACAATTCACAAAGGGGCGGGAGTGAATAACTCATTCCTGACGCACTTCCTAATATAACACTTTCTTTTAAAGCAAACTGTTAGTAGACAGACTAGAAAGCTTCTTTGATACATGTATTTGTGTCAGCAGGATATACTATAGGAAACACCTCGTAGACAAGGGCTTTAGATGTGATCTTAACTAACTATCACCCCAGGGCTCTTCATGTCTCAAAACAAAGCCGCTGGCTGAACAGAAAGGGAGAGGGGGCACACTCCTCCTCTCCGCTGGACCTGAGTAGGGGTCCTGGCTGAAGGAGCATCATTACAATGAGTAGCAAAGGCTCATTGAAGGACAGTCTCATAGGTGCTGACCCAAGATGCATGCGAGAATTAAAGGATAAAACTTGCCTGGGAACCAGAGTTCAAGCAGGAGTATGAGTCCAATTCACCTGACTGGTTCAGTAAAGGTGCCATGAGTAAATGAGCCTGGTCATTTGGGACACATCTCAAAGCACTGCAGGAAAGTAGCTAGTGGACCACAAAAACTAAATTGGTATTCATATGGCAATGAGCAGAGGTTATTTCAGCAGTGTGAAATATTTTCTGATTCCAACAGGAAAAAAAAAAAAGTGCCAAAGCAATTTGCCAGTGACAATAATGTGTGGTGTAATTTTGAGGATGAAAAACTTTTTGCTGGGATTGACCCAGTATAAACCACCCCTGTAGAAAATCCCTGGGCCTACTACAGTAATACTCAGTGTTAACCAAATGTATCTGTGCTTTTTATCTAAGTAATATCTGCCACTTGAATATTGATAAATTATGTCTACGCTTAAGGCAGAGTCCTTGGTCTTGATTTAAGACTAACTCATGCCTTTAAATCATTTCAGTGAATTTGTAAATCCCATCCTTAAAGTTTATGAAAAACATATATATATTTCAGTCTGCTATTTAACACCACAGTGTGATTCTAGCCAAGCCCTGAAATCCCACACAAGGCAGATTATATTCAGTGCTCTGGCTGTCTACATATTTTCCTCCCCTATGTACCTTACAAGCCAATGCCTGAATACAGTCCTAGAAGCATATCCTTAGCATACACCCAGGAGACCACATTTAGCTTTCTGTCACCCATCGTATTGAACTGATTGATTCTACCAGGATTGTTAATAAAAGCATAATTTCAAAAAAGTATCTTTACTTAAAGGCTTTTTTTTTTTTTAATGGTATAGTAGTTATGGCAACTGCTTCCTGCCACCTCAATTGCCAAAAGCCACAATCCATCCATGAAAAAGAGTTCCGCCATCCAAACACATTTTTCAGTGGACAGCAGCATTCCCTGGCTGGAGCACACTCTTCCCTTCCCTTCTGGCAAACTGGAAGCCAAACAAAATTTGTAACAAATGTGAGCTGAGAGTGAGGAATTAAGTGAACTTCTTACAAATGATTTTGTGTTTTTACACGTACATACAAGGAAGGAAAAAAAAAAAAAAAAAAAGGAAAGAAAAAAAACTCGGAGGGGTAGGATAGGGTAGAAAAAGCCATCCACCTCCTAAGGGCTGTTCAATGAAAGAAAATGTTTTCCTTTCCTAGAATACATGTTTGGGATTCAAACTCTCTAAAAGTCTTGGCATAATAGTAATTAAGAAGTTGGAGAGTTAGTTTCCCCTCTCTCTCTGTTTTATTCTACCTTAGAGGTAAGTGACGTGACTTTTTAAAGTCTGGTGTATTTCCTGCATAATGATCAAAGTTTCCTTTATGATTTTGAAAATAAAGTGTTACTGTTCTTTACTGCTACTGAATCTCTGCTTCCATGAGCTGAATAATTCTTGAATTTAGCACTTGACAGCAATGGCAAAGCCTTCAAAAAAGCTTTAAAATTATCTTTATGGACTTATTTCTAATATTACTTTCCCTCCTTCAGCTTAATTCCAATGCACAGTTGTATGTAGCTTGCTTGTCTTTCCATTGTCCCATTGGCTGTGACCTTTTACCCACTCAGAAAATAATTAGCACATTTTCCAGCAGACAGTTGGATGATTTCATGCTCTCCTATTATGAGAAAACATTGTAACAGACCGCTTCAGCAAGCAGTCTAACATACTGTTCTTCAAGCCCCTGTACAGGGAATGAATGTGAATGGACAAGAATGTCAGAATGCAACGAATCTGGAACCACAATGATGAGATAAATAGTCCCTTACAAAGAAGGAGTTCTCTTATAGGCTGAATCTATACTATTATTATTTTTTTAACACAACAAAACCAACATAATATAAGTCATCTCAAGATTTTTAGCTGGGGGTAAGAAGAAGATAAGACTTGAGTTCTGGTACTAATAAGGCACTATACTCATTTTTGTCATTAATAATTTCCACCACAGTAGCTTCAGCCTACAAGGCATTTTGCAAACGAATTGCAGAAGCACAGTGTAGGCAGCAAAAGCACCCAAAAGCACATACACAATCTTGATATTGCAAAAAATAGAGGGGAAGCAACTTCAGAGAGAGACACAGGTCCAATCCAAAATTGTGACGTCAATATTTCTTCAGTTTTTCTTCCAAGCCCTGCAATGGGACTGCGGCACCTCGTGTTCTGTGTCATGATGGTTTTCACCAATTAGGACCCTTTCTCACCCCATGAGGTACTTACCCTACTGATACTTTTGCCTTCAGATGGATTTTCACTGCCTCCATGAAAGTGATGCATTAAATAGTTATGTTAGGCATTTTGGCTTCTTTTATACAATAACCATACAAAGCTGTTGCAACAGCAATTCAGGGTATTTAGAAATCCCTTCCCACTTGTTAGCTTCATAGCAGCAGTCATCAAGTGCCCCCCTTACACGTTCTTAACATGCACGTGAGTTATGATTTCCAGGAAGGCAAGTGGCTAATGGTGGAGTTACACAAGCTCACTCTGCAAATCCAAAAAAGAGGAATGCTTACACCAATAGTGGTCTGCTTCTTGCTTTTGTCTCCAATTCCCAAACTTGAGCCAGAATGCACTGCAATGGTATAAAAAAGCAGAATGAAAAAAAAATGAGAAGAAAGGGGAAGTCACATATATACAACCCTGCAACTTACCTTCTGATATATGTTGTTCATACTGCAAAACAAAATGAAGTTCATATCTCCAAGGATTCACTGATAAATTCATTGTTTGGATTTTCTCCCAAACAAGTTATGTCGGGTTGATCCAGGTCCAAGCTATCTTAAAGAAAGGGTTGCCATTCAAAATTTAATCCCCAAATTTCCAATAACTGCAAAATTGAGCTGGAAGATTTCAGAATTCACTTAAGTTTACCTAGGTCAAATGAAGTGGTGACAAACAAAGAGGCACCAGAAGATACTATTACCCCTATTTCCCAGAGGAAGCAACTGGAAGACATAAAATCCATAGTTATCCTGTTTTAAGTCGCACAGTGAGCAGAAGCACAGCCAGGAAAGTACCATGGGCTTCTAGGCTCCCAAACAGCAACATAAAATAACTGTTCCTCTCCTATCAGTGTTTTTAACAGCTGCTTTCAGCATCAGGTTGGCCCTCTTGGTTATTTTTCTCATTCAGGCTTCCTCTTGCAACTGCATGCACAGAAGTAGTTCCCCACTGCTGATGGAAGTACTATTTCTGCCTAAAGCAACTCTTGAAGTGTCTTTAAAGAGCCAACCTGGGCACTTTTGCTAGTGAATGGAGAAAAGCAGACACGTGGAAGGTGGAACACTTGGGGCTTTTGCTATTGATCTTATGATAAGACCAACTGTGCTCATGTTTCTCTCCATTGACTGCAAAGGGGGCGGAGAGTGTCCAAGTTATTAGATGTCAGGAGGCTTTCACTGTTGATCAGATGAATCCATCCCTGGCCTCACACTGCTCTACAGACTACTTTATGGTACAATGGTTGATATTTATGCAAGTTGTTCGATGAAGACAAACACTGCTGTCATAAATTATTTCCAGTGGCATGTTGTCTGCCAAGAGTGTACTACACTGCTCCACTTATCATTTTCTTGTGTCTAAATACATGAAATTGTAGCAACTGTTTCACAGTCTTTCAAAAATAATAATAATAATAAAGACACTATGGAGGGGATTCTTCTCACAGATTTTAGAATCTGCATCTGAAATAGTCTTTATAGGTGCCTTTTAGACTCAATAGAGGAAAATGGGCACTTCACACATGCTATTCATTTCACCCTACAGTAGATGTCCATAATAGGCTAGATGAATTGCACATTACAAATATGTATTTCCAGTGACAAAGGGACATAGGGTTCAGATGCAGACAGCTACAATGCAGATGTCTAAAGCTGAGTGAGATGAATCTCATTCCAGGTCTCAAAAGGGCTGAAAGAGCTTGCAAGCGGTATCCTGTTTCCAGGGAGTTTTCAAGTAAAATCTCAGTTCCAAATGGCTATAATTCTTTCCAAAAATTGACTGGATGGAGGAAGGTTTGTTCTGCAGAATTTTTTTTCACTGAGCTACCACTGTGAGAATTAGTAATGTTCCAGTTCAGACTCTCACTCCCTATCATCCCTCCCCCTTACCTCCTCCAACTCTTACTTCATTGCAAAATTATCTTTAAGCTTGTGTAAGAAATTATACATCCTGTTTGGTATAGAAATTACCTACAGTGAGTTCAAAACTCTTCAGAACATAAATGCTGTGCATATGTATATTGCAATGATTTTAAGAAAAATGCTTCTCTTTCCCCCCTTCTTTAAAATATATTTCTGTGGAGTGCAAGTGGATCTCATTTGTTTGCTAAGACTGTTACTTGCAGAATTTTTAACCAATATGATGTTGTTTAAGATCAAATTATGAAAGCCTTGGAGAGATACCAAGTTATTTGCATCATTTAGCCTTAATATACTATATTTAAATACTATGTTACTCCAGACCTTTTAAAGTTAATTACTTAAGTTTATTTTAGTACTGACTATTGCAGCTGAGTATCCCTATTGCACATCTAATATCAGTAAGACTTTAGCTTCAACAAGCTGTGACAATAAGGTTCAAAATGTAACCATGTACAACCTGAAAAGGCCATGGTGGCTTTGTACGCTCCGTGCCATGCAGTCTTACTTTCAGTCAGCAGATCTCGTTCCTGTGCTAAAAACAAACAACAAACAAAAAGAAAGAAAGAAAAAAAAAAAAAACACTACGAGAATCCACCTCCTCACTCATTCATTGTGTGTGTGCTTCTGCTGTCTCTTCTTTTTTGGCTTCTTTACCCATAGTGAATAAAGGCAACCAAGCCAGCTGGTGCTTCCATGCCTGTGCACAGCTTTTCCACAGGTGGCATTCAATTCTCTTGAATACACTCCAGTTCGTTCTCTTAAGAAAACCCCAACATCCATGTTTTCTGTTTTATTACAACCAAATAGCAGTTACAATCATATTGTAACCAAATGATTATATGAGTCAAATGCCTTTCCTGAGCTGTCAAAAAAAAAGAATAAAAGAATAAAAAACTCCCCAAACATAAAATCTTGACTTCCTTTTCTGAGCCAATACAATCAATTTAAATGCCTTTAATTTCATGAGTGCATAGAGCTATGGAGAACTCAGTGCTTGCTAGGAGCCCATTCTGGCTGTGACAGTAAGAAATGCAGAACTGAGCAAAATACTAAAGACTCACTGAGGGAACAAGCTTTGGAAAATGTGGTGAAAGAAGTTTTTGTATCCAAGCAGACTTTACACTGTTTGATCCCCACATCTCTCACAGTTCCTGGGATGTTTTTGGCTTTTTTTTTTTTTTCTACTTTAGCTGTGGGTTAACAGGCAACCACGTTCAAAAGAGAAAATACATGGGAATCAAACATTTGTGGAAGGCAATGGGTCTCTCAAATCTTTTTGGTACCCAAATGACTTCTGCCCTAAGCAAAGGCGGTGTTCTTTCATTTGTGTTGTTTACTTTTACATGTGAGATTTGATTAAAGTCATGAAACTGAAATTGTAGAGAGAAAAAAAATGACTCTAGGACGTGAAGTTTCTTCCTCCAGCACTTTTTCTGAACACTCTCATCTTTAAGTTTTTTGTTTTTTGTTTTCTTCCACCTTCAACGATTTCATCATAAACTGGAAAGTGACTAGTAGAAATATGTCTTGTTCTCCCCAGCACAGACCAACTAAGCTAATTTAAAAATTAAAATAATCAGCCCTACATGTTTAAAAAGGTAGTGACAATAGGCCAGAGTCTGCCCTTGCTAACACTTGCTATTGCATGCAGCTCTGTTTGCATTGTTGGAATGATTCCACATTGCACTCACATAAATAAAAGCACTTCTGGCCTAACAACCACATATTTACAGAGGTCAATATATAGTGGTGGCATTGGTAGCTCTGAAAGAATCAAATATTTTAACTGCAGTGCCTAACTCCTGAATAATTTTAACACAATTATGCTGCTCACCAAATGTCACATTGTCATGTTTACAAAAGTATAAATGTTTTCATGTGGTCTAGAAAAGTAATATTTATGTACAAAGTTTATCTGCTTATATGAGTGTGTTTGTCCTCAATTTTACTGTTGGTCTAACATAGAATTATCTAAGAGGATTTCTACTTTTGCACACAAAATTACAGAACTAAGCTATTGAAATATTTCTTTGAATATTCTTAGCTATTTTTATGCATGCACGTGTTTGTGTTTGTATGTCCATATATCAGGTAGAGTGACTAAAGGTTTTTTAGTGCCATCTTTTGGGTGGCCCTAATACTACAGAACAGATTATTCAAATCAATTATACATTTGCTGTCTTTTCCTAGCCACATGGTACAAGCTTCTTAAACTTGTTTTAGAGGTTGGTTGGGCGGGGGGGGTAGTAATGTATTTTATTTTATTTTTTCAGATTACAGTTCTCCGTAAGATTTCTAATGTGTATTAGTATTTAAGGTCTCTAAAGAACAAATGAACAGAGTGCAGAGATGAAAGGGGCTGCACCAGTTACAGGCTGTGCTAGTTGGGGGTGCAAGTGTGGGGTCACGATTTGCTGCCATGGGACCAACCTGCCAGGATCCACGAAATGAATGCAACAAGATATGACTGGTCACAGCCAGCATAATACACCATAGAGGTAGACCAGTGCTCAGTAGCTGAGTGAGAAAATATGTGTTTAGACCTCTTGCTTGACATGAGGGTGTTGTGGAGCTGCTGGGGATGGGAAGTGCCTCTATCAATCTCATACCAACTTGCACAATTGAGGGGAATCACAGAATCACAGAACTGTAGGGGTTGGAAGGGACCTCAAAAGATCGTTGGGTCCAACCCCCCTGCCAAAGCAGGTTCCGTAGAGCAGGTTGCCCGGGTAGGCATCCAGGCAGGCCTTGAATATCTCCAGAGAAGGAGACTCCACAACCTCCCTGGGCAGCCTGTTCCAGTACTCCATTCACCCTCACCGTGAAGAAGTTCTTTTGCATGTTGGTGCGGAACTTCCTGTGCTCTATCTTGTGGCCATTGCCCCTTGTCCTGTCCCCACAAACCACTGAAAAGAGGTTGGTCAAATCCCTCTGTCTACCACACTTCAGGTATTTGTCAACATTGATAAGATCCCTTCTCAGTCTTCTCAAGGCTGAACAGACCCAGGTCTCGCAGCCTTTCCTCATAGGGAAGATGCTCCAGGCCCCGTTTCATCTTTGTGGCCCTCCGCTGGACTCTTTCCAGGAGATCCCTGTCTTTTTTGTACCAGGGAGCCCAGAACTGGACACAGTGCTCCAGGTGAGGCCTGACCAGGGCAGAGTAGAGATGGAGGATCACCTCCCTTGACCTGCTGGCCACCCTTTTTTTTATGCACGCCAGGATCCCATTGGCCCTCTTGGCCACCAGGGCACACTGCTGACTCATGGTCAACCTGTCGTCCACCAGGACCCCCAGGTCCTTCTCCTCAGAGTTCCTCTCCAGCAGGTCACCCCCCAGCCTGTACTGATACATGCAGTTTTTTCCTTCCCAGGTGCAGGACTCTACACTTGCTCTTGTTAAACCTCATTTGGTTACTTCCTGCCCATCTCTCCAGCCTGTCCAGGTCTTGCTGAATGGCAGCACAGCCTGCTGGCATGTCAGCCACTCCTCCCAGCTTTGTATCATCAGCATACTTGCTGAGGGTGGACACTATTCCCTCATCAAGATCGTCGATGAAGACGTTGAACATTGGAAAAATGGGTCAGAATAGTCTCACCCACAGCACCTCTTTGAAACAGGACAGCTATTACAGTTTCTACAATCTCCTTTAAGGCACTCCTATGGTGCAGAAGTATATGTCCATCCTTGCAAAACCAATCAAATATCATCCTCTGCTTAGACTGTTTGGTTCATGATAACTGCAAATAACCCTGAGAGGCAGCAGACACGTATGTAACAGCTTATGTCTTCTGTATTTTTATTTTTCAATTTTCAGGAGACTTTTTTTAAAAGTGCTTGCCTTTAATTACATGATTTTAATCTTCTTCCAGAATCAAAACAGTTCCAGCCCTCTCTACAACCACAGTTAAGTGAAGCCCATACATGGCTGAGTGGCAGTAGTCAGATAATAGACAAGCTCAGTGTGAGGATGAATTGCTGGGAGTGTTTCCATGCTGCATAAAGAAATCCCCCAACCCTTTCTTGGAACACAAATCCCCAAACCACAAGCTCAAAAATATTTTCCTATTTAGATATACTGTTTTTATCCAACTTTGGCTCTTGTTTGTGCAGTTTTATAAGATAATCATCTATTTATCCCAGTCACACCCTATATCACAAACTTTCTTCTTTCTGACTCCTACCATCAGACCAACAGTAAACTCATTGCTTCTATTCCATCTTTATTCCATATTCCTTGCTAGCTCCAAAAACAGATCATATGTCAAACATTAAAAAAAAAAAAAAAAAGCACCCAAAAATCCAACTACACACCTACATCCATGCCATAAAATTAAATGCCTACATGAAATACTACACCCAGGGTAGTGGTAACTAATAACTAAATCTAGCCATAAAACTCTGTCTTTCCACAGATGGTCTAAAAAAGGATTAGATGACAATGTCCCTTTGAAAAGGTCTGCGGTCAACTGATTTTATCTTAGGCAAGAACAAATTCAATGGGGTGAAGTATGGAATTCTTTCAGCAGGGTTTTCTTCTCCCTTAACAGGAAGAGAGAAGCCTTTCTACTCCTAATCCCATTCTACCCCGGGACAAACATGCTAACTGGCTACTCCCCATGGCAAAGTCTCATTTCATGTGCAATAGGGACAGTACAGGACTTGGAGGTAGCTGGGCTTTGGGTATCCCCTTGCCAGCAAGATAAGCACACACAGAGCAGGTCAAGGTTCACACTGTGCTTCCTGACTCATGATCCCAGAGACTGCATAGACAGAGCCAAAGGCGTTATTCATGTGTGTAACATTTACTTTAGATATTTACAGCATTTGGCCTTGAAGTCTAGAGCACCAGCTGACCCTTTTTTGCTAGCTGTTATGCTTGAGATGACATATGCACACACTGCAAAATTTTGGACAAGGCAGCCTCCCAAACAAAATGCTAATGTCTGCAATTAAACTTATCTCTGTGTGGAAGTGCTCCCTAGGCACCAATTCCTAGGCCAAGTGCTTGTTGGAGGCTTTCTGGAGGTGTCAGAAGGTTTGCATTCCCCTACCCTTGGATAATCAAACACGGCTCACAAGCTTGTTTGGACGTTGAAATAAGCCCGAAGAGGGCGTTTATACATGTATAGTTTGTAGCATTTTAGGCATGTGAGCCTGGAAGGTACTGCCTTCGTTGGTGTATTCCTTCCTCTGCTGTGACAGGAGGTAGATACATGTAATTCAGTTCAGAAATTCATCATGTGCCCTTTTGCAGACACTGTGCCCTTTGCCTCCATCCCTCCTCCTGGAAGGCCTATCTACCTATGTGCACCTGGAAGCGAGCCCTTATCATGAAACTGCACCTGCAATGGTCCACACAGGCTACAGGAACAGCAGTCTCCAACATCAATAACCTGATGTCCTCTCATTGGCACCAAAAATTAAATGTCTGGCTTGTGGACAACCACCATTTATATCACTCATTGTTACAGCTTTTGGTACTTCTCACATCACAACTGTATAATCAAAGGATCCACACGGGAGTTAAAACAGATACGTGTGTATTTCCATAGTCCTTGCAGAGTTGCAGTGGTACAAAAGACCTGCACTGTACTAAGAAAGCAGTGTGTGTGTTCCAGGGTGCTGCTGTGGACAGAAGCTAAGAAGGGACTTTCTCCTTCCAGCCACACAGATCAAAGCCCTTGAATGCAAAAGAGATGCTCAAATGACATGAAGTGAATGGGCCTCTGTTCAAGCGCAGCTGTCTGCCGATATGTAAAAAATACTGTGGGATTAGAGCCACAGAGATTAACATAAAGCAACAAGTGCTGGCAGTTTTAGCAGCGGATGTCCTCACCTTAATTGACTTTTGCTTTTCTGCCCTCCCTGAAGTAAACACCATGAGCTAATGTTGCCACTTACAATTTCTGGGCTTTTGGTGTCTTATGTCATAGCTGTAGTGTTTATAGTTTTTCAGCTTGTTTCCCATACTATGTTTGAGTTTGAATCCTTTTGAAAAGGTAAAATGACAACATTTTTCTTGGAAAGCTTTGAAATGCACATTAATAAAGCTGGCAGGGCCCTCTCAGTTAAATTTGGTTTCAGTTTTTTGTCTCATTTACAAGACCTATTTTCGCTCATGTATTTACCATATAAAGCAATGACAGCTCAGTTGGCGTCACTAGAATTATAAAAATATATGGTTTTATAAGTGGAATTCTTTTTACATATTTGCTAACTTACCTGGTGATGCTTTGGTTTTAAAAAGTGTGTTACATGTGACAGCTGTGCATATTTGCGCTGTAGCTAGGATTTTTATATTACTCCCAGTTCATAAATATTTTTGAGCAACAACCTAGAGATTTTAAATGTTTAAGAAAGAAAGTTTTGGTGAGAAAAGCAATACACAATAACAGATTTTCCATATTCTAGATGACCAGGAATTGTGTTGTTCTACTTTTTACATGTAAGAACAAGTTCAGGCTCAGATAGGAACCCTCCCACAGGACTTTGAAGGTCTCAGGGAAGGGATTTCCCTAGCTGTTTTCGTTTATGCCTTTGAAGCCACATGGTGTGCAAACAGCTTTCAGACAACAGGATGTCAGCCCCAGAAGCTCAGAAAGTCCTCTCCAGTCAAGGCCCCTCATCAATTCCTACAGGACTTCCCCAGACTGTCCCTGGATCAGCCCAGTGCTACCTTGTGTGGAGCTGACCCTGGTGGACTTACATGGGAAAGAGAAAAATCTCCTGTCTTGGGACATGCTGGGAGCTGCAGGCAGGGAGTTATTTACTGACACCCCACTCTTGCCTGCGCACCACTGAAGAGCAGCCCATCCATCATTGGGCAGGTGACTTGGGCCAGCAGCTCCCCCAAGTCTGAAAGAGCCTGGAGCAGTCAAAAGCAGATAGAGGTCACCCTCTTGCCTCTTCACCCACTTGCATTTTGTAAGGGGCATGTAAATGTCCCTCAGCACACAGCTGACCCAGGCGGAGGCAGCTGCAACCCAAGGTTTCTTTCACAGGTTGGCAGCAGAGCTGTTCCAAAGAATCTGGGGTTGCCTCAGCTGTACTCCCTGTGTATCCTAGGGAGCCAGAGGCCAAAGTAGACATCAGACCGAGCTCTCTTTCACAACAAGAGAGCATTGCCAGCAAGTGAGGGTGACGCTTGCCTTCCAGTTATGCCTAGCTTATGATCAGAAATGATGGCTGATTTTAGGCAAGCATAAAATTAATTACTATGTTAAAAAAATACATTCCATGTGAAACTATGATGCATTTTAATGCCCATGATACTTTAATCACACATATAAATACTTTTGGAATTAAAACATACAATCCTTTAAATAAATAGAAGGTGGAACTCAACAGTAAAAGAATGAGACAAAGTACTGAGACTGATTGGTAGATATAGACCCACATATTCCTAGCAGATTTGAGACATTTCAAAACCTGATATTTTTTTTTTTTGATGAACCTTAATCATATACCCAAACATCTACTTTTACCTTAAGTATAGCTTTTAACATTAAAGCATGTATTTGGCAATCTGAACCATTCAGTCAAATAAATTGTGACTTCACCATGATACTCAAGGAAATATGAAAGAACATGATGGTATCATGAATGTCCTGTGCTCCATGATTTTAGTTCTTTAACACACAAAACTATAATACAGTTGTGCCACACTATGTAAAAAAGAGCTGGTGGCAGAGCAAAGGCAGCACATCAACAGAGGTCCCATTCTTAAATTTATGTCCATGGAAGGGAAATCAAAGGACCTATCTACACATGTATAGTGAAGGCTTGCATAAGTGTGTATTAAAGCCAAAAGGAGAAATTTAATGATGCTAAATGGAAGTTAAAAAACTAGGTTTTGTTTACCAGCTTATTGGTGTTTGGTCTTAAGCAGGAACAATGTTTTTCCAGAAGACGTACTGGTAACAAGAGTGATGGTACAAATCTGGGTATTGCTTTTCTAAGATTCATTTATTTCTTGCTGTGATCTCATATAGTCTCTACGGTACAACCTGACAGAGAGCATGGGTGGACGGGTGTTTTGTTTTAAAACCTTCATTTCTTGAATAAGTCATTGCACATGCTTCCTCTTGATATAATTTGTAAACAGAATATTTTAGCCAACATTTTATTATGTTTTCAATTCTGCAAACACTCGAGGGGTTAATAAGATGCTAGAACTCAAGCCTAACTATAAATATTTCCAGGATTGGGGTCTACATGTCTGCTCAAGTTCTCTTTGTTAACATTATATGATTGAGCTGTGTGTTACATCACCGCAATAAGGGCTCCTCACGTGGGCAAAATGTATTAATAGTCTTAATATGGAGTTGTGCAAGCAAGGTTTTGTGCCAGAGGAGTGGCTCACTTGAGCTGCTCCAGATTGGCTGGGGAGCTAGCAAGTGTGACTGTGCAGTGAACTATGACAGTAATTTAAAATCTTCGAAAAACTGGAGGGAGTAGCAAAGGGGAGATCACGCTGCCCCAGAGTTCAAATTCTTTCTGCTAATGGCTACCGGTCTGATCCAGCCTGTTGTTCTGGTGGTCACACTGCTCATTATTTTACTGGTTTACCTATTTCCATAAAATAGTTAAAAGTTATTGTTATGATCACAGTTTCTAACAATCTTTTGGAAGCTTTCTAAGATGAATGGAATTCCCTCTTTCTTTCATTGCTTTTGGTGGCGGTGGTTAGGTTTTTTGTTCATTTGTGGTTTTGGGGATGGGGGGGTGGTTTTGGAATACTCTTCCAAGTGCTCATGTGCGTAGGCATCTACTTTCGTCAGAAGTGACAGTACTGATTGCGGTACTCATTTGATGGAAGAGTGCAGTAACCATGGCACGCAAAAAGTGCATATACACTAAGGGAAACAGGGCAGTAAGAGGCCTCTTTATAGAGGAGCAGAGAAAGTGTCAAGTACTAGATTTTGCATGCCTTGGAAAATCTTACACTGTAAACAGGCAAACAAAAAAAGCTGAGGATATTAGTTTACTCATTACTAACATTAAAGAAGTGCAAAGAAGAAATCTGAAGTTCCAGTCTAATAACAGAAAACAAGGGGAATCAAAAGCAGAAAAAACTAAGAGGTAGCCATCCCATGTCCTGTTCAAAATGTGGGTGCTGCTGTCAAAAAGCAAGTACAGATTAACAACATAATGAGCCCTGTCCTGAATGTCTTCAGTAGCTGAAGAGAGTTATGGCAGAGCCAAAGGCTCTGCAGATGTATATGAATTGCACTGGTAATGCCAAAGGTATTTTGTCTTACTGCTAATAACTTTCTGAATCTTTTTGTGCTTCACTTTTCTACCTGTTAATTAAAGATACGGTTCACTATGGGCTTTTGAAGTGATACTCCTTAATGACTGAGAGTTGCTCATTTAAAGCCTCATATGCACAATGAGGGAGTCAAAAATACAGTGTTTAGAAGGAGTCAATTATTACTGATGGCTCTGGAAATCCAGCAAGGTTTTAAAAAATAGAGTTAAGCCAGCAACTGGATTCACTAACTGGCTTCTACATATTTATGGCTTTTGTTGGACCTAAACTTTGGTGATTTACGCCTCATCTCAGAAAGAGTCTATAGCAGAGCGAGGCCTCTCAAAAGCTGCAAAGACATCTTATCCTATTTTGGTATACAGCAAATATTAATGAAAGACACATAGGACAGTACTTAAAACCATGACTTTGCATTATAATCTCTTGCAGCATTTCCGAAATATTTGTTTATGTCATGGTATAAATTGATGAATGGCTGGATTAAAGCATCTAAATAAAGATCCTGATGCAAATCCCCAAATTTGCTGTTAAGTAAAGCTGCCTTTTAAGGTTGTCCCTCTTGAGGTATGTATTGCTGAGATTTTTACTCGCTTACATGTTATTTCCATCAGTTCAGAATAAAAGAGATGCAGGCAAGAGTATTTTACGCTTGGCTGGCTAGCACCTCTCCACTTGTGATATAGGTCCAGTTTGGCAGCAAGATAGAAGCTAACAGCTGATCTCCATTACAATTGCTTGCAGATAGTGCTGAGATTAGTGAGAACACTGGGGAACCTTGGGTAACATCTCTTTTGCCTTATAAAAGTTGCACTGACACATCAAAATCCCTCTCTTTAGAGAAGTAAAAGTCAAAACTATGAAGGCTTATTATTCAATTGCTGCATGCAGAAATGCCTAACTTGCTATTTGACCAAAGTTTTGCTCTGCTTTTTGAGTAATTAAGGCATTTCTCCATTTAATTTTCAGATGGCTACTGTTTCAGGTTTGCCTTAAGCCTCAGACTTCACAGAATTGCAGAATGGTTGAGATTAGAACAGTCCTCTGGAGGTCATCAGGTCCAACCCCTCTGCTCTGGAAGGGGTTTGAGGATCTCCAAGGATGGAGACTCACCAACTCTCTGGGCAACCTATGCCAGTGCTCAGTCCCCTACAAGGAGAAGAAGTGTTTCATGATGTTCAGGTTGTACCTCCTGTGTTCCAGTTTGTGCCCGTTGTCACTTGTCCTGTCACTACGGACCACTGAAAAGAGTCTGGCTCTGTCCAATTTGCACCCTCCTTTCCATCAGGTATTTATATACCTCTGAGTATATAAATATATGCCTCCCCCGAGCCTTCTCTTCTCTAGGCTGAGCAGTCCCAGCTCTCTCAGACTTTCCTCATAGGAGAGATGCTCTGATCCTTTCATTATCTTAGTGGTGGCCATATGTTCGACTCTCGCAGTATGTCATAGAATCATACAATCACAGAATGATTTGGGTTGGAAGGGACCTTAATGTCCATCAAATTCCAACCCCTCTGCCATGGGCAGGAACACCTTCCATTAGAGCAGAGCACCATCCAACCTGGCCTTAAACACTTCCAGGGATGAGGCATCCACAACATCTCTGGGCAACATCCATGTCTCTTTTGTGATTATCCCTATCATAAACAATGGAGAACCTGATGATGAATACAAGTCTACTTTAAACTGTGGTTTTAAGTAATCTCAAGCAGTGTGTTGGACTATAAAAGAGAGTAGACTATACACTGACACCACATACATTAATTTACAACCACAGTTAGAAATGGACAAACTTTTTTTTTTCCTAGATGGCATGGTTATTCAAGATGGAAAAACATTATGCCAAACAAAAAGAATGTTTTTTGCAAATGCTACAGCAAAAGCCTTTATCCAACATCAGCAGTCTCCAGGCACACAGAGGAAAGTTGAGGCTCTTTGAAAAGGGAAGGGGAGAAAGAGAGGGAACCTCTCAGAACAACTGAGACCAAGAGGAGCACCAAGAACTGCAGTTCAAGGAGGCCGGACCCAGCCCTGCACATCAAGAGGGAAGCTTATCTAAATCAGCTTTTAGCAAGACATGGATTAGATGAGTCTAAACATGTGTATAAATTGTTTGGGGAGTGGAAAGTGGTTAAGCACTTTCCTTAACGATTTTTGTTCTTTGTGAAATACGCTTACTGCCAACTATCGAATAGCCAGCATAATGGGGAGGAAGGGTGCAGCAGGAAGAGCTGAAAGAAACAAGGGGAAGATAAAGGATGTAAACGAGACTACCAAAATCATACAGGGAGAATGTGAGGAAGAAAAAGGAATGGAAAAGGAATGGATGTGGCGGTTTAGGTCTGGAAGCTGTATTGCAACCAGCTAATAAACCCAGTAATAGTAGGACAGCAGCATCACCTCAAAAGGTTTCTTTCTTTCCTGCCAGGCTGAGCTGCTCTTTTCCACCACTTGCTGGGATGCACCCCCTCTGCTAAGCCGACACAATTGCTTGTGCGGCTGGGTGAGAATTAGGGTGAAGGAACTGCCTAGCTAAAAATTTAAAGAAAATATTTTTTATATTTCTTATTTGTGTCTAAATTTCTTGATACTTATTATAAGGAGTATTAGGCTCCCGTCACAAAGAAAGACCAGTGGATATCCAGTTAGACCAGGACAGCAATAAGGAGAGCACTGTCTATCAAGATGGAAAGCTCCCTGGAATCAATGGTTGATGCCCTCATCTGCTGTGGCAATAATATTCTCCTACATCCCACAAATGTTTTGAAGATAAAAAAAAAAAAAAATAGGTAGAGTGATGAGTTTTCATTATTAGAACTTTCATGGAAAGTGTAACGCTTCTTGTAGCACTTGTGCCCAAAGTACATTGAGAAAGTTTGGTATCTGTTGAAATTGCAGTGTGATAAAAATATCAAAATGTCAGTGGAACTCGGGGTATGCATGAATGTGCTTCGTTCTCTTTGCCAGTTGCCAAGGGACTTTGCAGCCAATGTTATCGTTACGGTTATATTTAACTTCTGAAACAGTTTTGCAGACATACTATAATGCAACATTTTGTTTTGCCTGATTCCTTCTATTTGATCCCTTCTTTCCAGGGAGATTTTTGTATATTTGACACTAGCAGTTGCTTTGACCGTGAAAATTTGGATTTAGGTCAGCTGTTCATAAGCCATTTAGATGGTAACACAAATTCCTCAGTAGGAATACTTCTACCACCAGGAAGAGAAATACACGTCTGACCTCAACAGTCCTCTAAACCACTTGCCTGTGATATGGTCATGTCTGAATTCACATTCTGATGCAAACCTCCCTCTTCAGTCTTGCTGTGCTTTGGTAACAGATTTTGCTATGGTATGTGACTGATAATAGCTTGGGGAACGGCTTAACAAAAAGCTTAATGCTAGGCCGCCCCCCAGGTGTTGATCTAGCCAGAAAAGTGTTATTAAATATATGTGCAGCTTTGCCTCCACTAGTCTCAGAACGTATCACTTAAAATGCATTAGCTCACAGGTCCGAACAAGCACATCAGTCAACAAACAACCAGGAGCTGTTAACAACCTTTGATGTCTTGGATCAGATAAGGATACTATGGTAGACAGTAATATACACGGTTATGAGTAGAGCCAGCTCTTGGTCAGGATGGAGGCCTACTCTCCCCCACAAAGCCAATTCAGGTCAAGCGTGTCAGCCAGCGTAGACCATCAGCGATGCACTGCCATCCTCCTTTGGATGCACTCAGCTACAGAAGGAAAGGTGCTTTATATCCGTCCCAGCGTGACCTGCATCATCATCTTCATCGGATCTGACCTACTGTGCCAGGAGCAAACTATGACTTGTGGCTGTAAGATGAGGAGAACACTGAGAGCAACAGGTGACTAAAGGGGGTTTACAGCTGCCCAACAAACAATAAGGGAACATTAGGACCCATGACTGCACTCCCTGTATGCTGTAGCTGACTTCAGCTCTCCCTGTTTTTAATTTCCCTCTGCTCCTACCCTACAATAAAAATGGCCGAAAATATTTCATTGTGGACAAAATTCAATATAGTTTTCACCACACTAATTTCAGGAACAGTTAAATGGATAAACCACTTGTAAAGCCTTGTATGAAGAAGCTTGAAGAAAAATTCAGCTGAAAGCTAGTTTGGCAACTGATAACATGGTCTTTAGGAGATGCATAAAGTGATCTGGATTACATATGCCTCTACCTGTGCTCAGCAGAAAAATGTTAAAGAGAGAAATTATGCCATCATTTATAATGCCTGCAATTGTATTAAAATCATTGGGGTGGTGTTACACTAAGTCAGTGCAAAATATATACAGAAAATATCTTTGTGATCTAAGTAAGGACTGGCATCAACTAAATGGATTCTAATTTCTACAAATGTTGTTGGTTTAAACTAAGTTAAGCTTCCTGGCTGCCCTTACCTTTACAAATTGAACTGGCCTAAATCCTGAATCCAAAAGTCTGGGGCATTATATTTGCTGAATAATAAAATTATTGACTCATGCAGCCAGAGGTACACTAAGTTTCCATTCAGTTCAATTTTGACGAAAGCTTACTAGTGGAAAGCAGAAAGAAATGGTCTTCATTTTGAGTGCATTCAGGCCTATAATAAAAGCTACTTAGGAATAAAATTTGGTGGGTCCCAAAATTTGTATGTTTTTTCAGCAACTTTCATTGTTAACTCATGTAAAAGGAGAAACTATGGGAAAACTGTTAACCAAATTGAATCACAGTTCCCCTCCTCCTCCAAAAAGTTCCTACTAGTCATTAAAGTTGAAGTCATGAAATCATAGTTTTCTCTCTTATTCCACTTTAACACCCTGTTACCCTGCTTGATAAAAATTAAGTGTTAATGACATCAAAATCAATAATAAATGGAAAAGAGTAATAAGCTTTGCAATTTTGTATATCACAAAAGACATTAGAGTAGATCAGAATCCATAAATAATCTTGTTCACTACAGCCATTCATCCTGAGTGACAATGGATTCCCTTTTTCTACACGAAGCCAAACCTCTCAGCCTGCTCCAAACTGAGTAGGAGAACAGAAGTGTTGAGTACAGATGAGCCTTTCAGTAGTCACAAGCAGTGATGGGAGAAGTTCCGCAAAATTTGATCAACTTCTGGGAAAAGAAAAAAAAAAAAGGCTTATTGGAAGTGTTCCTTTGAGCATTTTTTTTTGGTCTCCCATCTTCTGTTCAGTGGGACAAATGTGCCATCTGCTGTTTTAATTCTAAATTGTAATAGTTTTTTAAAGATGTTATCATTCTGCAGCATTTAAACAAATAGGTTGGGAAAAAAAAAATGTGGTTTTTGGTTTTTTTTTTTCAATTTTGGAAACAGTAGCTTATACAAACACTGGAAAAGAAACTGAAACTTTACCATTGTTAATGTTGTTCAGATACTGTAAACACTTAGGGGTAACCCATTTAAAAAATAAATAAAAACGTGCAATGCTAACTAAAATATGATGATCTACTAGCTCCATCTGGTGGCTACTTTGCATTACAAGTTCTTGTATTTTTCCCAAGAAACACTAGAACACTAGCAATTAAAAAAAAAAAAAAGT
Source organism: Anser cygnoides (assembly GCF_040182565.1). Taxonomy (NCBI): domain Eukaryota; kingdom Metazoa; phylum Chordata; class Aves; order Anseriformes; family Anatidae; genus Anser; species Anser cygnoides. Next base: position 110,871,433 of record NC_089873.1, on the reverse strand, counting down.
TTTATGCCTTTTCAAGTTTTTCATCTCATTAAGTGAAATTCTGCAAAACGTCAGTACGTTTAATAACTCATAATTGTAATACGGATTTTCATTTCTACATAATATGGTTGCAGATTTGATACGATACGGATTGCAAATACGCATACATGTGCTTCGTAGTCTTGTATAATGCAGCTAAAGACACTCGAATTATTTGCAGAAGCAGATTTAAGCACTCGCAAGACTACACACATTGTGTAGCATCATTACATGTCTGTTAGGAGCCAAACCTTTTGCTTGTAGTTGTAAATGGTCCTTCACCCATGTTCACTTACTGCAAATCGTTTCCATGCCCTGTTCACAGCAGCACATCCAGCAATAGCAGAACAAGGCAATTGCTGAGTGGTTGCCACTTTCCTAAAGTACTTTCTTGGACATTATATAAAAAGCTTTAAACCAACTGTCCTAACCACAGAAGGATTAAGAAGAGTTCTGAAATGTAAGCATTTCCTCCAGAGCATAGCTAGAAACCTGGGAGATGAACCGTAAAGCACTGTTCAAGAAAATTTTTTATAAGCGAGTGCCACCTGGTGGAACACAGGGAAGACTTTACTCAAAAAAAAAATGTTTTAAGGTGGTCAGGAGATTTTAAATCGGAGCTTTTAAATCAAAAAGGACCAGCAAAACATTGTCACAAAGCTGCAGATGGCTTGGTGGCCACTGAAGTGGCCCAGCTCTAGTCCCTCCTGATGTGTGCTCTGTATCCATACAGTGACAGGCTGGACGTTGCCGTACTTTTAGTGGGTATCTTTGCAAGCATAACAGTTTTGAATCTAAAGCTCAAAAATAAGTTACAAGACCTTCCTTTCAATTCTATGTTTTATATGCCATATTTCTAGACTGCTAAGCTCATGATTCCCCAAACTTTCAAAACACGTATACCTGCTATTGTGTGCAACACAAAACTAACAGCATGAGTGGGCCGCACCTCTGTCATGTCGCCTGCCCTAGGAAAAGTGTGGCACAGCTGGATGCACGTTGCCGGATCTCAAAGATAAGGGTAGAGATCAGCACTCATCTCCAAGTCTTGAGAGAAAAATCAGGCCTCTGTTGAAACTGAACGCATATTTCCGCCCCGAACTTGTTAATGGGCAGCAGTTGCAGTTTCTCAAAGCCAAGGCGCTGCTAAAAATGCACAGGCTTTGGCTGCCGTATCCCAAGTAAAATCCCCCATTTGATTTTGCTCATCGCTGTGTGGGACAACAGCACTTTTGTGGAGTAAGTAACTGGAAAATCCAGTTCATCTATCCATGTGATTTTTTTGCACAAGTTGAAAAGATGTATGTTTCTAAAAATGTAGGATTTACACAGCGCTGAGGGAAACAAATGTGTTATCTGAACTTGACAGATAACCGGCCTGTGCAGCTGAATCTGAAATACGGCTCCACGTTTCTCTGACATTAAGTTAGGAAGAAAACCCTCCGGTTTAGATTTAGGTGCACGAACGGGATGCTCCTAAGAGAATGGTGGATATGTTAAACTATAGAAATGCTCACTTCTGTCACCAGGATGAGGCATTTTGCTAGTTCTGTCATCAGCCTGTTTTATCTTTGTGTTAAGTCACAGCGTCACCTGACGCTGAAGCATTTTATTTTATAATGTAGAAGTTTGGGGATTGTCACCGATAGGAGCAGCAGCGCTTGTGTTTGTATTTAACACTGTTTCTCGCCAGTTCTTTGCCCTCGGCCTCCAAAAGGCCTCCGCAGCAGGGGGAAGCAGCCGTGCCCATCGCAGCTCCGGCCGCACGGTGGATTAGCTGTACCACCGCGGCCCGAAGGAAAAACCCTGGCTGCCCCTACGTGCGTGCCTCTGTTTAAGCGATTTACAGAAGGAACCATTTCCCAGAACTACAGGTGCACGGCCCAGTAGGGCTGGGAGCGGGTGAAGTGTGGGTGTAGGGGAAGGGGGGGGGTGAATAATAGGAAAAGCCGCGCCCCCGACCCGCGGCGCGTTGGGAGGGGGCACCCCGCAGCCGGCGGGGGCCGGGGCTGCCGGGGAGCGGCGAGGGAAGGGGCAGAGGGGCCGGGGGAAGGGGCCGGGGGAAGGGGCCGGGACCCCGTCCCCGCCCGCCTCGCCTCGCCGCGCCCCGTCCCGCCCCGCCGGGGGCTGGTGGGGGGGGGCCGGGGGCGGGGGCCGCCCGCCGCCGCCTTACGCAGGCGGTGAGCTCAGCGGGCCGGGGCGGGGGGCGGCGCGGCGGGGGGCGGCGGGCGCCGGCGGGGTGGGGGCGGCCCGGCAGAACCCCATAAAGGGCGGCCGCCGCCGGCCCCGGCCGCCGCACTCAGCCCGCTCGGCGGAGCCGCCCGGATCGCAGCGGAGGGCCCGGGGCGGAGGGGCCCGCTCGCTGTTTCGTTTTATTTTAATTTTTTGATTTTTGCTTTCTCGTCCCGCTCCTCTCCGCGAGGAAGGGGGGGGTGTCTCGGCGCTCGTCCCCCAGCACCCGCCCTGTGGAAGTGCACCCGAGGCCGGCCCGGGGCTGCCGGAGGGGACCCGCCGGAGCTTCCTTCCCGCTCGGAGGGCAGGGAAGGAGGAGCGGCGGCGCGGAGCGGAGGAGAGAGAAGGAGAAGGGGGCCGGGAGGCGGCCGGAGAGCGGGGCCGGGCTGCCCCTCGCACACCCTGCCTCGCTCCCTCCCCGCCGCTGCCATGGGGAAGTCGCCGCCGCCTCTGCAGTGATCGCGGGACTGCCGGCGGAGAGAAGCCCCCACCGCCCGCAAAAACCAAACAAACAAAAAAACCCATATATATATATATAAGCAAATCTCGCTCTCCGCCTTTTACAAATTAACGACCGAGGCAGAAAGGCTCCGCCAGGCCAGCAGCAGCAGCAGCCAGCCTTCCCCGCCCCGAGCCCGGCGGCCGCGATGAGGACCGGGGGGCGCCCGCTGGGGGTGCTGGTGCCGGCGGTGCCGGCGTTACTGGCCGTACTGGTGGCGCTGGGGCCGTGCAGCGCCGAGCCCCCCGCCACCGCCCGCCAGGCGCTGGTGCGGCCACGGCGCTTGGGCGCTGCCGGCGGCCGGGAGCGGTTCCGCCTGGACGCCTTCGGGGAGCGGCTGACGCTGGAGCTGGAGCCCGACAGCAGCTTCCTGGCCCCGGACTTCACCCTGCAGTACCTGGGGGGGCCGCCGCCCTCCTCCTCGCCCTCCTCTCCGCCGCCGGGGGACGACCTCTCCCGCTGCTTCTACTCCGGCACCGTCAACCGGGACCCGGGCTCCGCCGCCGCCCTCAGCCTGTGCGCGGGGATGCGCGGAGCCTTCTCGCTCCGGGGCCGCCAGTACCTCATCCAGCCGGCCCCCGGCGTCGGGCACCGCCTCGGCGTCCACCTCCTCCGTCGCCGTCGAGGGACCCGACGGGGAGATCCAGCAGCAGCTGCCGCCCGCTGCGCCGTGGCCGAGCCGGGGGCGGAGGAGCCGGAGCCGGAGCCGGAGGGGCCCGCAGGTAGCCGACGGGGGGACGGGACGGGGTCTGCCGCAGCCACACCTCGGGGGGAGCGCGGCTGAGGGTGCCCCGAGGTCGGGTGATGAGCCCCGGTGGGTGCTGGGTTCCCCGTTGTGGGGTTGTGCAGCCATCCCCTGTGCCGCTCACGTGTGCTTTGCCTCTGTCTCGCTCACTTCCCAGATGCAGAAACGAGGAGCAAAAGGAAAAAGCGGTTTGTGTCCAGCCCTCGCTACGTGGAGACCATGCTGGTGGCCGACCAGTCCATGGCCGAGTTCCACGGCAGTGGTCTGAAGCACTACCTCCTGACGCTGTTCTCCGTGGCGGCCAAACTCTACAAGCACCCCAGCATCCGCAACTCCATCAGCCTGGTGGTGGTGAAGATCATGGTCATCTACGAGGAGCGGAAGGGACCCGACATCTCTTCCAACGCCGCCCTGACTTTGCGAAACTTCTGCAGCTGGCAAAAGCAGCACAACCCCCCAAGTGACCGGCACGCGGAGCACTACGACACAGCAATCCTCTTCACCAGGCAGGTGAGGGACAAGGAGGCTGAACCGACCCCTGCACACATTGCCCCCTTCCCCTAGAGGCTTTCTCTGCTGGGAGTCCCCCCAAAAAAGTGTTCGGAGGCAGTCCTGTGGCAGTACAGGTTCAGCAAAGCAAGCTGCAGTTGGAATGAGCCCCTTTTTATTTAGCCATTTATTTTACCCTTTATGCTGTCCCAGGTGAAACTCACAGTATATGCAGCGTGCTTCTGCCTTATATTTCCAGCAGGGCTAGTATGGAAATTAGGCATTTTACTTCTACGTGTAAGCCTTGTGTATGTTCCAAAGACAGATTTTTGCCATCGTACCCATTGAAGTGCTGAATATTTATGCTCTTTCCATAAGTAAAGGCAAGCTGCCAGGGTTGGATGTTGCTTGCCAAGGTTAAGTCTCTGATCTGATTAATAATGAAACTGCCTTTTTTTTTACAGGACCTCTGCGGTGCCAAGACATGTGATACTCTTGGGATGGCCGATGTGGGAACAGTTTGTGATCTAAACCGCAGTTGCTCTATCATCGAAGACGACGGCTTACAGGCTGCCTTTACAACAGCCCACGAGCTAGGTACTTGCAACTTAGAAATGAGGTTCCGGCTGATTAATTGAAGCCGGCTTGATGACGTAAAGCCCAGAGCTCCCTGGCCCCGCTGACGGCTCGCCCTGCGGGGTGCGGGGCCCCTGCGCTCCCCTGGCACAGTCAGGAGGAGGCAGAGCTTTGCTGTGGAGTGGGGTTGAGCTGCGGAAAGCAAATCCAGTCTGCAAGAGTTGTGTGCTGGACTGTGGCTGCAGGAAAAAAGCCCGTGAGGAGAGGGAGGATATGCTGTAATCTGCTTAAAACTTAGTACTGTTCAGATCAGGATATTCTTTCAGCATTTAAAGACCAGGCTTTGAGCGGCTCTAGAGTTATACATACAATAGGCTTGGTAATGCATAGGACAGACTTCCTAAAATCACCAACTTTTTTCCTTTTTTTTTTTTTTTTTAAAGGCCACGTGTTTAACATGCCTCATGACGATGCAAAGCAGTGTGCTGGTATTAATGGAGTAAGCCGGGATTTCCACATGATGGCATCTATGCTTTCCAATCTGGATCGCAGCCAGCCTTGGTCTCCGTGTAGTGCCTACATGATTACAACATTTTTGGATAATGGTCATGGTAAGATTATTAAGCTTTCCATTCATGTGGCGTTTATGCTCTTGTGTTTTACTGCTTTGCTTTTTTTTTCTTTTAATGGAGTGCTTTCTGCTAAAGAATAGTGTTAACCTTTTACATGCTGCCAATGATTTTAGAAGGTGCTTAACTTTACAAAAATGGTGGCACAAATTGGCTTGAAGACTTATGCTACAATGCAAATGCAGTTCCAGAGATGCAAATACATTTTTCCCTGCTGAAACTGAACTCACTGACAGAGGCTGCTTTTTTTTTTTTTTTTCCTTTTTTCTTCCTTTTCAGGGGAGTGTTTGTTGGACAAGCCCCACAAACCGATCCAGCTTCCTTCTGACTTGCCTGGCACGTTGTACGATGCCAACAGGCAGTGCCAGTTCACTTTTGGAGATGAGTCTAAGCACTGCCCTGATGCAGCCAGTACGTGCACAACGTTGTGGTGTACCGGCACTTCGGGAGGACTGCTTGTGTGCCAAACTAAACACTTCCCGTGGGCGGACGGCACCAGTTGTGGAGAAGGGAAATGGTGCATGAATGGCAAGTGTGTGAATAAAACTGAGAAGAAGCATTATGATGTAAGTATAACTATATATATATATATATATATATATATATCCTGGGTTGCAGAGTACCACAGATAATGCTTCAGTGAGAGCAATCAAACAGTTTTAAGGGCTTGAATAAATGGAGGCAGACAGCTAATTAACAGGCTTAGAGGGTTTTTTTATTTGTTTTACAGGTGGCTTAGGTAAAAAATGAGCATGGCTGTGGGTTTTGTGGTTTTGTTTTTACTATATTAACGTTTTTGTTCTCCTTGTCATTACAGACCCCGGTGCATGGGAGCTGGGGGTCCTGGGGAGCATGGGGAGAGTGCTCCCGGACCTGCGGCGGTGGAGTGCAGTACTCCTTCAGGGAATGCGACAACCCTGTCCCGAGGAACGGGGGGAAATACTGCGAAGGGAAGCGGGTGCAATACAGGTCGTGTAACATCGAGGACTGTCCGGATAATGATGGTAATTTTTTCCCCATTTTTGCAGTGGAAAAGGGGGATCTTGTAGAGGAAGACCATGTAGAGAAGATGATCTCATGTCCACCTGTCTTTCCTCTGCCTGCAGGCAAAACCTTTAGAGAGGAACAATGTGAAAAGCATAATGAGTTTTCCAAGTCTCCCTTTGGAAGCGGACCTGCAGTGGAGTGGACACCCAAGTTTGCTGGTGTCTCTCCGAAGGACAGATGCAAGCTGGTCTGCCGAGCAAAAGGAACGGGATATTTCTTCGTTCTACAGCCAAAGGTATCTCAAAATTCACCCTCATCTACCTAGTCATGAATAGGATTTTTATTTCATCTGACTCTGCATGTGAAGTTAAGAGTCAAGGCGTGTAGAAATTTGAAATTATATTTATGTTCTTATTGTATGTAAGCTAGATTTTTCCTTTTCTCCTCCCTACATGTACAATCTGATCAGTGCAAGCATGCTTTAAATATTCTGGCACAGTCCCTACAGTTATTTCACACATACCACCTCATCTACCCACCCCACCCTAGTTTCCTTTCCGCTCCTTCCATGAGTTTGATTACACTGAGATATGTTTGGAAAACTGTGGTGGTTCTTTGCCAAAACTTTGGTGCTTTCTCATACCAGTTACTAATATGTTGACGGCTTAAAATAAACAAAAGGAAAAATAATTCGTCTTGCATAGCTACTTGAACTCACTGTCATAAGATGTTGAGAGCCAGTAACTACCGGGGTGATGACACAGATGTTTATTGTCGAGCAATACTCCTAGAAAGAAAGGATCGATTACGCCATTAAAAGCAATTTTGGTCCTGTACTTTGAGGACATGACTATCTTCTAGTGACATTAGAGAAAAAATGTTCTTTCTTTATAGGAAATTATTAAAACAGTTCTGTGTTGGCTCTTTTCCAGGGTGGGAAGGGAGTTAATAAAATCTGAAGTTGGTTGTTTTCTCCTGTCACCATGGCATTTTATTTTTTTTCAAGTGAGTTGAAGTAGCACTGCATACCTCCAACTGTCTACAGGCTGCTTTGTTTTTTATTTTTAAAAGCATTGAAAATACCAGTGCTATAGGTCTTTCCTCTATCTTCTATGTTTTGTATGTATCTGTATTAGACGTTTTCAAAGAAGTGTGCATCTTCTAATCAAATGCCCTACTGCTTGTTTCTTGCTAAGGTTGTGGATGGTACCCCTTGTAGCCCTGATTCCACCTCAGTCTGCGTCCAGGGACAGTGTGTAAAGGCTGGCTGCGACCGTATGATAGGGTCCAACAAGAAGTTTGACAAATGCGGCATCTGCGGTGGCAATGGATCCACATGCAAGAAAGTGTCTGGCACACTTGTGAGAGCAAAGTGAGTGCATGACTGCAGCTGCTTTCTGTTCTGGTGAATGTTTTGTGGGTATAAGCTTTTGGTTTCCAAGTCAGTGAGATACTGTCTCAGTTTATCCTTGGAACTGAGATTTGATATGTCAAAGACAGTTGGCTGATAGTAGCTCACAGTGCGATCCCAGTGGAAGGAAGCCCCTGACATGCGGGTACGCCTCTGCCATAGCAATAACGTGGGATGTGGCTTTGCAAATCCCTTAATCCCTTGGCTCGAAAGGTCAGCAGCTTGTGAGCTTCATGCTTCGGCTTCAAATGAAATTCAGTCTTGTGCCAGACAGCTTCTTCCCTTTCCCAGGGACGAGCAGAGGGCTCAGTCTTTCTCTTTTCTCTTGGACAGACCGGGCTACCATGATGTCGTCACCATTCCAGCCGGGGCAACGAACATCGAGGTGAAGCAGCGAAACCACCGGGGTGCCAGACACGACGGCAGCTTCCTGGCCATCAAAGCCGCAGATGGCACCTACATCCTCAATGGCGACTACACCCTGTCAACGCTGGAGCAGGACATTACCTACAAGGGCAGCGTGCTGAGGTACAGCGGCTCCTCCGCTGCCCTGGAGAGGATCCGCAGTTTCAGCCCTCTGAAGGAGCCCCTGACCATCCAGGTCCTCACGGTGGGGGACCTGCCGCAGCCCAAGATCAAGTTCACCTATTTCGTGAAGAAGCCTGCTCAGCCTGGGTCAGAGAAGGTGCCCAGTAAAAAGAAAGAGTCCTTCAATGCCATCAAGGAGATCATCTCTTCCGAGTGGGTCATCGAGGAGTGGGGCGAGTGCTCCAAGTCATGCGGCTCAGGCTGGCAGCGGCGGGCTGTGGAGTGCCGGGACCCCCGGGGGCGGCCAGCCACCGACTGTGCCCGAGAGCTAAAGCCCAGCGACGTCCGTCCCTGCGCCGACGTCCCCTGCCCGCAGTGGCAGCTGGGGGACTGGTCGCCCTGCTCTAAGACGTGCGGGAAAGGTTTCAAGAAGAGATTGTTGAAATGTATTTCTTACGACGGCAGCGTGCTGCCGCAAGAAAGCTGTGAGCCTTCCAAGAAACCAAAACACCTGATAGACTTCTGCAACGTTACAGACTGCAGTTAAATAGTATAAGTTGGGAAAGCTAATTTTTTTTATTTTTTATTTTTTCCTTCAGAACAATGCACTGAATATATGAGGGTTAGAGGCAGCGCATACATTCTGCGTACAAAATTCATGGTGAGGATCCATTGAGGTGGGACAGTGCAAATAACCTTAGTTGGCGTTGCACCCTAAAACTATCCTGCCAATTGCAAGTTTGATAGGATAGCAGACCAGTGTCACTCACTCATCTTCAGCAGATAAGGCCCTAGGGCATTAGAATTTCATTTTTTAAAGTCTTACAAATTAAACCGAACAGGAGCAGTGGCCGAAGCATGTTTAAGCAAACATTTTTGGGTTTGGTTATTTCTCCCTTCTTTTGGATTTATATTGTGGTACTGATCAAGTCCCCATGTGTAGGAAAGGGGAGCGGAAAAGATAGCTTAAAATAATTGGTCAGGGTTTACCTACCTCACGAAGGGCAAAAAAACAGGATTAGAAAAGGAGCTTTAACTAAGTCATTCATGGCTGCTATTGTTTCAGAGAATAGTTTTATATAAAAATAAAGCCATATTCTCTACCTGTAAAGAATAAGAAATATCAAGAACAGTCAGTCAATTCCACAAATAACTAGAATGTCATTTTTTTTAAAGCATCATTATGTCATTCCAACGTGCCTGTCCATTTCTCTCATCCACTCTGATGCCGTTGCGGTGACATATGTAATCCAGAGGCTAGAAAAAGTGGAAAACTTCATGGAGCAGGTAGCGTCTATGAGTAGTTGCTCTTTGTGCCTTATGCATACCTTCCACGAGCTTTTTTCATTCGAGCTTGGTCCTGCCATACTGTCAACCAGATTTCTGGCAGTGGGCGCTTGAGTCAACACTGACATTCAAGTCTTTTCCTTTACCCCAGCCAATAGCAATTACTTGCATTTTGGTAAAAAGAGATCAAAGAAATCTGGCTATGAATGGGAACCTCTCCTAAATGGCCTCTGATGGGTTTGTAGTGCTCAAATCACTGATAAGGCGGGAAGACAAAGCTGAAGGATAGCAGGTCCATCCACAGCAGTACGCCAACATTCGCATAATTAAAGTTTGTGCCAGTCCATAGACAATGAGAGAATATGGCTTTCCATATGTATATAGTAAAAATATATTACTATAGATGTTACATACTTTATAAGTATTTTATATTTCTTTCCCTTCTGGGAAGGGTTATAATTTGTAATAAAGGCATATAATGAGCGTATTTATTTTTATACTTCTTGTCTAATGTGATCTTCTAAGTTATCGCTTTTTTAAAAGGACATATAACAAGGATAGAGTATTTATACAGTATAATATGTTACTAGAGGTAATAAATGAACCCTATAAATTTTGGAAGTGGAGTGTCGTTATTTCACTGGAGTAAAACTAGTCTATCAAGCAGAATGAGCTTGAATTCTAAGGCAATGTTACAAAAAAAGCTAAACCACGTTTCTCAAAAATACTGGTAGCTTAGGCTACTAATTGACTGTGTTAGTTAAGGGCTTTGGAAAACTCTACCCATAATGTCATATACCACGTTAAAAGGAGTAATTTTGTATTTTATTGCTTAACCACTAACTGGGTGCTCAGCACTGTTGTTTCATCTTCAAAAAAGAAAAAAAAAATGAACTGCCACTAGACTGATGCCACTGATTTTAATAAGGGCTTACAGAGGGAATATCACTGTCAGTGGTGTTTATAACCAACAAAATATGTACAAAAGTAGCAGTTTTACCTGCTCCACTTAATTTTACCCTACTGGGAAAGATGTATTCAAAATTTAAAACCATTAACTAGCAGTCAGAGGTTTCCCTCACAAGTTTCTGGAGGGCCTCAGGATCATGCTTTTCTAATTAGAAGTACTGTATGAATGAACTGTTCTAATGCTGTTAGTAACACGTTTTATAATGTTGAAATACATATTAAGCATTAAGAAACTGATTTTTGCTCCCTCATTTCTGATCTCATGACCACTGAAGTTGAGGGAAAATCTTCTGTTGAGCTCAGTGGGATTCTTGCCATGGAATTTGAGACATCAGTCATTTATGGATACTTTTGGCTTTGTGTCATGTAAAAATCTATTAAAACTTCCTTTGCCAATGTTTGGACTCTGTCTTGCAGAAATTGTTCCCACTTTATTCCATGGATAAAATCCTGGCCCCTCTAAAGCACATAGAAAAATTCTCATCACGTCACACTTCATTGAGTATTACTTTGTCTTTGACATGCACAAATGCTGGGGAACGTTTTACTTGTAGTATTATTTAGGAGTCACTTACTTTATTTTTTCATAAATACCTAAGAGTCAGTGTTTTTTATTTACATATTTTTACATACAGAAAGGGTGGTTAGGTGTTGGAACAGACTGCCTAGGGAAGCGGTGGAGTTGCCATCCCTGGAAGTACTTAATAGGTGTATGGCTTTGGTGCTTAGGGACATGATTTAGTTGTGGACTTAGTAGTGTTAGCTGATGATCAGACTTGATGATCTTAAGGGTCTTTGCCAACCTAAATTATTCTCTCTCTCTCTCTCTCTGTATGTCTATATTTTACTACAGCAGGTTTAAATTAGGAGCATATATACATTTTCAAGAGAAGGAAAACTCATTTTTATTTTCATTTTCTGCTGTTGCTCTTACTCCTTGTAGACTTTGTAGCCTAACACATAGCTGTTGGTTGGTGTTGCCTGAAACACTCTAGATTTAAGAGCTCAGGGAGCTACTGTCCTGAAACTACAAGACTGTTCCCTGTCTATGGAATTGGCAATTGACTTCTGCTTGATGGTGATTGCCCAACTTTGTTCTCAGCCTAGAAGAAATACTCAAGGCAGGGCTAAGAAAGCTCTGCAGAGGAAACAGCTTCTCATACCTACCCATATCAATTAAAGCAAGCTCAAGGTGCTGACATACTCTACATCTTGCAGTAGCACTTGAGGCTGTTGGGAGAGAGCAATGGTATTTCACAGGCATCGCCTTTCATGCTCAGGGGAATTTGGATCCAAGTAAGTGCAGCAATTTCCCCTTTTTTAATAAAAGGTGCTGAAGTGTTCTGCCTTTCCAAAGCACCTGTATTACCTGGGTTAGATCAGTCAGCCCTGCAGTTAACCAGAGCTAAGTGAGGAGTCAGAAGTTGTGAGGGAAATTAAAGATATTTGGTATTTTACACTAAGAAATGGCAGTCGTAACGACTTTTTTTATGTTCTTGCAAATAATTACGTAATAAAATGAGTGATGAACTAATAAAAGGTTATGGTATAATGACAGCCTATTTTCTATGGTGTTGTTTATTTCTTTAGAGCATAAATGTAGTAGCAGCGGGCCAGCTTATTACACATAGTTGTAGCGTAGTTGACCAAGGCTGTATTTCCAACTCGTAGTTTACTGACTACATATTTTTCTTTGACCAGTCCTTGAATTCACAGCAGTTGCATCTGTTAGACAGTTCTTGAAATTATATCCCATTTTTAATAGTGGCAAGTTAGAAAGGACATGCTCCAAATAATGTTTTCATTCAGCAATGCAGTCAAAGGCCTTCTCCCCTCCAAAGCGCCCTCTAGTTGCAAGAAAGCCTGCCCTATGCGTCCCAACACAGGGAAACTAGCAAAAACAGTGGAGGTGGTTCAGCTGGTTAGCGGTCAAGACCACACGTGAATTAAACACGTTCCTTGTACCAAGGTTCTGGATATTAATAGCTTTTATTACAAGAGGCTGGATAGTTAAGTGTTTTTTGTGTGCACGTTCATTATTGTCAGCAGGAATTGCAACACATTATCACTGATTCATCAGGCACGCTCTAGGGAGCAGAAACAGCATTGAAGCTTATGTTGGGACATCAGTGAATATAAGAGCTGGTGCTTTCTGCCAGCCGAGGAGCCCGCTACGTGCCTGTGTGCTCACCGACGCCAGGGCAGCTGGCCCCACTGATGTCCAAATGGGCTTCAAACCCTAGAGGAAGGTTGTTCTTTTCAGCCAGGTTTTCTTAAATGTCCAAGGTGGGAGGGAGGTTTCCAATGCCCAGTGTCTCAGCTCAGGACAAGTTCCCACCAGTTTGGAGCCAATTTTTTTCTGCCTTCCTTTTCAAGTTCAGAGAATCCAAAAGCCATAGACTAAATATTTTGGCACCTTACAGTAAAGGTGGAGCTGACTAGTGTGAGATTGGTAGATGAAATCCCTATTTTCAAATATTCTCAGAGAGGCAGGTGTCTGAATGACTGAAATGTGTCTTCTTTAATCATGCTTGGTTTTACTGCTTTTGAAGCTGAGCTATCTTCTGGTGCTTGGTAAGGCTGCTAGTCTTTCTGTTGGTGCAGAGGTGAAAATGAAAACAAGTCACTATTGGTAGCTCTTTGCCATTTTAGTAATTGTGATTATGAGGAAAACTTTCTCCAGCCTTCCAGTGGCCTTAAAGAGCTTGGAATTGGGACTGAGTCCAGTCCAAGGGCTAGATCTCCAGAACCAACTTTTCAAATTTCAGCATCTAAATTAGAAAATAATTGGGAGTTCAAGGAGAAATATGAAGTTATTCTTCAGAACTACTTTTTAGGCTGATTTGGATGTAAAATTTTGGCATCCATGCTGGATAAGCACTGTAAATGTGGCTACTAGAAAAATTGGAGTAACTGCTGTAAAGATCAAAACTAATCTAATTTACTGCTTGGAACTGCATTAGTAGTAAATAGGAACAAAACAGTATGTGATAGGATTCTTAAGTTGCTGTGCTCCCCTCTCTTTAGTCCAACTGTTGTTATGAAAGCAAGAGTGTGGGTGTTTCCCAGATAATTATTTTGCCACTAATGGTAATACATGTGATTTCAGAGCAGAGAAAGGTTGGTTGCTATTATAGAAGGTGGCTCTGTGTGAGCTTTCACAGTAAAGCAATAATTGTATGCATCTGGGATGGAAAAATCTTGAAATTGCCTAGAGCTGCTATGTACTTAAGCAGCTGATACCTGCATTCTAGAGCCATCTGTTGCCTCTGTGTATTTGGAGCTGTTACTTTTAGCATCGGGACATAGACTTAGAGAATAAAGGCCCCCAGTGTTACATATATGCACAACACTTGTGATTTGTCAGGGACTAGCAAAGTTGACATTTCACCTCTGAAACACAGCCCCATGTAGCTTGCAATATGGCAACTAGATTAAATCATTTGTAGTTTTACAGCAGCTTTCATTCAAATCGATATCTCCCAGCGCTGTATAAGCTTCAGTAAAAGTCTGGCACACCTTATACAGAGAAACAAGTGAGACCTTTGCTTTTGTCATTGTCACATCACAAGCAGGTAAACACATGCAAAAAGTAATGTTAGTTGCTTTACTGGAATCTGTAGGACAAATAGATGATTTCATCTAGGAAAAAAAAAAAGAAAGAAAAAGGACAAAAAGTCTAAACCCACTAGCTAGGTTAGGGAATGGAGAAGAAAAAGCTCCAAAAGAACTTTAGAAAGGCAGCCTGGGAAGAATAGCCCAGACTCCTTAGCAAACACTCCCACCTTAATGTCTGGTTTCTAGTAATCAGCTGGCTATGAAATTGCTAGCACAGCTTTGCTTCAGCAGCCTGGTGTTGTTCTGGGCCTCATACACCTGGGAACGCTTTTCATCCCATGCAATTTCAAACATGCCTACAAACCACCACTGGAGCAAAGATCAAATCCTGTGTGTGATATGGTCACGGCTGCTTAGTCCTCCAGGCAAAGAGGGTATAATTAGGTGAAAAGCTTTTCCTAGTAAAGGCCACCCAAAGATAGCAAATTAATTGTCCTCCTCCGCTCCCCCCCAAAACAGAGGCGAATCCCTAGGACATGCCTAGGCTACAACAGGAGTGTAAGTAATTGCTCAGCAGTACCCATCCAGCATGCTGCCCCATTTTGCATAAACAGCATATGTTCTTATAATATATGGAGCCAGAGAAAGGACAGAGCAGGGTATTGCCACCTCTCCTGACACTGCTGTTCCTAAATCTGTTCCGAAGCTGTTCCAAACCTTTTTATCTTCCTAGTTAAACAACAGCTAAAAATATGCATTCAAGATTAGTATTCTCCCTCAAATCACAAAACAACTTATATCCACAGAAGGGAAGTCAAAACATAGCTATCAGGTTCACAACAAGCAGTGGTATAAACACAGTATTTCAATAAATGTTTGTGATCTCAAAGCCTGGGGCAGACTGATTATTGCTGGAAATGCATGCAGCATTGTCGGGACACTCAGATTTATTTTATGGTACCTAACAGCTCAAGAAGGTCTTGTGCAAGAGATTTAGTGTTGGGCAACAGAAGTACTGTTTCATACAGCACCTTTCCCTGTAAGCTAGCTACATGTGCTTGATATCTTCAATGTGTTAAAGGACAGTCCTTTGCCTATGACCATAATCTAATGAGATCCTCCATGCCTCAACAATACTAAACTTAAACATCCCAACTCTAAGTTGAACCACTGCAAAATCTGTCATCCTTTATATCCCAGCATTTGTGCAGGAAAGCTACAAAACTACTTTGAGTTTCTATCGGCTCATGATTCTTCCCAGATACTCCATTTGAAAATAAATATTTTATCCAACATTAGTTGCACTCAGATATAACATATTTTCCTACAAGCACAGAAAGGAGTGGGTTGTTCCAATTCAGGGGAAAGAGCGAAGTCATATGGTAGAGATTACAATCAGGCAAGCTGAAAGCACTGGTTGTTTTAATTGTGCACCAATATATTTTTCAGTATAACTAAGGCAATATGCCTGTCTTCTCACAGGCAAATTAAATAAATACTGCCATTTTATAAGATTTTCATGTAAAAAAAAAATAAGATGGTATTAGCTATAAGAACTGAACTGAAGTTCAGTTGTTTGGATTAAAAATTTCTCTGTGAAGCAAAACATGTTAATGGAGAAACTTTTCTAATTTTCTATTATAATTCAAAGCAAATGCCAACAAAAAATATGAAGCTTTAAAACAATGCAATTTACTGCAATTTTTCTCATTCTGTCTACTGAAATTTTCTGACATTTGGACTCTGGCAGGAAAATCTGTGTGCTCTTGTATCACAAAAGAGCACTACTCAAAGACATACACTGAAGACACAGATAAGAAGAAAAAAAGTGGGTCATTCTGCAATTTCTGTCAGATGGGAGGTGGCTAAACCTGACATCACCAGGACATCATTTATTTATATTAGAAATGACTTCAAAGTTACATAGATACCAATCACAACCTACTACAGCCCATACTTCTTATGCTTCTTGCACATATGATCCACTTTTGCAGACTAAGAGGTTTGAATAATTCATTTAAGCAGCAAAACCATGAGGTACTCTTTAAACCAAGACACAAAACTGTTGGGCCTTGTCTGTAGCCACTTTAATAAAAGAAAAATGGCCTTGTGGTTACAGCTGTCATTCAACAGGGTGTTTAAGCTCATGCTTACACCCATCATTATTTAAGACAGCACTGAGTAAACCTTAGAGACACAAAATAAAAGCTTGCCTTCTTTTGTTGAATCTGGATCTTAATTACATGTTGAATTAACTGCATTAATGTTTGGAATTTATCAGGGGTTCATGTTTAGGCATGCTGGTATCTAGATACTTGGGATGACCAATAATGCTTAATGTAATTGGTTGGCTACAGTTTAAATATTTGATTTCTTAATTATATTGTTGTGTTTTAAGCAAACATATCCTTTATTAAAAAAAAAAAAAATACTTCCAGCAATGATTTTAGGTATATTTTTGAATTCTTTATTTATTTGCAGAACACTGAATGTAAGTACCACCCTGTTGTCTCTAAAAGGGTATCTGAGTGGTGTAGCTGGGATGCAAAGACAAAGGTGTCCTTCCTAAATTCCAGAGGCCAAACTGTAATTAGAAGATTTTCATACAGGTAAAACTGTTATCTGCAGATGAAATCCACAAGTGAAGGGAAAAAAAAATTTACATAGACTTACCAATTGTGAAAACTATTGAAACATATAGCAGATATTGGATTTGGATTTCACAATCGGGCCTGGCTAGATTTAGAAGAGAATTAAATGCAATGCAATGTCCATCTCCTTTTTCTCTCCAAGTGAACCAACTTACACGTTTGGGGATATGCTAGGATAATGAAGAGTGATGTTTTCCATTTCCCTTTACCTTCTTCCTGGAACAAGTGCAGAGCACAACACGGAAGCACTAGAGGGACTCAGCTGCCTTTGATGAATCAAACAGCAAAAAAAAAGATTAAAAACTCTCTGCACGTTTCCTCTTGATTCTTTTAATTTATAGTTTTATTTATTTGCACTTTCAAAGGAATAATAGTTGATGTCAGAGAGGAGAGCACCCCGAGTGATATCTGAATTCAGGTCCAGCTGGAGCAGATCCAAGGGGACACTCAACAGCTGCCTGGCAGACAAGAAGGTTGGAGGCATTACATGTAAAAACTCAGCATTAAATAATTTCAAATCTGGTATAAGCTAGCAAAAGCCAGGCAATTCAGAGTTAATGTTTCCTTTTTTTTTTTTAAATTGGGACAAAATTTTGTATAAGCCTGTTCCCAAAGCTCAATCTGAAGTAATAGATATTACCCCCATACAGACACGGGCATCGGTAAGTCTAAGTCAAAATACTTACAACTATATCCCAGGTTTTAAATTAGATTCCTGTTGGTCTGGCTTTAAAAATCAGTAGATTGTTAGTATTTAAGTCTGTGCCACAGATGGGCTCAGCACTGCGTGATAGCTTCAACTGCAACCAGCGAATGCGAGAGCCCTGCCTGCGGGCACAGCACAGAGGGGGCAGAGGCTGGCACCATCCTGCTGCAGGCACCCCCATCTTTCTAGGACTGAAGAGCCAGTAAAGACTTGAAGGAGAAGATGAAGATACTGGCAACAGCAGCTGATTTAAAGTAAGCTTATAATGTCATCTCAGTGCCAGTGGTTTGCAAGGCAACATCTCTCCCCGGGCTCTGGGGCTGCTGGTGAAGCACAAACCCATTGAAACACACTTGGTGGGTAGCGACGCAGAATTGTACACACCCCACAGCCAGGACAAAGTTGATCTGAGCTCCAAAATAAGCTGTGCATTTGGAGTAATTGATTCTACATGCTGCTGTTTTCTCTCAAGACACACGTTCTCCTTGGTAGCATGCAAATTCTTTGTTCAAAGCATGAAAAATAAAGCCAAGGCATGTATGCTACATTACCTAAAGATACCAGGGGAGGGCTTCCCATTGGAAATGGCCGATCTGGTGAATGCAGATTACCTAATGTGCAGTAACAAAGGTGCTTGTAAGGATGAATAAGGTGTAACTTTCAAGAATAGTGGACAGGTCCCAGTCATTCAGCCCAAACAGCTTTGCCGTGGCAATACTACAAAGGCCTACATTAAATCAAAATCTAGTTTATTGTCTCCAGCAGAGACTTGGTTTGGTGACTTGGCCAGAAGAGGAACAATGTGTCAGAGAATAGAAAATGCAATTGCATGAAGTTGCTGTACTTATTATCCAGGTGTTTCCAGCTGTCAGTTCTGGGGGAGAAACACTTTTCTTAATGTCAGTGACAATTGAAGGTCCTTTGACAGAATTGGATTGAAGAGTGAGGTCTGACCCAGTGTTATTATCCAGACAGCCTCAGCTCTGCAGTCCATGACGCTCTGGCCTATTGTGGAGCAGTGCAGGGAACTGTGTAGTGGAGAACAAAAAGATTGTGGATATTTTCAGTGCCAGGAAAATGTATTCTGCCATTTGCATTCAGTTTTAGTTGGGTGCCAGGAAAGTGCTTCAAAGAATGGAAATGATTTTCTATTCAAGACATGAACTACAAAAAGATAAGTGTTTGGCACATATGTCTTTGAGACTCTTGGGGAGAATTTTTAACTTGCAGGCATGCTGTTTAGCTGCTTTTTGCACAATTCACATGGTCATGGGTTTTTCCATCTACCTGTATTTCTGACATCCTGAATGTCAAGTGGCCTAAACCTACTTCATGTTATCCTTCAATGGACCCTGATGAATATTGTAGCCAGCCAGTTCTCCTCTTGCTTTGGGTCTGCCTACGCATCTGACTAGTGAAAGCTTGTTTGCTTTTGCTAGGGGGTGTTTGACAGACTCCCACAAGACCTGCCTAAGTAAGGCTTGCTCTTAAAAGCATTGCTGGCATAGTAATGTCATAGAAGAACATGGAAAAGAAAAACACAACCCAATTTGTTATAGCTGTAACAGCAAAAATCCTAATGAAGAAGCATTTATACTGACCTAAGTCCTTTATTCTATTCTGAGAACTGATCTAAGCTATACCAACAAGGAAATTTCATTCGCCCATCTAAATTAGGTTTTGCACTTTCACATGTACAGAAATAGCCCCACTGGCTAAAGCCATGTTGGCAAACCCAGTTACATACAGACGAGCACTAAATAGCTTTTTCTGCCTTGGGCACATTAGGAACTCAGTCCCCCTTCTCCTCCTTGGTTTTCATGTTGCATGGAAAGAAAAGGGAAGCAATACCTCTATACCCCTCCTTGCTGGCCAGAGGTGCAGGAGATCACACGGGCAGAGCTCTTCTTTTTCTCCCACAACTCTGTGGGACTGTAGTCCCAATGTGTTGGGTCTGCAAAAGAGGTTGGGTGTTATGTTTCTTCTCTTACATATTTCCATGCCCCTGCTAGTTACCCACTACTTTTAAATACTTGGGTCATCAGTGGAGAAGATTTCAAAATATTTCAAGAACTGGGTAGCATATGGGGTTTACTGATGCCCCAACAAAAAAAAAACAAACAAAAAAAAAAAACCACTTAATTGACATAACTTTACACAAGTAGGAAGAATCAAAATTTCACCTCATTTGCCATTTCAGCTGGCTTAAAATAATAATTCCTACTCCATATGCAGTTCAGTGGGGTCTGTGATGGAAAAGCTGACAAACCTTCAGAAGACAAAGTACTGCAAGCAGCACTTTAAAATCTGAGAATGGCAGCATTATTTCTGGAGACAATAAGTGCTATTTTTAAACAATTTAATATTACAATCCTTTGAAATCCAGATGAGAAGACATTGTCATGCAGAAGCAACAGTTACAACAGTCTTGTTTAAGCTTAAATTTAACATCGTATAGTCATTACAGGCAAGCTGTGTTCCCTAGCAATGAGATGGCTGCATATTACAGATGCACGACTCCTTCAAAGAACTGCCAGATTATGGGATTACTCTAAGGAAAATTTCGCAACAAGGTTTGATTCCTTCCTGATGAAGTGATTTTCCACAACACTTTGCTCTTATAGCATATTGGCAGATGAAGAGAGAACGGGGAATGAAATGCATTTGCTAGTAGTACACAGTAATGATAAATGCAAACTCTAGTGTCCTGTCTAAGGAGTCCAACCCTTTGGACACACTTATAACAGTTAAACTACATGAGGGCAGCGAGATGCCTCCTACAAGCAAGGTAAGCGCAATCTGTGCCTCTTAGCCAAGTCACCACAGGGAGGTTTGGGCCCACACCTGTTAACACAACAGTTACAACTGGAAACGCTTATCAAGCAGATCTTGAAATATTCTCATTCCCTAATCTTCCTAAACTGTCTGCAGAGCAAGGATGGCGCGGCCGCAGGGGGAGAGCAGGGACACAGCAGGCCGAGTGCCACCCCAGGCAGCAACAGGCAGGGACAGTAGTGCATACGGGTGAGGACCAGGCATCCCAGGCCACCAGGTTGCCTGTGCTTTCTGTCCTCAGCCCATGCCAATTAGCTTAGTGTGACTCAGGTGGCAGATGCAAGAAATCTGCCCTGCAAGAAAAGACTGAGAGGGAGCTGTTGGCTGCAGGGGCTTTCTCTCCTGCCTATAAAGGCTGTGTATTGTGCTACTACAATAACATAGCTAATTACAGGCCAAGGTTTGCTGTAAGTAGCAGAGGTTAAGGTGTACTGTGATGCAGTCTTTAATTACTAAATTTCCTGCCTTTTCTTACCTTTACAACCTGCATGCTCTCTTATGTGTGTAATAAATGGTGAAATGATCCTGTTGGCTAGTTTAAAATCAAGAGTCAGAGCATTATTTTAAGTGGCTTTATCAGAACTGACTATTTTTGAGAGCAGGAAGCTTATCTCTTCTGTTTGCAATGTAAACATTGTGCAATGGTGTATGTGCTGCAAACACAGGAATTTTCAGGAATTCTGAAAAGCTTTTAACAGGTGCTAGAGGAAATGGTAAATAGCTCATTTATAACGGCTGGAGTATAGAGTACAGATAACTTATTCCTTATTGTTTTTAGCAATCTATAAAAATCTATGAGTCTCAGTAGTTGCACAAATAAGCAAACATTCAACTTTACTGTTGTTGTTAGCTTAAAATTGGCAAAGATAATGTATTATTTGCAAAGGGCTGTGTAGGTCTTCCAAATGTTGCAGTGGGCTCCACATTAACTAATGTCTCTGTGTCACTGCTCTGTATACACTAGAGCATAAAGCCCCGTCCCCACATACTGCACAGAATGCAGCCGTAGCACCTGGGCCATATGGCCATCTCTTTCCTCTCCATCCACACTTTCTGACTGTGAAGCTTGCTGTGAGGGTGCTGCTGCTCCTCACGAGCTCTGCTCGGCACCCAGCCCTTTGACCCCAGCCTGGGCACCACATCAGCTCGGTGCTGGTGTTTCAGGGGCTGCTCTGTGGCCGCCCCCACCTCCTCCTCC
Organism: Anser cygnoides; assembly: GCF_040182565.1. Taxonomy (NCBI): domain Eukaryota; kingdom Metazoa; phylum Chordata; class Aves; order Anseriformes; family Anatidae; genus Anser; species Anser cygnoides. Next base: position 110,850,115 of record NC_089873.1, on the reverse strand, counting down.
CCCTCCCTGGCGGCAGGGGCCTTTGGTGCTTTATGGTCCCTTTGATCCCAGGATGAGGGCTGGGACAAATTAACCTGTCAGGCTGGCTGGAACTGGTCAGGTATCCTGTTCCCTGCCTCCTCTTTTCTCTTCATGTTTGCAGTGGGGTAATTTATCTCTGCCGCCATCGTGTCTCTCTGGTCTCCCCTAACTGAAGAGGGTGGGAAGCCTCATTTGCTGTAACCGTAAAGCCAGGAAGGACAGCCTTAACCAGGTAAAGAAACGCCTGGATGATGCTCACTAAAATGAACCAAAATGGTGGATATCCATCCCTGGATATCCTCCATGTCAGCCAAACCAGGGCAGATCCCCTTCAGCAAACAGGGGCACATATGCTTTATTTTATACATGAGCAGCCTCAGAGAAAGCAGTGAGCACAAAACAGAGCACGTGCTGAGATGCTTGAGGGCTGGTGAGGGCAGATAGGGGATGAGCGTGGCTGAGGAGGCAGGAGGTAACATCTCCTTTGGGAGGTGGGCTCTGGGCCACAAAAGTGGGGCGGAGAGACCTGGTTGCAGGCTTAGGAGACTTCTTCATTGTTCTCTGGTACTTGTCTCCCACAGTGTGTTTATGTGAAGTACTAAACCCAGCATCTAAGTCCTTATTTACAGAGGTCAAGCCGTGAGGATGGAAACAAGAACCTTGCTTCTGCTTCTGGTTGGAGAGCAAGGCAAGTGGCAAATTGTATTTCAGAAAGTGGGAGGGGGGGATGCAGAGATGGTATCTAACAATCTTGTTTCTAAAGAGAAGAGAAGCTTAGGCAATAACATGAATTAATGAAGCCTGGCAGTCAGTTTGCTTTTCAGAAAGTTTTAATTCAGAGACACTGAACTGAAATTACCAAGTACTTGTCTCTAAATTTCCTGGGCACACAGCTTCACTTATAACCACCAAGAGCAGAGGTACCTCTTTTTTTTTTTTTTTTTTTGGTGGGGAGGGACATTAGCAGAAGGATGAATATAAAATACTTTTTTTTTTTTTTCCTCCTGGAGAAAAATTTTAAGACTGTTAAGTAGGAAATCTGTTGAACAAAATTGTCCACAAATGCTTCAGAGCAGGTTATGAAGCCTGTGAACAACTGAAGAGATAAATCAGCTGGGCGGGAGTCCCTTTCCTTACACAAGCACTGAAGGGAGGATCTAATTAAATGGAAAGTGTGGAATAGAAAATGCTTTGGGGAAATCCTATCTGTACCTTCAGGATTATAAGACAGACTGAAGGTACTGCTTTTCTCTCAGTTTTTGTTGATGTTACTTTAGCTTCCTATTTACAGAACTTCCTATGAGGAGAAAAGCCTCGTTGATAGTAATTACACTGTGATTTTTCAGTCTGCATTTCACACTGTCCAGATGGCTAGTGGTCATCACATCTCAGACCTCTTGCAGATACGTCTTTGTGACTCAGTCATCTGCTACATGGCATATACAGCAAGCTCATGTGAACTTGTTACACGATACTGCCATGTCTCAGGTTTCTTCTGCCAACTTGTGCACTGCATGAATAACATACCCACCGTGGCTCTGAGCAGCTCACTGATGCTGATCACACTGACAACTTATACGACCACGCTGTCATAAAATAAATGTTCCAGTTCATCAGCTCCAGGCCAAGCAGTGCTGGCACGCTCACCACCCTCAGATCAAATGGCAAGGAAAGGTCTTTGGGACATAGGCGAGAGTACAGCATGTAGCATCAAGATGCTTCAGACCATGGATTGGATGCTCATGCCTTAGCACTGTGTGATCACCCAATAGCAATTTAAATTTTGGTTTAAAAAAAATGGTTGTAGAATGTTGGGTGGTGTTGAGCATTCGCTGTGGCTTCCCCAGGCAATGAGCAGTTAAAATGGATTGAGCTCAAAGTCTATTGCAATAGGAGAGAATCAGATGATAATTCACATATGGGGCCTCGTGACTGTGGAAAGTGAAGTCTGAGTGCCTGAAGTGGCAATGAGGACTCCAGGGTGGTTGTAAAGCCTCTGCAGAAGAAGGAAGACCCCCTGTTCTTAGAAAGCATGGGGTATCAGATAGCTTCTGGATGGTCCTGACTGTCAAGTGGACACTGTGATTACCCTTTTGGCAATGTATCTAGGTGCATCATAGAAAACTACATTTCCCAGTACGCTTAACAGAGAAAGATGGGCATGTTAGAAATAAGATGAAGGTGCCTTAGGAGATGTAGTAATTCAAACTATGAAGGCATGTCCCCAACTGTGTCTCCTCTTCCTGGGGTCACGCTGCTCAGGCTTGGTGTGACAGATGGCTACCTCCAGCCACATTCAGGCATGCAAGTCCTCCTTGCACAGGGAGTGACTGAATGTTGGTATCTTCATGATGTTGGAGCCCACTCACCTGTACCACTTACATATGGTCTCAAAAACAGCAGAGAGAGAAAAATAACGTTGCAGAAAGTCTGAGAGCACAATTAGGCATTAGTGTCTTCAGTTTCGTTTCTCTGGTTCTACTTCCTTCTAAGAGACAAAAGTTTGGCAAAATGGATCCTTTTGGGAACAACTGTAGAAAGAATGATTTTACATCAACACATGAAAGCTAAGCTTTAAAGTTCATGTGCCAGAACTTCATGCAAAATACCTCAGTTCTTTTTCTTAGACTTGTCCAAAGCTAGGCAAGAACATGGAAAGACTGTTGGCAAGTAGAGGGGATCACACCGCAGGTATGGTCAGGTGTGTTTCAATTTTCCGGCATCAGATTCTTTTTCCAGTAAATATTAGAAATTAATAATATGTTAATGTTTGTGGAAAGAAAGACTTGAAAGTCTATGAAATAAATGAGACCTGGAAAAGGGAGATGAAAGCAGTTCTTCACACATCATATAATTTGATGTGATGTTTAGATTTGTCATATCAGCTGACTAAGTAGACAGCTTGATACCTAATAGTTTGTACTCAAGAAACACTTCAATTTGTGTGTGGGGGTTGTGTTTGTTTTTTTTCAGCTAAGTAAAATAATAAAGGTTACATAAACATGAATAGTCAACCTCTGAAGTAAACTTACAGATATATCATTTATCATTGTAGACTTTGTTTTTAATATTTTTGCTTTATTTTAAGTGATTTTTCTCCATGTTCTTCAATTTAGCTAAACAGCATGAAATCCACAGTGTAGGCAAAGCTATATGTGAAGAGAAGAAAGGCCCTTTAGTGGTTTTCATAAAGTCTTCTTACTTGCAATCTCCATGGTGTGTTTTTCTGTTTGGTTGGTTTTTGTTTTTTTCCTTAAAAGCTATCAGTATTTCCAGTTACAAAGGCTTGTGAAGGGCATGCAGCCTGTGTAGTTACATCATTTTTCCCCCTTACCAGTACTTATATGAAATTCTAGTTATTTTCTTCATCACTTGGTCTTGCACAATTTGCCAGTGCGTTCAGTTTCAAATAACCTTGTATCCATGCAGTATGGCAAACCGATTTTTCAAATCTGCATAAAAGCATAGGAAAGTTCAGGACCGCAACATTTATTTATTAAAATTTTGCTTGGTAGGCTAAAATACATGAATGGAAATGAATCTTCTCAATTTCAAGCATGTCCTAAGGCAGCAGCTTGCAGAATAATGTTAACCATGTCACTGGTTCTAATTTTAGATAATTGAGTAGTTATTTCACAGTACTCTGCCTCTTGGGGCAGAGCGCCTGGCTTGTATGCACATGCAGCAGAGAGTCCTTGTAACTTCTTATTCCCAGCCTAAAACCTTCCTCCCATTTCGATGTCTCTGAGGAGGTAACAAGGTTCTGCTGCCCCTCCTCACTGAGGCTCCCCTCTGCACATCCTGCACCTTGTGAAGTCTGTAAGTTTTCCCCTAAGCTGTTTGATTGACAGCTTCTGGTATTGGACGGCTTTCATGTATCCCTCCAGCTTCCACAGTGATTGACTGATTATGTCAAAAGTTTTGGGTTTACCCTCTGTTTCAGACAGCAATTTCCATTTTCCTTTCTGGATTGTTGAGAGAGAAGTGACCGTTGACTCCTCTGACGGGGCTCATTAAGTGTTATGAATCCATTCAATGTATTATCTGATATTTTCATGACAATTTGTTTCAGAGTTTCCACATCTGTGTGTTGAGACGGAAAAAACGTACAAGCTGAGGTTTTCTGCTTACAAATCATCTCTGTAGGTTTCCAATGACCAAATCTTGCTCTAGTCAGTGAACACAGCTGCCACCTAGGGACTTCACTCCTTCCTAAATATACATCTTGGCTTTCATATTACTGCCACTACAGATAATTCACTCACCTCTTGTGCTTGCACAAGATACATAAAGATAAAGTTGTTCTGACCCACTTACAGCTTGGAAAGGAAGTCCTTTCAATCGCGTTCTCCACGGCAAAATGAAACAAAGAGGAAAATGGACCAGTAGGTATATTATTTATACAAGCAGTTTCAAAGAACTATGACTGGTCAGCTTCATGTCAGGTGCCCTCAACTTCAGCGAAAACAGTTTTAGTTCGTGTTGGAACTGTAAAGTGAAGACTATACTGATGTTGTCTTGGTAGTGTTCAGTGAGGGGATAAATTCCTTTTGTGCTTTAGTGTTATTAAGGTTCACAGTTCTTAATCTGTGTTTACATATTTATTTTTAAATTTATATACTCATCTAACCAAAGCCTTTCTGGATTTTCCTGTTTGATTGTTTTGGTGCATTCTTTTGTTGTTGTTTGTTTTGTGTTGTTTAATGTAAGTTATTCCAGCAATTTAGTTTTCTATCTGTTGTGTAGTTTACACAATGTTAATTGATATCTCTACCGTTTCTTTCAGCTTTAGATTGCTGCGCAATAGTCAATATCATTTCTAACAACAAATGGAGTAATAAACTGTCATCTTGACTTGACAGAGAGTACTATCAAGAGTACTATCAAGGACCTCTTAAGAGAAGAAATCTGTCATAACAGCAAAGAAACTTGGTATTGGTTCGAGTTAGCATAGATGGTTCATAAAAAAAGAGTGGCAATTGATTTGGAATCTGGCTTTGCCTAGAATAGTTGGGCTGTCTCTGAGCCATGAGATTCAAGAGATTACTGAAGAGAAATAAGCAGAGTATGGCATTCTCCCTTCAAATCTCTTACTCAGCTTGAAATTGTTATATTACGTTCTGTCCTGTTTGTTTCTGTTCATCGATGACCTTTGTTTCTCACCGACTTCAGTGTGCCAACTGGAACAAAGAGAGGATAGGGGAAGCTGGACTCTGTATGTCTGATGTCCCTGTGGTTATCCTCACTCCCTTTCCTCCCTTTGCCCATTTCTCTGACAATGACCTGAAGTTCTTAGATTACTTCTTTGCCTTTGCAAAACATCTGAAAATATTTGCAATATTTAAAACTCATCTAGACTCTCAAATTTCCACATTATTATTATTATAGACTTTGGTGAGAGAATAACTTAACAGTTACAACATAAAATTAATGGCAACTGCCTGTTGTCTGAAGTGTTATTTTCATTGTTATGGATGTTAAGATATTGTTATAGATTGTTATAGATTGTTAAGATAACAGTTGCAAGCCAGAAAATATACAATCTGTGAAAACTCATCAGATATTTTTTTTACCAGGGAAATGCAATCCAGTTCTGTGATTTCAGTTTCTTTAATTGTCATGGTCTGTAGAGAGAGAGAGATTCTTTAGATCCTTCCTCATCCTGTTTCAATAGCCTCATCACTTCTCCTCTCATGTCTAGCTCTAGTTCTGAACATGTGTTTATATTTTGAAACATAACCTGAGAGTAGCTGTGGTCATTACTCACCCCAGGTGAATTCCATGGTAATTAATGTTTTAGTGATTTTTTTTTAAAGGGCCATTGTTTGCCTAAAGGGACATATCTATTTATAATTTCTCCTCACTCCACACATGCCCTGCCTACACCCTCCCCTGCACACACCCTACCGCTCCCTTTGGCTCTAGACTTTCTAAAATAATAATCATATAAGAAGTACTTTGCTTTTGATGTAGTGGCCATATTCATTAGGGGGAAATGTCTGTACTTCTGCATTTCCTGTTTAGTTCCTGAGCCGTTTGTCTTGTGAAAAAATATATATTTATATGTATTTATTTATTTAAAGGGCAGGGGGAGTAAAAGCCTTTAATGTTAGCTAAGCTTGGAAATATTCTCACAAAGATACAAGGAAAAGAATTTCTGGCCAGAAATGTACGTGCTCAGATTATGCACTCACTAGACTTATACATGCAAAACCCCGCTGCTATAAATTGTTCATTTCAAGAGAGCATCATTCTTGAATGGATTGCAAGACTGGGCTTGCGGTGGCTGATACTTTCTGCTCACCTCATTCTTACTTTCCTCTAGCCCCCAAAAATGTGTATGCTAGCATGTAGGTGGCACTAAAATAACTGAAGTGATTAATTTGACTCAGTGGAATACAGGCTTTTATAAGGTCAGTATTATTTTGCCTTACGGGAATGCAATTTCTTCGAGCATGCTGACTGCTATAATTCTATTGCTAACAATGTAACAAATTTCAAGATTAAAATTGTTTAGAAAAATATAAGGCTTGTAAGACTTAGGAAGTGGAATGAGCACTCAGTATAACACTTTGCTAGATATATAAATGTATTGCAGAGATTTTTTTTTTTTACTTTTATTTTTCCAGTATTTCTTATGGTGTTTCTAGTCAAAGGGCAGAGGGGAACTGCTCCCACGATGTTCTGCCTAACATATTTCATCAGTGCTAGCTATCAGTAAGTCCAATCTTGTTCATGATTATGTTCTTTCTCAGTTATTGCAAGGCTGATGGTGGCATTCTCAAAACAGTATCTATTACTAGGTTATACGATACATAATAGGCTCTATGTTTTACTGCAACAAGTCAAACTAATTTTAAGATCTACCTGTAACTGTAGTTGAAAACTGAAATTTCTCAGGTATCTGAGAAATGAGTAGGAAAGATGATGAGAGCATATATTAAAAGACAAATGTCATTCAACGACATGTCCTCAATAAGAGTCAGAAAACACCTCCATACCAAGCCAGCTCTCGAAAAATAACCATTCTAAAATAAATGACAAATTCCAAATAAGCTATAGCACAATGGTCTGTACTGCATTGGTGCGACATCTCAATTCATCGCTCTCAAGAGAACCATATATATTTCTAAAAAAACTATCTTATTAAGACTGCATTCTTTCAGTAGTATAGCAAGGCATCTGTTACATATTATTGTTTCATTTGTATGGTGCAATCAATATTCTAATCTGTTATGGTGCTTTCACATTAGTGTTATTATTTTCAGAATAAGCAAATGGTAAAAATGGAGAGGAAATGGAAGCAGGGAAGTGTTCCACAGAGAGAAACATTTTACAAACAGCAGAGGATCATCCAAGCATGCTCTCTGCTGTGCTTCAGGAAAACAACTCATTTACCAGATGTTTCAAATTGTGTGTAAAATATAAAAGGGCTTATTGGGGAAAATGTATTTAATGCTACAATACATGTCTGTCTATTGGAAGAATACAACACATGAAAGATGAGCTAGCTTAAAAATATTAAAGTGCATTCTATTTTACCCTTGAAATACATAGCTGTATCTTTGTCAAATTATTCACTTTGCTTTCAGGATCTGAAGAGTTTTTAGTTGTTAATTTTTCTATTTGTCAAAAATGAGCTGATTTTTCTTTTTCTTTTTCCCCTCTCCCTTTATTGACTTTTTCCCCCTTACTATTTCACACTTTTTCTATGGTGACTCTTTTAAGCAGGATGGAGATGTGGAAATGTGCAATAAATATTTGGGTGAATGGCAAAGGACAAAGATCTACTATTCCAGCCTGCACAACTACGGAAGAGTCCAGCCTATGGAGATTACAGACAGGGTGCCTGCTACACTGAGTCTGCTAGAAAAAAGACAGCAGAGGTGTATTTTAAAATAGGTGAATCCAAGAAATTTGTTTTCTCAGCAACTCCTCACTGCAACACAGTGGGAAGTAATATGGGCAGGTACGAAAGCTGCCAAAGAAGTGGGAGCATGATGTCCTGTGATACAAGTTATTACATGGGGCACTGTCCTGGTGGTCAGTGATAACTGAATGAAATATTGAGCCAGTATCCAGGCTTGGCAAAAATGGAAATTGCAGTCCCGTGCACCCCTAGCCTACATCACCACCATTTACATTTCCCAAGTAACAAGCAAATTATAGCAGGGCACAGCAAAACCTCTGCAGTTTCACATGTATTTGTACCTTGATTGTGAGCTCTAGTGTATCCTTTGACATCTGATAAAGGAGAAATTTATAGTGTTTTTTCTGTATATTACGCATACTATGAGAGAGTGGAGAGAAAAAAGAGAAAGACAATATTGTCTTGCTTCTGTAAGTGCTAAAGGGATTGTATGATGCTCACTATGTTCCCTCTGAGCAAAACTGGGGCCCACACCCACGAAGGAAGTGGTCATGGCAGGGGTCTGCATATGAGGAGGAGCAAACTATGCTCTAGCCCTCATTCTCCATGGTCCTTTGTGAAGTGACTCTGCGGTGACATCAGTATGCATGGGCTAAGGAACGGCTCAAGCGCAACAGAAGCTTGAATGGTTGCTTTCGAGGTGTGCTGAAAGAGCTGTGCTGAAACAGAGGAGATGGATACCACATGATAGCAGTCCCAAACTGAAGGGGCCTTATCCTGCCTGGGAAAGACATGACTCCTATTGAAACTGGGAGAGCAGAAAAGAGGTAGGGGAGCAGCTGGACGCGTTACCAAGTCTTCTAGTGACACTGCCAGGTGAGTCCTATTTTCCCATTTTCCCATAATCTTTTATAAGCTTTTCCTGAAAAGACATTACTCAAAATATGGCTAGCATCTCTTAAAGTAATGAACTTTCCTGTTGGCTATATGACTTAGGTATAGCATTTGGGGTTTGCAAATTCTCGAGAACTGGCTGATTTGCATAGGCACGTTTTTTTCTTATAAGCGGAACTGGCAATACCGCCAAAAGTTTCACTTGGCCAACAATTTCTATTGTAAAATCCTGCTTCTGCTGGGTTAAATTATTTTTCAGTGTTCTGAAATTTCTTATGCCAGGCTTCTGCCTCAGGGTGAATACTTGCTATTTTGTTTTACAGTTACTGATGTATTTTTGTGTGTTTTTTTTTTTTTACATTTTTGAGGAAAAAAAAAAAAAAAGAAAGAAAAAATCATCTGTTCTCAAGATAATTGTAGCATGATACATTTTCCCATGTCCCCAAATTCTTACAAGTGTTCTACTGGGACAGGACAAAGATCATTGTGCTTTGTAGTAGCAACTTGACTTCTGGACAGGGAGAACCCTGTGTGTCTCTGCGGAAAAACTGCTTTGTTCATGAAATTTTGCCCAAATGTGGTTAAATGCATAAGCCTTTGAAGCATCTCAATTCTACTATGCTAATTTGAAACTCACTAGGGTTTCTTGGCCAAAGCTCTGACACTCCATCTCCATGGGTTCAGAGGCTCAGAGTTAAGCAACACTGCATCCAGCAGCAGACCCAGGGCTGGAGCGGCCTGTGGCTCTCCCAGGTCTCACAGTCTCTCTAGCAGACCGAGAACCGGCAGGGACCATCTGGCCTAAGTGTAGGGAACAGAAGCACTGGCTGGATTACTGAGTCCTTGGAGAGAAAAAGGATGGAGCTGGTTTGATTCAGGAAGGAGAAAGATTTCTGTACATCTCATCCAGGGACTACTATTTTTTCTAACTCAAAACAAAGCCTGAAGTTTTTGAAAGTGTTAGAATTTAGGAAAAGTGCTAGAATTTAAGAAAATGAAGATAAAATTATCCATCTCTGAATTCTCTCTGCAAGGGCTGGGTCTAAAACTAGGCTCTGGATATGTCCAAGTTTAGGATGGCTCAGTCACAGTCCCTGAAATAAGTGTGCTGTTTAAACTCACATCAGTTTCTAGAAACATTACTTTACAATGCTTTTAGTCTAATCAGTACAATTATGTAAAATTTGATTATATTTATAATCTCAAAGAAAATAAAAAAAAGTGATAAATGACCCATGTGGCTTTAGAGTGAAGGACATAACTAAGAATAATCAGTGCAACAGTACCAGTCTAATAAAGGGGGCCTACGAGAAAGCTAGAGAGTGATTCTTTGTCAGGGAATGTAGTGATAGGACAAGGAGTAATGGCTTTAAATTAAAAGAGGGTAGGTTTAGATTAGATATAAGAAGGAAATTCTTTACTCAGAGGGTGGTGAGGCACTGGCACAGGTTGCCCAGAGCCGCTGTGGATGCCCCATTCCTGGAGGTGCTCAAGGCCAGGCTGGATGGGGCTTTGAGCAACCTGGTCTGGTGGGAGGTGTCCCTGCCCATGGCAGGGGGTTGGAACTGGGTGGTCTTTAAGGTCCCTTCCAACCCAAACCATTCTGTGATTCTACTACATACAAGAAAGATGCTAATAAGGTCTTGTAGGGCTGTTGAACACCACTGCCTTCACAAAGGTATGGAAAGGAAAGAAAATTACCTATCTTAGATAAATATAAATAACTAAATAGACAGCAGAATGAATCCAAATGCTTTCCAATGTGCTACAAATATATACATCAAAAGTTTATCTATGACTTCCCTCTAATGAGTTATTATAGTCAGACATTCATAGGACTAATGACAAATGTGTCCAATCTGACAATTGCTTACCATGTATTTACCTATAGTCCTTTTGGTCCCAGAAGAACCTAATGATTTATATCTGAGGTATTTTTTTGTACATGAAACAAGTACAGTGGTACTTGTAACACATGGCAAATTGAGTCTGGCGTTTGAGGAAAGGAACTTAGGCTGACTTGCATGTTTTGTTGTTCTTATTTAAAAAAAAAAAAAAAAAAAAGCAAGACCAACACATTAGAAGACTTTTAGGGAAGAAAAATGCTTGCATTAAAGGGAACTGCTGGAACAGCTAGCCAAGCTAGGACTGGGTCTGTCCAAAAACCTTGGTGTTTCCTGAGGTCTGTACAGCCAGTCACCTTGGACAGTACCACCATCTTCCCTGTGATCCTTCACATCCTCCCAGGCAACATGAATCCTGGTGAGAACTGGGTGTAAAGCAGTGTCCTCTAAAAGACAATAATGCAAGAAAACAGGCTTCAGGCAGAAATTAATCTTAATTTAGTCATTGTAGCCCTTTGTTTTAGAGAACATGGGAACTGCTGTGTTACATACTGAAGAAAGAGACCTGATCTATTCTGACCACAGTCTGACTGTATAACTCACACTGACAAATAGATTCTTTTATACTAAACATCTGTGGGAAAGGCTGCTTCCCATGCTAGCCACATGCCTGCTAAATAAAACCCAGAGGAAATTGACCAGGCAGTTCTGCATGCCATTGTGAGAGAGGTTAAGGTTCAGCAATGACCTCTGGTCTCTTGCCCCTTGAACTGATGGGGCTAGATGCACCATGAAGTTGGCTTACTAAGTCTGTGCTTTGCTATAGGATTGCCTTGACCAGTTAAGTTATTCTTTAAAGGGATTAGCTATCACAGCTTTGGGAGCATGTTTCAGATGGTCAAAGTCCTGCTTTTCCTTCCCCATCAATAACACAGGTTGCAAAAATGCAGAGTACAAAAATATTAGAAATGTTAAAATATAGAAGCTAGACTGAAATATTTTTTAAAGCTGGTTGATTTATGGAAGGGAATTTTATTAATAGTAACTTACCAGTTGCATAATTGGTTGCATGCAGAAATCTGTGAAATTATAGACCAATAATCTTTTTAATAAATGCATTCATCCCCATAAAATTACCAGCGATCAACTGTGAAGCAAATACTAACTGTACTCTAAAGACAAATTTTAGTGATGAATGATCCAATTAACCATAGTGCAGAACTCTTTTAAAACTCCTTTTTCACTCTTGGTGAAGTATCTTGGTCCTTTCATTACATGTCCTATAACAAACCTATCAAAGGGACTGCAAATAGAAAAGTCACATTGCAGTATGATTTTGCAGTGCAGTATTTGTTGATGGAGAACATGGCGTGCTCAGACACATTCAGCATAGCGAGGAGGATAGAAAGAATTTCAAAGAAGTAATGGAGTATTGTTGTAAACTTAGTGGCAAGGCCTCTGATTCTTTAAATATTTGGAGACTCATTTAACTTTATACACCAGTAGATCAGTTTAAGACAAATATGCAATAGTTGAAGCTAAACTCTTATATATATTTTGAGATGATTGGGTGTATATTTGTATGTGGTTACTCCCAAAGTTGGGTAGTTGGAGGTGGTGGTAAGTGAGAAATTCTGCTTCATTTAATTCAAAAGATATAAATCAAATTTAATAGCTTACAGGTCTTCAAAGAAAGGAGGTCAAAAATTGAGGAAGGGACTGTCTTGTTTGAACAAAACAGAGATTTCCTTTGCCTGCCCTCATGCACATTTACCTTGATATTAGCAAATTGTTTTTCCTGCAGAGAAGTGCAAAGAAACAGAACATTTTAAAGAGATTATTTATGGAAAGTAAATATTGAAATCCTTAGTACAAGAGCTTGCTGAGATGCTTGAGTTTAAATGTCACTCAGCTCTTAAAAGAAAAAGCCTGCTTTATATGCCATCTTAAATACAAACCAAAGGGTGTTAAGAATACTGAATACTTATTAGTCATTGCAAGTAATCTACTAAGAGTGGTTCACTTATAATTGGTGATGAATTTTAGCTATACTTGTAAAAAGTGGTCCTATTCCAGGCAAATGAAACATCTAACTTGAGCAATTGCAGATCTTTGTTGGTTCAGATTAAAATGTAATGCTTCATTCAGCAGTCTTGTCCAATTCATAAGACACTAGAGAATGCAAAGAAATGTGAGTTTTCTTGTCCTTCTCTGACTGTCTTTGTTTTTGTGGGTATTAGTCAGACCTTAAACAATGTTTGCGTTTTTTATCAAAGATAAGCTCTCAGGCAAACAGGAAGAGAGGGTGTAGTAAAAAGTGAATGTAAGCCATACACTGGAACTGCTGGCATCCAGAGATTTTATCAGCCTTTTCTTTTTTATTATGTCTGTATTTGCCATACATTTATCCATTGTTTTTTCTTTTCTTGCAGAGCTGTCCCTTAGTGCTAGTAAATACTGTATAACACAGGGTATTTTCATGTCCAGACTGAAAAGTCTTATGCAGCATTCCTTTTGTCTGCAGGGCCTTTATGAATTTGCACGGTTTGTGTCATATATAGTTGGCTTGCAGGTGATGGCTTCAGGAGAACAAACATCATGAGGAAAATTCAGTCTTTCTGTGCATTTATTCAGCCAAGTAACAACAACAACCCTCTGTGTGTGTTTCATGTATGGTCTTACAGTAAAACTCTACTGTTAACACATGTGATCTGAGGATTTCAAAGCAAATCAGCTGATACAAAAGCAAATATTTTAGCTTCAAAAAAGTCAGTGATATGCAGAAACACTCATTGAATCCATCAGTAAGGCGCCTTTTAACTTTGGCTTTCCCATACAGACTACAGATACTGTGAAATAAACCAAATCCCTCCAGAGGCTAGAAATAATTTGGCCCTCTGAAGAAATCACTTGGGTAATAGAAACATTCAGCACATTGCCATCTCTTAATTTGTGTCTAATTTTGGCTCATCCTATTTCTCTATGAACAAAACCACGCCATCTCCCAGAATTTTTTTTCGATTTAGATGCAAGACAACGTCTGCCGCAGCCCCTTTCTCTGAAGGCAGAGCATTATTAGTAATACTTTTTTCCCATCTTGTTTGTTCAGACTTACAATCTCTTTCAGGAAGGCTGTCTTTTATTCTAGGTTTTGTTTTGTAGAGTGTTTAGCACAGTAGTTCCCCAGGCTCAGTTGAAGCCAGCATATAGTATTGCCATATAAACAGAGTTCTGTTCTTTCATCTGCATAGTACAAAAGAAAAATTAAAAAAAAATAAATAAATAAACCTTTAAAGCAGCATTGGAATTTGGTTGTTTAAGTTATTAGCATCTCAGAATATATTAAAAAGTAGCCCAAAAATATTGCCTGCCTTAGTTGTCTGAAAGTTGTCTTCCTGACCCATTTTACCTCAGTGGGAATTGTATTGTGTGAAAAATTGTGCTCAGAAATGTCTGGAGCAACTTACCTTGATTTTGTTGTCCTGAACGTGATTTTGCTCTCAGTGACGTGAGGTATTTGCAGGGCAACAGAACTGTACTAAGCTCTGTTGTCCTGAGGTGAGTCCTGAGGTCAGACCTTATATTACCCTTCATTTTCTAGCAGATGCTTTGTTGTTTTCTTGAGGTTGCTGCTACCACTTTAAAAACAAGCATCCCAGGAATTTTCTTCTGAAACAGGCTTTCCATTTCCAAATCCAATTATACTATTTCAGCTGGGTCATTTTCAACCCCTGATGCATTTTGGTTTTTTTTGTTGTATTGGGTTTTGTTTGTTTGTTTTTGTTGTGGGTTTTTTTCTTCTGATTTTATTTGAAAAAATATATATATATATCCCTGCCATGGAGAAAGCAAGAGGAGTTTTCCCAGAGCTGACACATGACTGTGCTCCAGCAACCCTCATGGCCGCAGTTGTCTGTGGTGGGCTCCCACTGGAAACCAGCAGGGATGTGGCGCCGGCTCCCCACTGCTCAGCATCACCAGAATCCCCGGCGGCATTGCTGCCACCCCACCACCTCAATCTTTAAATTAGCATAAGCAATTTGGAGTTAAGGTTGACATTTAGCGTTGCCCTTTGATTGCCCTTGCATAGTTTTTGGGCGGAGGGCATGATGTCAGTGCGGTGACAACAGATGCCATAAAATGTGTCCAACAAGCAGTGACTCTGCGCTGTGACTGCAAAATGTAGTGCCTGCTTGTTTGAGGTGCGTGATCCTGGGGAAAGTACCATCAGCAGCATCATCAGAATTTCATAAAAAGGCATTTTGGTTTGAAGGGAATAATTGTAGAAGACTTTATTAATAAAAGAAAAAAAAAACTTTGAAGCACTTCCATACAGTTTTCCCTCTAGCAATATTACCCTCAAGTGTCAATTATCATTTGTGTTGTATCCATTTATAAAGACCCTCTTGTTATGGGTAGTGAAAGAGGACAATAATGAACCACGTCACTGTCTTCAAAAAAGTGGACATCTGTTCCTAAATACATTAAAAAAAAATTAAAATATTGTGGAATTAAATGTAATTTCTTGCTTCAAAATAAAGTATAACCTAGTCTTGTACAATTTGCGTTTTTGCTATCTGCAGAAAGTTGTTATCCAGGATTTATGGGGATTACTTAATACAGATTTTTGTTTTAAAGAAACCCTTACATTTGTCTTTCAAAGGCTTCTTGGTCTTTCCTAACAGAGGCCTCTGAGCAGCTGCGGAGGATGTCACTGCCGCACTCCGCGCCAGCAGGCACGAAGGCACTGCTCATCTCCCGGCCAGGCAGGGTGACAACGAGCACTGTGCACAATGAGATATTGTGTGAGCCTTTCGGTAAGCCTGGAGGCGCCAGTCTGTGCCTGCAGAAGGACTTTAAAACTGGGAGGATGCCATTTCCCTACTTAGGTGTCTTTTTGTTGGAGCGCTGGGCAAAGGCCTTGTTGTGTAACAGTTTGCATTGCAGCCTGGCTTTGCAGTCAGCAGTGTGTTGCTCAGCAGAAACAGTGAAACAAATCAAGTAGAGAGGCTTTCAGGACTGAAACACATATTCACTTCTGTTGTGAAACACCGTATAAATTTTCTGAACGGTTGTGCCACACACAGTGACAGAGGGCGAAGATGTCTGTCTCTGACAGCTATCACTTGTTTCTTGCTTCAGCTACAGTGCTTTATCTCTACAGCTGGAAAGAGGCTTGAGGTTTATAAAATGCCTGAATCTGGGTCAGGAAATATTTCTTCTTATTGCAAGCTGATTTCCTCATCTGATATATGCTGGAGGTGTAGAGAGCAAGATTTTGCTGCACAGTTGCTCTCCCTTCTGATACTGAGCTGCTGGGAGGCCAAGAAGAAAACTCTGGGGCAAAACAGCAAGGCCAACCAGCAGCCCGCTCTATTACCTGATATTTTACTGTGCTCCTATCATTACGCAAGTGTTTAACCTGAAGAAAAAGCACACATCACAAACACACATATCCGAAGGGGCACCTACAAGCACACGGGACAGGAGAGGGACATGTAAAACACAAGGTCTGAGGTTTGCCCATCAGTTGTGGGTTGGAGTCCCTGGTGTCCCATTTCACTTGTCCCCTTTCTTCCTCTCTTACTACCACATGGCAGCATGGTAAGATATTGTCTTCCTTACCAATGCTATTTCTTACACTGCAGAGAAGTGGGGCAATAGATCCAGCTGGAGAGTGAGCTGGTGGGAAGGAGATATGGGTTATGGCAACTGCAGGTAGTGTGTGTCTTAGAAACATCTTCCAGGTAATAGACCCTGTTCTGTAGGGGCCTGGCACTCTCACTGTCAGGGGAGGTGTCACTCTCTGAGCTGTAGCAAAGCATCCCTAGGAGTTTCATCTGCTATTTTCCCAAGGAAAAGATAGTTTTGCATCTCTGTTCCCTAGCTAGATCTCACCATTGTTAGAGCCAGAACAGGTGCCAGATGAGGAAGAAGAGTTACTAGTTCAGGAAGACTGTCTGCCTTTGTCTCTGCACCGACAGTGTTTCAGGTTAGTTTCCGGCCTAACAGAGTCATCCCAGTCCTGTACCACAGAAGTAGATGTTGCTGCATACAACATCTACAGTTACCATCCCTGTCGTCCTTTGAGACTTGTTCTTACTGTCCCAATCTGCACTCACTGCTTCCCATCTCAGGGGTTGCTGTATTTCACTACTGAATGAGCTGCATGTTTTTATTTCTGTTCATTTTGTACATCATTTATCTCTTGAGATTAAAAATAGACCAAAAATCAAGATTTGTAATGTTGCTTTGATTGTTTTCCTTCTTACAAACTGCAAACATTAAATCGCTTAGTCTCATTTAATAAATCATGTCATCTAAGTATCTATTTTTTTATGCTCTTTCTTAGTTCACCTTGACTCTCCTTTCTTTCCAATCGTATTAAAATATTTGAAATTATATACTGGCTTGAAAATAGGACATTTTTCAAAAAGAAATCTTTATTGTCTAGTCTAAGAAGAAATAGTGCTGCATATGGATATTTGGTTGCATGTATATTAGAACATCATGTTGAAATATATTTTGAACTTAGGAGAGTTAAGAGTCAGCCTTACAAATTCTTTTACTTTTTTAAAAAAATCTGTGGCACAGAAATGCAAGGAAACTGGCTTGTTTGGGGGTTTTGTTTTTTGTGCTTTTTTTGGGGGGGGGGGGGATAGGAGAGGTTGTTTGCTTGTCTGCTTCTGTATTTGTTTTTTTCTCTTCCTTTTGTTTCCCTCTGTCAGATATATCACACGAAATCTGATTTTGGCTCAGTCCCCTTCACAGGTCTAGCGAGGTTAAAATATAACACAGGTTATCAGTGGGATTAGGAAAGCTGTACTTCAAAGTGGTCAAAATATCATTAGGCTACACTCTAAAATACGGAAACCTCAGATGTAGCAAACGTGACAACGATATTTGAACACAAACTTCCCAGATGCCCTGCTTTATGTTGCAGAGGGTTGTCTCTTGTTTTGTGAATGGAATCTTAACTCTGAGCGTGTGGCCGTGTGGCTGTGTCAGGACTTTTGTTTATGAGCTCAGTCACTGTTTCCATTTCAGAAAAAAATAAGATAAATCCTTTTGACATTCCAGCATTTTCTATTCTTGGCTGTAACTCATGGTGAATAGTTCAGATTTGGCAAAGAGCATTGTCTGCCCTAAAACTACGTTTTTCAACAAATAAATGATTTGCTGGTAGAAGTTTGCCAACTCTAGTCAGGATTGCAAAGTTTCTTATCCATTTCAAACCTGAAGAAGAGCCTGTGTGAGTTTTTTTCCAGCTGTCTTTTGTTCTAGTAAAAGATATGGCCTCTTTCTACAAGCCTTTTATATCACCATAGATACTCATGGTTCTATATCTGCACATACTGTGCATGCCATTATTTCTGTTATGACTGCAAAATTTTTACCACGTACTTTGCTTCAGCACTTTAGAAAATTGTGGGGGTTTTGTTTTTTTACTTGTTTTGTTGTTGTTTAAGACTTAATAAATAAACAGATGAAAGTTTTTTACCATAATCTGTTAGTCTCAGTAAGTAAATGGCTCTTGAAAAATCATTCCTCTAGGATATACACGTATTTTATGGTTATCTGCATGCTTCAGAAAGTTAATATGAGAGTTGCTCTTTGCATCACTAATAAGTTAGGGCAGGACCATCAACTCACCACTGTTAAAACACTCTACTTTGGACAGCAAATTCTTCAGGCAGAAGCACAGCAGATCTGTATCACTAATTTCTTGTTCATCTTTTTCTTCTTTCTTTTGGAAATTCCCATTACAGACTTTATACCTAGACAAATGCAGTGTTTTCCACTTCTATTCTTTCTGAGGTAGAAGACATTACCCATCTGATAGGAGTAAGTTTTCATAGCAGAAGCTTATTCATTACATAAAGTTAAGGAATTTATTCAGAATGATATATTCTATGTTAGCTGAGGGAAAGGGGGGGGGGAGGGGGGAAGAGGTTTACTTGCTTCTGCCAAACAATTTCATGTAGTAGGCATGAGGATATGAGCGTGATAGAAGCAGTACACCCAGAGACATATCCGTCATGGATTTTGAAGGAAAGTCCTACATCATCATTTCTGTTTTAATTGTGACAGACTAATATCTCACTCGTAAATTGAATGAGGCAAACTGCAGAGAAAGAAAACAAAATTGGAAAACAAGAAACAGAGCGAAAGAAAAAAAAAAAGTGCTGACTTCTTGGATCTGTTGAGAAATACCCACACATGCACTCATTTTTGTTCTGTTTCTTTTCCTTTCTTGTTTAGTAACAGGCTTCTTCCATTTTTTTTAAGTGCATTTGAAAATGAAGATCCTAACTTATAAAGTAAGAGCCTTGGAGAAGTCTGTTTCTTCTGAAAGGAAAAATTGCATCTGTTGAAATCTAAGCAGTATTTTATTAGACTTCTCTATACAGCTATTCATCTGCAGCCAATAACAAAAATTGTATATATTATTTTGGATGTGAATATCAATTGCTGCAAAAGAGCAGTATAGGATGCTGAGAATGCATTGCAGCTTCTGAATGATTTAAAAAAAAAAAAAGGAATAGATAACATCAACTGTTTAAGCATGGACTTTGAGTTTTTAATTTTGTAGATATAGATACTCATACATCAAGGACAAGCAAAGTCATCCATGCTCTCTTTTCAAGAGAGAGAGAAGAAGGAAAATAATGAGGGTTGTACTGCAGCTTTGTGTCGGTTTCTGTCACCTGCATGCCCTTGCTCAGTGACTTTTGTTGGCTGTGTTACTGGGTAGTGAGCAGTGAGGGAGGCAGCAATGCCTCTAGTACAGGGAAGCCCAGCTGGCATCAAGTAACGCATTCACTAACAAATGGCAGTTGGGAAGTGAGTTGTTCACCCAGGTCAGACTGATGAAACATCTGTGAATTGTACATAGGCAGCTTGCAAGTCCCTGAAGTTATTCATGTCCCTTCATTCAGGTGTGAGACAGGGAATGCCTTTACCTTTCTCTCCGGCTTCAAAGTACTTCTCAGAAAACCTGTAAACAAGCTGCTCAACAACTAGTCTAAAATACAGGGATTCACATGGGTTTGGGACGAATTTTCAGACCAGCTGTGGGTTTATCACTTACAATGAACTTCAGTAGAACTTAAGTGGCTTGAGATGTTCACTTAAATGAAGGTTGAGCAAATTTGGAAATGATGGTTGGTTTCCCCTCAGACAGCAAAACCCTCTCTAACTAACCAATCAACATGTGTATGGCAATCGTTGTCTGTTTAGGTGTAGTGCCTGTTTCAGTAGTGCCTTGGTCTTGGGTGCAGTTAATGATAAAAACACTGCTGTAGAGAGGCTTGCAGGTTTTGAAAAGAGCTTCTGAGCTTTCTGAGACAGCTTCATCTGCTACTGCCAAACAGAGGATTTGTCATACTAACCACTATCAGCAACTGCTGCTCTTTCTCTGTAGCTGTTGTGTAGCATAATAATCTGAATAGAGGGTATTTGGTAAACAACAGCATCAGCATCTGATATTTATTTTATCAAAATAAAAACTCTATCATGAACTGTAAAACTGTAAATAAAGCAAAAGG
Source organism: Anser cygnoides (assembly GCF_040182565.1). NCBI lineage: Eukaryota > Metazoa > Chordata > Aves > Anseriformes > Anatidae > Anser > Anser cygnoides. The sequence goes on along the minus strand of NC_089873.1, from coordinate 110,829,938 downwards.
ATCCTCTGCATTGAAATTTGATTCATTATTTGCTTGAATGACTACACAAACAGTGCAAAACCCTTATGCCTGAACACAAAGCATGTAAGAAAGGCAGATGTTCTATTCGCTTCTGTTCATTGGCATCTAATTGCTGATCTGGTTGCTCTTCAGCCTCCATTTGAGGTAGTCACATGAAAAGTTCATGGCAGCAGTATGGCTTTTAAATCAAACACAAAAAATGCTTTACTAGCAAGGTGGATATCCAGATTTTTCTTGTTAAGTTTCAAGTAGGTCCCTCAAATCACTGACTAGTTGTATATTTTGACTTACCTATTTTGATGCAAAGTAATGAAGTATACAGTCACAATTGTTTTCTGTTATGTTGATACATAACTAATAAAATATGTTACTGCAATGTCTGCATGGCAAGGACTAGAAAAGGAAAGTCCAGGGAAGTGCTCATGACAGATAGTCAGTGCACAGGTAATAAATTCTTACCCAAGGCATCTAAATGCACTGCAGAGAGCTTGCTGAAATGGGCCCAGCTGTTGTCTAGTCAAGTGTGGTTGCAAATGGCTGTGATGCATTTAGCTATGGGACGGAAGAAAAAAACCCTAGAAAGCCACAAACACAAGCATATGCACATACACAGCTGTATTGGTGACACATTCACCATTTTAACCTTCTTTAATGTGTAGAATTGGCTAGATATCTCAGCAAATGAATCCACTCATTTCTCTTTCTAATTAAATCAGTACAAATTTAATTAATCATAAGAAATTATAAAATACAACATTTACATGCACAGAAGACGTTGATAAGTAACAGGTTCAGCTTAGAGATTTGACTGTTTTTGTCGTTGTTGTTGTTGTTGTTGTTGTTTGGTTGGTTGTTTTGTTTTAACAGCAACAAACTCGTGCATACACAGCATTTTTTCATTCCAAAAGAAGCTGCTGAGGAGGAGGCTGTGCATTCAGAGTTATATGATCAGTGTCCCTGGCTCCACATTTTTCTTCTTCAAAGTGCATTGTTAATGAACTAAAGACAATCTCAGCCATTCTGAGAGAGAAGGTACCGAAGCACGAAGGAGGAGGAGGACAGTGCTGACTCATTCAAAACGTTGCTGCGGAGTCTCGGAGCACTTGAAGCACCGTTTTCCCGGGGAGGACACGGCAGCGGCCGCGGGGTGGCACACGGGGCTCGCACACGGCTCGGCACGGCACGGCAGCGCAGCCACCACGCCGGCCAGCAGAACCCGGATTCCTCCAGAAATCTTCATTTGAAATAAAAATCGCACGGGGACTGTGACGGTCTCCAGCACGCCAGCCGCCAGCCGCATTTCAGAAGCTGTTGAAATAAAGGCTAGGAGTAATTTGAGTTTAGTCGATGTAGAAAATTATGATAAACATCACATGCATTGAGTAAATTTAAGTGCATGCTCGCAAAGGATAAATAAATGAATTTGGACTTTCAGATGTTAAAACTGAAACATTTAATTTACTTGATGAGAAGGCAATCCATTCATTCTGCTCATAAAGACATTTTTCAGCAAATCTTTTCCCAAAACAATGACATCTAAGATGTAGTACCTGGTATCACTACACCTTTGGGCATGGAAACAAAAATCCATTTTTATGTTACTTTGTGCTGAAACAGAAATGAATGAAATTAGTTTTCAAAAATGACTGACCCACCACAGGAAGCCCAATGACACCTACGTACTCAGGGCGCAAAATGGATGCCAAAGCACTGTGACCCTCCACGCTCCAGGTGGCACCCTCCTAACCAGCAGCCTGACCCCCGCTACAATTTCCCTGCCCCAAACACTGCATATTGATGGGCACCAGACGTGAGCTACCACCTGTCTTTGCTAGAGACGGTTTGGAGACAAGGCTGCCCAGGAGGAGACCGGTGTTGTGGCTGGCCATGCCTATCAGCAGGTATCCCAGTATGGCCCCAGTCCCAAACTAGGTGGCTATGGTGGATGTCCCCATTTTGCTGCCAACTATGGGAGGCATGGGCCCTTTCCCAGAGAAGTAGATCCACAGCATCTTAGCAGGACAGAGGGGGCTGGTTCCTGTCCCACTACTGGAGGGCAGAGGAGGAGGGCCATAGCCACCCACTAGAAGCTCTGGGCCCCAAATCCCCAGTTCATGAGGGCTTTGCCTTTGGTCTCTGCAGGACCCCGATTTCAGCTTGCAGTGGTGCAGAGGAGCATGGCAGGGGCTGATACAGGGCAGTCCTCTTCCATGTCCATCAGTCCCTTCAAGACCTTGACTGACATGTTGGGCTCAAAGGGTGATAGTAAATGAGGTTACATCAGACTGGTGACCAGTCACTAGTGGAGTTCCCCAGTGCTTCATTTTATGGCCACTTCTCTTCAATGTTTTCATAAATGACCTGGACATCGGACTCAAAAGTAGGTTTGCAGACAACACTAAATTTGGAGGAGCTGTTAACTCCCTCAAGGGCAGAGAGGGCATGCAGAGAGATTTTGACAAATCAGAGGGCTGGGCAATCATAAACAGCATGAAGTTTAACAAGAACAAGTGCCAGATTCTGCACCTGGGATGAAGCAACCCTGGTTATACGTGCAGACCGGGGACAAGAGGCTGGAGAGCAGCCTCATGGAAAGGTATCTGGGGATTCTTGTTGACAGCAAGTTGAATATGTCCAACCATATCCTGGGGTGCATCAAGCACGGCATTGCTAGACAGTTGAGGGAAGTGATTGTCCTGCTGCACTGAATTTACTCGGCCAGGTTTTGGTAGCAGGGGGCTGCAGGGGCGGCCTCTGTGAGAAGAATCCAGAAAGTGCCCCATGTTAGGTAAGGGCCAGTTTCAGACGGCTCCAAAGGGACCTGCTGCTTCCCAGAGATGAGCCAATAAGTGATGTTGTTTGTGCCTCTGAGAGAGCAGACTTAAAAAAGGGGAAAAAAAACTGTGGCACAGCAGCAGCTGGGAGAGCCAGGAGTGAGAACCAGCCCTGTAGCCCCCAAGGTCAGTGCAGCAGGAGGGCAAGAGGTGCTCCAGGCAGGCAGCAGCAGTTCCCCTGCGGCCTGTGCAGAGGCCCCTGGTGGAGCAGGCTGTCCCCCTGCAGCCCATGGGTCCCACACGGAGCAGATCTCCACGCTGCAGCCTGTGGAGGAGCCCCCGGTGGAGCAGGTGGATGTGGCCTGGAGGAGGCTGCGGCCCATGGAGAGCCCCCGCAGGAGCAGGCCCCGGGCCGGAGCTGCAGCCCGTGGAGAGGAGCCCACGCAGGAGCAGGGGGTCTGGGGGGAGCTGTTGAAGAGCTTGAAGAGCTTGAAGAGCTTGAAGAGCTGCTGCAGCCTGTGGGAAGCCCACGCCAGATCAGTTCAGGAAGGACGGCATCCCATGGGAGGGACCCCACATGGAGCAGGGGTAGAGAGTAACCGTGAGGGAGCGGCGGAGATTAGGTGTCAGGGACTGACCACAGCCACCATTCCCCATTCCCCTGTGCTGCTCAAGAGGAGGAGGTGGAAGAGGGTGGATGGGGGGAAGGTGTTTTTAGTTTGTTGTTTTTGTTTGTTTGTTTGTTTTGTTTTTGTTTTGTTTTGTTTCTCAATGCTCTAATTTGTTAGTAATAGGTAATAAATTACATTAATCTCCCTATGCAGAGTCTGTTTTGCCCATGATGATAATTGTTGAGTGATCTCCCTTGTCCTTATCTCAACCCTTGAGCCCTTTCCATCATATTTTCTCCCCTTTTCCCTTTGAGGAGGGGGAGTGAGAGAGCGGCTGTGGTGGAGCTCAGCTGCCCACCCAAGTAAAACCACCACACCTGCTCTGCGTTGTGCTGGTGCAGCCTCACCTCAAGCACTGTGTATAGTGTGTAGAGTTTTGGGTGCCACAGTATAAAAAGGATATAAAACTATTAGAGAGCATCAAAAGGAGGGCTACAAAGATGGTGAGGGGCCTGGAGGGCAAGACATATGAGGAGTGGCTGAGGTCCCTTGGTTTGTCCAGCCCAGAGCAGAGCAGGCCGAGGGGAGGCCTCATGGCGGCCTGCAGCTCCCTCACGAGGGGAGCAGAGGGGCAGGCGCTGAGCTCTGCTCTCTGGGGACAGCGACAGGACCCGAGGGAACAGCATGGGGCTGGGAGAGGGGAGGGTCAGGCTGGGGGTTAGGGAAAGGTTCTGCACCCAGAGGGTGGTCGGGCACTGGGCAGTGGTCTGGTACAGAGCCTGATGGAATTCAGGAAGTGTTTGGACAATGCTCTCAGACACATGGTCTGATTTTTGGGTGGTCCTGTGTTGAGCCAGGAGCTGGACTCAGTGATCCTTGTGGTTCCCTTCCAACTCAGGATATTCTATAATTTTATGACCCAATGAGACTCTTGGCCCGGGGTTGATGGCTGCTGCTTGCAACCCCCTCCCTTGACACCACAGGAGGTGAGGATCAAAGGGGTGGGCAGTCAGTTTTCTCTCCCACCAAGGGAGCAAACCATGGGGCTCAGTGACCTGGCAAGTGAGAGTACCAGGCAGCAGCTGGCCACCCTGTTGGCTTTAGGCCTTGAGGCCACTGGCCTGGCTCATCGCACAGGTAGTAAATTACCATGGAAGTGTCTGGCAGCAGCACAGTCATGGCAAGATGCCTCAGTTACTCCCTGGCACAACCTCTCTCTTTGGCCACTTAGTTACTGCCTTTTGGACAATAAATAACTGTCCTTTGGGACAGGGGCTGCGTTTCTCTGCAACAGCAAGGCATGTTCATACCATGCCTGCAAAAACAGAGACCCACCAGGCTGCAGCTTCAAAAAGCTTGTCCAAGGCACACGTCGTTAAAAATAGTAGTGCTGAATATCAAGGCATATGGATTTAAGTTAGACTCATAAATTGATATCTTTAATACTGACCAGGATTTTCATGGTTAAATAACATGGCCTTCAGTTTAACACAGCCACTGAGTTCCTCTGAATTAATTTGTGCTTCAAGTTCAAAATGAGGTATAATGAGATATAAAGCTGCATAATTAGATGGCCCATTTCATCTTAGAGAAGCCGGTCATCTCAGCCTCCTTAGCCCAGCTGAGTGAATTGACTAATTAAGTATAATAGCTGATTGGCAAGCATGGACTTTTGGGGTTTAGTTTACTTTCTCCATGGGTCATGCACAGTAAAAACGTAGTAACTGTATACTATTTTCAATATTTTTGCTTTTAGAAGTACTAAAATCACTACTGCTGGGGAAAAGAGAAGTATCTGGAAGAGCAATAAAGTAAAAGATGTAGCAGTACCCACCTAGGAGATCCAAACCATATATGTGAACTTTGAAGGGGCTTCAATCCTAAGTGCTCTGACAGCTCTCTGTTACATGAAGATAGGGAAAGTATTTAGGGTAAAGGACCTACAAAGCTGAGCGACAACTCCTCCCCTCATCAGTTTTGAAGTAGGTTATGGATTTGTTTATTTATTGGTGCATCTGTGTTGCAAAATAATGCATGGTGACATGTGCTATGGTAGCTATGGTTATGAGAAAGGCTCTGCCTTTCTGCCAGTTTATACGGTTTTCCAAGCTTGAATTTTATAAAAAACCTACAGCAAGAGACACTTGAAATGTGTTTGTGTTTTTTTTTTGCTGTTGTTGTTGTCGATGTTATTTTGTTTTGTTTGTTTGTTTGTTTGTTTGTTTTTAATGATATTTGGTAAAATAACCTCAGAATGTTTTATTTTCACCTTCTCATTGGTGCTCCCCACTAACTGGTGGTTAGGTGCCCACCAGTCAATCCGCACCTTCCTTCCCCAGCATCTATTTCTGTCTGCAGATGATCTTCTCTGGAGTTGTAGGAAAAGGTGACTGAATGATAGAGGAGGCCTACTTTCTTGCTCGAGTGGTGATTTCTTCTATACAGAGATGTTCGGTAATAATTTAACATTGGACTAAACTAATCCATCAAATTCTTTTCAGCAATCTACATAAGGGCTGTCAGGCTCATCGCCGTGAAGGAGCTATCAGCACTGACACAAGGGAAACAGAACTTTTGCTAAAATGTATAAAATGCAACGTTTGTCAATAGAGCTGGATGTCCCTGGTACATACCCAGCAGTGGTAATACTCAGGGGACTAATGTGTTCTTTCTACAGTGCTACAGAGATCTGCAGGGAAAAAAAAAAATAGCACTAGGGGGGATGGCTGCGAAATGCCAGAAAGTGTCAGTTGTCTACCAGGAGACCCTTTTACCCCTGCCCACCTCTCTTCACTGCCAAAAGCAATGCTAGTACCAATTATCAGTTATAAGAAAACAGTGTCATGATTTCAAGGATATTCATCATTTTCCAAATATTTTATAATTATAGCATCCTGTCACCCAATCAAGAAAATTTGGTATCTGTTGTGCACTCTCAAGTGCTTGATTCAGTCTGAACTAGATGACTCTGGCAATGCCTGTTCCCTTGGGGAAACTTCTGTAATTTCAATATAACGTTTTAAGTTTTCTTATAATAATCACTTTTCTCATCTTCACACTCCAATTGTTTACATCAGTGGAGCTCAGAGAAGTCCTTCCAAATGTTTTTATAACTTTGCAAGTGCAAAGAGGCTGTTATATTCCAGATTGGGAGGAGCAATAAACTCTTTGCTCAAGGAAGAAACTGTCAGTTTGAAGCTGTCAGGTCACGTCTAGTCCTACTTAATAATTCAAAGGGTTGCTTGCATGACTTCTAAACAAGGGGAGATGTAAGACTCCCAGTAAAATTCCCACATGGGTGAGAAAAGATGATTGTAAACATAATGAAATAGATGCTAAAGATATTTGGGGGGGGGGAAGAGAATTTGATAGGATTGTGGAGGAGAGAAAGTTAAAACTAATTAATTTGATCCAGCTAATATTGAAAACATACATAAGGATATTTTTAAAATGGATGATTAATTTGATCAAAAGGCGAAGCTCAGAAGAATGAAAATGATGTATTGTATGGAAATGGAAGAAGTAGCATATACTTCTGGGGATGCATTTTCACAGGACAGTTAGCTGATTCTCATGGAAAATCCTGAAAAAAATCCCTTGTTTATTTCTGAAAATCTTCATTTCCCATGGTTTCAGATGAAGGTTGAATTTATTTTAGTTTACACACACACTGTGTGTTACAGGAAGGTTATTTTTATAAACTGAACTGATCTCTCATATTCAGCTGATCACAGGAAATGCTGTGCTGAGTCCCACGGCCTCCCTTGCAGAATGTCTAATACCTGCAATTGCTTTCTTCTCTCAGAGAAAAGCACGGTGGGAACTGTGGATTTAATGCTTGCTGAGATTAATGAAAACCCTCCCACTGATATCTGGACTAAGGATGAGCCTCCAAATGAGTTCAGTGCAATAAAAATGAACCTATATTAGTAGGTAGATGTAGTAAATTTCATGCTATATCAGTGGAGATAAACCAAGTCAAGTCTCTTTAATTTCATCAGCTTTCCATCCCAAAGAGTATATACATTTTCCAGCTTCACTGTAGCAACACCTTTCTGTGATACTCAGTGTATCATACACACCAGAGGATCAGAGCATTTGAACGCTAAGGTCCCAGCATTCAGACTTGGATGAATGCAGTGAAACACAATCCCATCTCTCTCCCCAGAATGAGACCTGTTGCTGCAGTGATCAATAGAGCATTAAATATCACCTCCTATTACAGTGAATGCAAGATAAATACCAGGAGTGTAGTGCAACCTCAGCTGGTAAATATTGTCCGCTGAATTCCTTCAAATGAAACGAGTGATCTCAGAGACTATTTTAATTATGAGATCTCTACAAGTGGTCAGGGGAATCAGCAATATGGGTAAATCGGAAATTAAAGGAGCAGAGAGAAGAGCTTTGCTGAAGGCTGAGCATGGCTATGGCAGCGCGTAGGTGTGCAGCATGTGCTGGGCTGCGTGACAAACGTGGGCACGGCTCAGGACAGCAGCAGTGCCCTTGCAAGCAGATTTCACGCTTGCTTCCATGCTTGATCCGCTGTATTCACTGGGTGTGGGGTCCACCCCACATTTCAGTTTGTCAAGCCAAGAAGGAAGTAATTTGAGTAGAAACAGAAGTCTCCGATGTTGGTAAATGTTTGCCCTTCCCTTTGGGGTGGGCTAACTACAGAGACTACAGCCTTATGTGAGCAGTGGCAAAACATGCTCGCCTGGCTCAGCCATGCTAGCATTTCTGTGCAGCCAGTCGGCATGACACAGCTTTATCCATACCTCTCTCCTGCCTGATGTTATACAGAGATTTGCATTCAAGCTGGCAGAGCTCTGTTCTCAGTGTTTCTACTGCTGTAGTTTCCCTTCTTAAAAATGGTCTCTCCTGAAATTACTGTAATTTCATATGGAAATAATTGGATTGATATTATTAGTACCAGAATATGTTCAGCTTTAGATATTCACTGCATTAAATGATAGCATTTAGCACTCGGTTGATTGTTTCTGAAGAGGCAGCTATCCTGTACTGCTATTTCTTCAAAAGATTGAATGTGTCTTTGTAGTCACCTCATATACATATTTTATAGTAAACGATAGTCTGTAAGTAAACATGTGGCAGTTTGTGCAATAAGGATGAAGAAATGCTTATTAAATATAGCATAGCCTCTGACTGTGTTAGTCATTCAAAAGTCTTCTTGCAAAATGGATCCTTTGTAAAATGTAAAGACACTCTTCCCTCTATTGAAATACTGCTGAATGCTCAGTGTTACCTGGCATTGTACTCCAGTGGAAAGATACTGAACATTTCAGAGAGGTCAGAATTTGGCCAGGGCTTAGAGTTTTTGAAAAACTTCATCAGAAGAGACCCATGTACTATTTAGCTCATTTATGACTGTTCTAAAGTTTCTGTTTAAAGAGGGGATGAGCCAGAAGCAGGTTAAATCTTCTTGTTTTATGTACCTACCATTGTACTGAGGTATTTACATGCCTATCATTCTGATGTATCATTGGAGTTACTTCATTACACAAGTGCTTTACTTTATTCATATTTTATGTCCATTTTCTCCGCTTTACCTGAGCATTGACAAAATGAGTTTGGCAAGTTCCTATTTCAAGGTGAGTTAAACATTGTAAAATGCAAAACTTTTAAATGTTTGGCAATGGGAAGTGCATCTGTTGGATGCTGCCTCTCGAGTGCCATTAAAAGTCTGTTCCTTTATCTTCACTGGCTGTGGGCTTTGGATGGACCTCCCCCACCCTTTTGTCTGATCCAGGGCTGGGCTGCACCTTCCTCCCTCCCCTTCTGCAGCTCCCAGCCATGATGAGCTCAGCTGGTCTGGCGTCAGCTGCAGGTTTGGCTTTTGGAGCTCTGACAATTGGCCAGGTGGCATAGACAGCTCCTTCAAAACAAAGCAGAACAAAATCAACCCAACATGAAAAAATAAGGTTAATAATTTCCTTTTCTTAAGATGAAGTCCCCAGCAATAGCTGAGGCAGGTTCTCCCTGCCCCAACTCTGCCTCTAAGCTCGCAACTGCCTCCCCTGGCAAAACGTCTGCAATCTTCTGGATTATACCTGCATGTCCTCTTCTCTGCAGAGCCAGATTTTAATGAATGACTTTGACCTTCTTCTTCTCAGGTAAAACAGGTTGGTTGCAGCGCAAGACTGAGGTTTTCTCCATTGTTATAAGCAAATGGTACTATATTAAGGGAATGCTTCTTTTGGAGTCCGTTGTTTTACCGTTCCAAGGGGTACACATAGGTGATCCTGGACAGTCTCCTTTCATTGAACTCTGTTCATTTTGGCAAGGGGTTGTGCAACACTTAACAGTGCAATCAGATCAGATGCGTTATTCCTAAAAGCACCAGAGAATTACAGTACTTTTTTAGTTCACCTCAGTGCACATGGGAAATCACACTACTTAATTTTGTAAGTACACCTGCTGTTTGATTGACAGTACTATGATTGACTGCCAATTTTACTGAGTTTTATGGCTTCACTTTTTGCTTTGATATCATACCTGCTGGATCATGTGGATATGAGAATCTTACTTATAAAAAAAAATAAATAAATTTCCAAACCTCATGAGTCTGGAAGGAAACTGGAAAGTAAAAATATATTTCAATGTGTAAATGGAAATAGAAGTACCAGGAAGCTACTAATTTACCAAAAATAATCACATTTTCCTTTTAAAGACAATAAGGAAATGTGGCAGTAGGAATGCATATATTCATAATTTGGAATATTTGTAATAAGACCAAAGTAAGGTGTTTCTCAGAGCTGGGTGTTGGGTTTTATTTGCCTATTCAGAAAACAAAGAGAAAGTGGGATGTATGATAATACAAAGCTAGGTATGGGAGGGTTGTGTGTTTTTTTTTTTTTTTTACAGTGCATGTCAGTCTTATGCAAGTAGCCCAAGATAAACTACAGATAGGATTTTTTTTTCCTTTAGTGAGAGAGGTATCTGAGAAGACATGAAAGAGAGGTATCTCAGGAGGCTATGCACAGAAGACATTGAAATGTCCATTGATTGATGACCAGTCCAGAAAGTAATTGCATTGAATCCTCATAAACCTCCCGAAAATATCACTTGAACAGGGGGAAGAGACAATAATGATTAATATCTGGTTGTCCAGACTAGTATTTCACTGTAGCTTCTTCACTATTTTCTCTGGAGGTCTTACCTGTATTGGCTTGGGTTAAGGTATTGAAAAATTTTCACGTGTGTTATTATTTCTGCTAAAGGAAAATTGACTCTATTATTTGAAGGCTTCTTCCCATGACTTTTTTTACAGGTCATTAAAGAAAAATACAGGCAGAAGAACATAAATACTTATGGATACAACTTCAGAATACAAAACTGAATCTAAATAGTTGAATGAACAGAATTAGATGTTATGATTTAATTTTCTAGATGTATGTGAATTTCTCTGTAGTAAATAACATATCAAACTATATTCAAATCCCATCCTATTTTACAAGCATTGCAATATAGATTTTTTTCTTTTAAATGACTGTGCTGGCACGGCAATATAATCAAGTGCAGAAATATGTGCAGTTTACCAAAGATTTTTCATAACTGGGCATAAATAGAGCTTTTGGAGAAAGTTAATTATGTCACAGACATGTCAAAAATCTGTGGTTTGTCTGTTAATTTTTAATCTAAAAAATCAATTTTATAGACATAAGAAAATCCCTGCAGCATACATTTGTAGTATTATATGCACTGTTAGTGGTAAAAGCCAGCCTCTAGTCTTGCAATAGACTGTATCCAAGCTATTATATGATTTTTTCAGAAGAGCCTCCGTTTATCATCTCCTGATGTCTAAATCTAATATCACCATTTATGGCATTGCACATTTTTTCCAGGAGATACTTTTCCTGGAGGGAACTATCTCTGGCATTATCAAGCAATGACAGATTAAAAATCTTCTACAGTGTTTCTGCAAGTAACAGTCAGTGCGGTTGCAAAGATGGAGAACTGATATTATACAACTGCCCCCCTTCTTTTTGGTTTGCAGAAGTTTTGCTGTTGCTTTTTTTATGACGACTTTCATAATGAGGGTGAAAAGAAATAGAGTATGTGTGTGAATACAAAGTGGGAACGTGAAGTATTAGATTTTCACCCAACTCCACCTATGAAATGATTCAAAACAAAAGGGTAATTGTGTTTTGATTTGTGATGAAGATTCTTATATTCTGTGGCTTTGGTAATTTCGGTGCCTGTATGTCCTGCATTACTGATAGCAACCAGTACCTTTTTGAAATGTGTGTGTGTGTGTGATTCATTTCTTTGCCATTTCTTCTTGCTTTTGCTCTCATGCCTCTTCTTCCCCCCCCACCCCCCCTCCGCAAGTGAAGAGAAAGTGAGGTAGAAGGGAAACCATAAAAATGGACCTATGGTAGCTAGCATGTAAAACTTGCTAATTTTTTCTTGTTTTCTTTGTAGTCTCAATTGGAAAAATTCGCCTACCCAAAATGTTCACAAAGATTAGACTAAATAGGATGTGTTTTCAAAACTCTAAAAATTTGGCTCTCGATTCTGTCTTCTGTGGTACAGAGAACTGATATTACAAACGTGTTCCATATGCTAGCTTTTCATTCGTATGCTTTTCTCAACCCATTTTGGCAGGTTTTGAAATACATTCTTTAAAAGCCCACTGCCATCAAATATGCAGATCTGTTCAGAAGAGAAGAAAGAATGCAACCTACATGATATTGTTGTGTTCTTACAGTCCTAGTGCCATCTTTCCATTAAACAAAATAAGATTCGAACAGGTGAGGTGATGTGGACATCAGTGGCTTGAAACTCCACGTCTTTTTACCCATTCCCTTCAGAGGTCTAGTGTGGAGACACACTGGAAATCATTAAAAAAGGCTGAACAGACCTATGGACCCATTTATCAGCCTATGATTTCTTGCTGCATTGAAGTTACAGGAACACAAAAGTTCCTTGTTCCATGCTCCCTAGAACATGTTTTCCCAAACCCTTAATATGTAACAAACATTTAAAAAAAAAAATATCTAGAGGAAAATTCAGGTCTTTCCAAGCCACTACCCAAACTGGCTGGTGGCAGCCCTGTGGCTGCTACGTGCCATATCCTGCCCCTCATCTTCCTACAGACTAAGACTTGCCAAACTCCCCAGGGTGGTTACTGAGGGTAAATGTCAGAGAACCGCCAGCTTTTTTTTCAGCAATCATTAGCAAAGGAGCACCATTTCCGGGTTTAATTTAAAGTTAGCTAGAACATACTGCAAAGCATTTTGTAGGAGTTCACATACCTATTGGTAACTTCACTGAATGCTCCGTGAATTATCATCTGTAGAGTGAATCTCTGTTCCGTATAGGCTAAGACTGTGATACCCTTAATTATATGGGAACGATGGGATATGACACACTTCAGTTGTTTTGTTCCACTATAGAGTAATATGACCTGGTTGGAAGTAAGTAACGGGACTCTGACCTGTAATTCATAGCAGAGTGTAGTGTACACATATTAACTGGCATGTAAATAACCTTTTCCTAGCTTGGATGTTATGTCTCATAAGCTACACATATAAAACAATCCTTTTCCTGTGCAGTTATGAGGGAAAAAAAAAAAAAAAAAATCCTTTTGAACTTTCAAGTACTTTTTCCCATCTGAAATATTTGGATCCCAACTCTGGATGCCCCACATCACTCTTCCTCTATTAGACAACTCAGATGCATGGGATCAGACTAGGCTACACAGGTCTTTCTCCAGTTATCTCTTGAAAACCTCCAAGGATGGAGCCTGTGCAGCCTCTCTGGGCAACCTGTCTGACTGCCTGACTGTTTTTTGTGGGGGAAAAGTTTCTTCTTATATCCAGTCTGAACCTCTCATTTCAATTTGTGTCTCTTTCCTCTTGTTCTCTTGCTGCTCACTGCTATGAAGACCTCAGCTGCATATTCTTGATGGCCCCCCCATAAGTACAGACTTGCTTCCCCTGCAGCCGGGTTGCAGACAGGTTCCCCCACAGACACCCTTTCTCCAGGCTGAAGGAGCCAAGCTGCTCCCATCTCTTCTCACAGGGCAAGTGCTCCATCTTGGTGGCCCTCTGCTGACCTCACTCCAGTTTAACAACGTCTTCCTTGTACTGTGGGGGCCAAAAACAGATGCAGTATTCTGTATGTGAAATGATAATTGCTAAATAAAAGGGAGTAATCATTTCCTCAGTCTACTGGCTAATACCCTGTTCATACAACCCAGGATGCCATTGACCTTCCTTGCTGCTCAGGCATGCTGCTAACTCACACTACGTTTGTTGTCTACCCGGACCCCCAGAGCTCTTTCTACAGAGCTATCCCTCGGTGAGTCAAACCCCAGCTTGTATAACTGAAAGGAGTTATACCTTCCCAGGTGCAAGAATTTGCATGTATCCTTGATGAATTTCATGAGGTTCCTTTCAGTCTATTCTTCCTGCCTTGAGCATATCACCTGCTCTAAATTTGGCATCATCTGAAAACTTGATGAGAATATACTCTCTTGCCTCCCCCAGCTCATTGATAAAGTTGTTAATCAGGACAGGCCCCAGGACAGATCCCTGAAGTACTCCACTTGTTACCGGCATCCAGGTGGAATACGACCCACATGACACTCTCTGAGTTCAACTGTTTCACCCATCCAGGAAACAAGATCCCAAACTAGATACTGGGTGATGTGGGATACAGTTGATGAAAAATCTTGCTAAAGTCAAGATAAATAAAGTCCACTGTTTTCCCCTCGTCCGTATCACCTTATCTGTCACCTTCCCACACTAGTCATTTTACCACAGAAGCCATTCAGGCCAGTCACACATGACTGATCATATTCTTGTTCAGCCCAAGTTGACTTTTCCTTAACATCTTCTCACCTATGTGCCCAGAAAAGTACTTGCAGATGACTCACTCCTTGATTGTCCTGGGACCGAAGTGAGACTGACCAATCCATAGATCTCTGGATTTATTTTTGTTTGCTTGCTTGCTTCTTTGTTTTTTATTTGTTTGTTTTTGACATGTGCATTGTGTTTGCCTTCATAGTTTTTCATGGGTTACCTCTCCTGATCTCCACAACATTTTGAAGATGACAGAAAAGTAACCTTGCATAGACACTGGGCAGCTCCTTCAGCTTCCTCAGATGCAGCATATGTGTATGGTTCAAGTCCTGTCAGGTAGTCACTGACTTTACTCTCATCCACTGCCGTGAATAAAATTCAGGAGTTTGAAGAGAATTGAAATTTCCTTTCTTCAAGCCTGCCTCTGAGCACAGATGCATGGGAGACCTTCCTGGTGGAAAGTGAATTAAATAAAGCATGCTGTACCTCAGCCTTATCTATGCCTACAGTCACTGAATTACCTGTCCCATTCATCAATGAACCCATGTTTTCCTTGCTCATCTTTATGTTTCTTAACTCCAGCTACCTGGCCCGTCCCTTCTTCAGCTTCCTCTACACTCCATTTCTGCATTGGAGCTCAGCCATGAGTTCCCTGTTCAGCCAAACTGGTCTCCTGGTATGTCTACCAGGATCTGTGATCCAGAGACTTCCTTGAGTTATTTAAAGAAGGCTTTGTTAACCTTACCACCACTGCAACATACCCCTGCTAAGGTGCCATCCTTGCCAGCCTCTCCTGATCCTGACACAAAAGCTCTCATGCAGGCTGTTGTCTGGCCCATAGGAGAGTTCACTGCATCTGAAGTGCTCCCGCACGTAGAGGGCAAGTCCCACTTGTCCTCCTAGCCTGTCTCTCCTGAAGAGCTGGTATCTACCCATTGCAGTACAGCAGTCCTCTAAGCAAGCTCTCTCATGATGTCTCAGTTATCCCAATGACATCATAGTTTGGTGGAGCTCTGGTTCCTCCTACCTCTTTCCCAGGCTGCAGATTGAAGTGGGCATCCTTTTGCCCTGTTTTACCACTCCTGAGATCTCCCCTGTCACTGTCACCCAGCACTCCTTGCTTTCCAGACCTGACCACCACTACCTCGCCTTACAGTGAGTCTTAATCTCTCTACCTTGTCTTTCCTAGTTTAGAGTCCCAGTAGCAGCAAACCTGCAAAGACAGTAAGTCCGTTCAGCAAATGAGTGTCTAACTATTATTAATTTGCATAAATGAAAATGTAAAGTTCCCAAAGCTTGTAAAAAGCTACAGAGAGAGAAAGCATTGTAGACACTTAATAGGATTCAGGAAGGGAAAAGAAGTTTCCTACAAAAATGTCTTATTTCATATTTTTGCTCACATTATTTTTAAGATAGTGCTAAAACTGGGGCAGTTACACAAAGCAACAGTACACAAGGCCACCACAACACAGATATAAGTACTAAGACAGTCGGAGGAAATTACTTTTTTATCTGATTACTCTTTTTTTCCTCAGCTGGGTCAGGTTGTCACTATAATTCTGTTTCTCTCTTTGTCTCAAAAAGGAGCTTTGCTGATCACATATGATAGGATCATCAAACTTCTGAAACTGAGTTGTTGAAACTTATGCTATCTTCTGATAAATTTTACTTGAACCTGAAATGCTTCTTAAACAACTTGAGAAAGTCAGTAGGCACTGGATACAGATAGGTCAAGAAATCTCTAATAAGAGTTTAATAAACCATTGTTAGCTCATAGATGAGGTTTGATCTTGGACAAAACTCTTCTTCCCCTCAAGTAGAATTTTTCATACTAGTCTAATAACACTTCAGTGAAAATCAGCTCTTCTGCTCCTTAGGTGTTGTTCTGTACTAAAAGCAAGGCCATGTTGAAAATGTAAATTTTCCTTTCGAGTTCTGCCATTAGCACTTCTCAAGTGTGGAGTTTCAAAGAAAAACCATCATGTTTTCCCTTGCAGCCTCCCTATGAGGAATCATCAGTGCTTGAGAAAAAGAGGGATTGATTTTAAATTTACAGGTAACAAGTGCTTAAAAGCAGAATTGAAAGCTGATTTGAAGCTTCCAGTTCAGCTTCCTAAGAAGACAAACTTCAAGTGAATTTCAATTGGCTTGCAGGAGTTGCTGATTAAATCTATAAATCACTGATTAGAAATATATAGGGATTTTTTTGTGTGTGTATCTGTTCCTCATACTCAGAATTTTTATATTCTGTCTGTCTGGGAAAGATGAAAAGTCTTTGTCCCATGTAAAAAATGATGAACAGATGTTACAGAGCCTAACTTCTCTTCCATTCCTCCCATTCCCGGTCCAATAAACAGAACCAAAAAAAAAAAAAAAAGAGAGAGAGAGAGAAAATAATCACATAAAATGTCATAAATGATAAAAAAAAAAAAAAATGAAGAGAGATCGATGGTTCCAATATGAAATCACATGCAACTAATGCAATTTGCAAAGCCAGAACAAGCAAACAGAAAGATCAGCTGAGTGCCATTTAAGGTAAAACAACCTGGTTTAGCAGTGCTCAGTATGGTGCCATTTGGTTTGGATTTTGTTTTTCCAGACTTTAAGCATTTCATGTGCCCTGTTTGAACTATCTGGGGTTCTTCTTTTAGCTTTTCTCTCATCAAAAGCCTTCCATTTAGGTCATTTAGTACAGCCTGTACTGAAAAAAAAGATACTAGGAAATGAAATGTATGGTTGCTGTAGGCTAGTGCTTGCTGTGTGATCTTTTTCTGAAATTAGTGCCATAACTATTATTTGTGGGATCATGCCACGTTCAACAAATGAATGTGTTTTAAGACTTAGTTGCCTGCACAACAGTGGCATAAGTGAGAATCAAACGCTGTGTTCTTATACTACTAATGTGAAGGCAAGAGAAGGGTAATGAATATAGCCGGGGATGAAAAGACTCAGATCTGAGACTGCAGAATTATTATATTCTTTTTCCATTTTTATTTCTGAATCAGTGGCAGAAGCTATTGCACCAGCAGATATTCATACAGCTATTTAGCATATGCAAGACCAAACTGTAGCATAGACAACACTTTGCATATGGTGATAATGAGAAATAAAGATTAGTTATTTAATGTCAAGTCTCCGCAAATCTCTAACTCTTTGCCAATGAAATAATTTGGCTTTATGGAGATTTAGTCCACATAGCAAGAATGGGAATCTAATAAATAAGCATTATTATTTTATTCCCTGCACCCAAAATGGCACACAGGAAAAGCAGTGCTAAGCAACGTTATGCTGTTCCTCCAATGCCTTCCTCAAAGTCATTTCTTTCACTTTTCTTTCTTTCCCCTACTGCGCTTCCTTACCCCGGTGGTTTTCTATTGTGTGGTCTTTCTATTGCAGCAGTCACCCATGGGCGCTAATTGGTAGCAGGACCTACCGTGCTGGGCATGCTCATACAGGTGAAGAGCACTAACAAGTTAGTCCCTGCTCTGAAAAACTTGCCTTGTGTAGAACTGACTGTTCCCTATTTCTATTCCTGAATTCATTCACGTCTTTAAGAGTAACAGGGATAGCTGTTAAGGATGTGTGAGATGAGTGCAGCCCCGCATGAGCTATAAGGGATTTTGGAAATTTCCAGTATGCTGCTGGAACTCTTTTATAAACACAAGAGTAGAGGCAGCCTTTTTTGGATAGCCTTTGTTTTATGTGAAATTATCATCATAATAAATCACCTTCTGCATATTCTCCCATACGCCTTTCTTTTTCTAACCTGTCTTCCCCATTTTTCTTTCTGTCTGGTACAGCTCTAAACTTGCATGGTATGGTTAGCATGATTGCTTGGGGATTGTGTAAGGTGCTTTGCTTATGTAGCATGGAACAGATACTTGCTAGTAATAAAGTTCATGACAACCAAAGGGTTTAAACAGTTGAAAACGGATTTTGCCACAGTGTGCTTTTTAAAATATGTATTAAGGCATTGGTAACTACAAGTGTAATGCAGGAATGTCCGAAAGAATAATTTCTTCATCCTCCAGTTCTACAGTCTAAAAGTCAGTCAGAAGGGGAAAACACTCACCTTAAATGCAATTTCACACAGAGGACACAACCTTGTCTGTATCTTTCTGCACTCAGCCTGTGGTATCTCAGACATATAGAAACACTAGGGCATCATTGAGACAATAGTTAAGAAAGCAAACAAAAATCAAATGACTGAAATTACTTCTATTTGCGTCTGATGCCGCAGCTCAGAGGACAGGATTCCCACTGTGGCTGGCTTTGTGTGGCAAAGAAACAGGACCCCAGTGACGCCTTCTAGTGTTTGTAACTCCATTGACCTGGTGACCATGGACAGCTTCTTGGAGATGCTCTGGTCAGGTCTCTCACACAGCAGGATACCTCTCAGACAGGGATCACAGCAGAAGCAGACAAAAGTGTGCTGAAATAAGACTGCCTTTTGATTCCCTCATCATATACCCATAATCTGTCTCTACTACCATCCTCATGTCCCTTCTACCTGGATGACCTTGCTACATGAGATTAGACAGGCAGATGCCCTTATGCTAGGGCCTCTTCCCACCCACACAAACACCTCCCTTGGACAGGGCTGTTAGCTTCAGTAGAGCTTCTTGGCCTCTCTCCTCAATTGAGATAAGAGATGTCCTTTGTTTGAGATCTGCATTTTGCGAATAAGCAAATAACTTTTAAGTAACTTTCACAAAATGTCACATAGAACGGAAGAAATTTGACCACCATAAGGCTGAGAGACAGCAAGTGAAAGAAGAGAAGTGGCAGGGATAGAGGAGAAGATAAAATATAAATAATATGTATACATGTTAATCAGCAATAGTCATGGACAGAAAGTGACCATCCTCTCACTTTTCCCAGGGGAAAACCTCCTTGAAACCGTGTTTTCATACTGTAGTTGGACCAGCTCATGCCTGCTCTGCTCCAAGGTTAGATATTCAGTTCCAAAGCTATTAGGGAGAATCTTTTAAGAGATTTTAATATCTTAGCTGCTGTGTTTCCTGGATCGTTATTAAAACTTCTGTGACAGAGTTAATGAGAAAAAGGGGTCATCAACCTTTATGTTTGCTTCAAAATGATGATTTTCCTCCCACCTCTCTCAGTGTTGCACAGTGCAGTGATTGTCACAGTTAACTTTGTAGAGATATTGCCCTCCATTGACAGGGAGAAATTAGCTGATGGTAATAGTCCGGGACCTTCTAGGATGAATGGTAGGATTAAAATAAAGCATTGCGAGAGATGTATGACACAATCCTTAAAAAATAGACGTGGCCCTTAATGATTTTCCCAGAATCATCAGTAATGCCATAGAGGTCAGTGATGTAAAGGAAAGACAATTATATTTGCAAATGACATCCTATTTTGTAAAAGGTATCAGCACTCAACACTGTTGTATTACAGGTTCGGTGTTAAAGTTCATGCCAAACTAGAACTCACCTACAAAGCTGACGAAGAGAGAAGATTGAAAAGTGAGGAAATTTAGTCAACTTTACAACTTTCCTCAGTCAGAAACACCTTAGGATACATTCAGTTCTTTAATTTGGGAAGAGGGCGTGTGAGAATAGGTTTGAAAGCAAAAATCATCCTAGCACTGACTGCCTGACTGATACTCAGATTAATTTCAGTAAACATAGTGAGCCTGTGGGAGAAGAGATGAAGTCAGGTATGACTAATCTCAATGTCTAGAGATAATAACTTGTCCCTAGTTAGAGGAGTGTGCTTTATCCATTCCTCCGTACGTGATGTTTTTACATCAACCATTACAACTTATTGTTATTATTATTATGCTTTTATATACCTGGATATGCACAAGACACCTCACACTATTAAACCTTTAAGTTGCTGCTGCTTGCCAATTCAACTGTGAAACACAGAGCAATCATATCAGTGATATAAAAATTATATGTTTTCTATAATCTATTTATATGGAAGAATAAAAATCTTCATAATAAAGTGTTCTGCTCTCTTCTTTCAAAAGACAATGAAGATCCCTAGCAAGAGGAAGGATTTGCATTAACAAACAGGGGAACGAGATCGTTTTGAAGATTTACTATTTTAATTTGGTTATTTCTGAAGACCACGAGTGAGAGAAAGGAAAAAAAGATAATGAAAATGGAAGTAAGAATGGAGTTCATAGCTCATGAATTGGTTAATACAGCTTTTAGATGTTTTTAATGAGGTGGTACCTTTGGAGATATGGCCCTTGTCTTCCTTCTTTCCCTCCCATCCCCCACATCCATAGGATTAGGTTTTTCTCTAACAGCCAAGGCCCTGATACTGCAGGCTCTTCCTGGTGTAGCAGTGGTGCGTCCCAGTGTGGTGCAGGCCTGGAGCCTTGCACAGCAGAGGGATGTAAGGAAAAGAAGGTGCAGAAGGCATTTGCTCACCACTCTCATAAGCTGGGAAGCTCAGAATCAAATGCAACATAAGAAAAATCTTGCGTAGATGAGCAGCCCAAAGCTAGGTACTGGTTGATGATTTCAGTTTCCCCCTCAGTGGGATACCAAACATTTTAGTGCTTATCCATTGTCAAATTACCAAATGCAAGACCTGGGAAAATCTCTTTCAAAAATGAAATGGCTTTACCTGCATTCTGATATTTGCATCCATTAATATTCTGGCAAATGGGTTTACAAGTGGGAGCAGTCACTGAATCATTGCAGTTAAATGCAGTTATAAAAGATATCCAGAAAAAAAGTGATGTTTGAATTCATAAATGGCTTTAAAAAGACCAAAAATTACACTTAACAGAAGAGCAAAGAGTCTCTGGGGATAAGCATCCAGTATGGACTAAGCAGCGTATGCCTTGATCCTGCATTCAAGTCTCCATGGCCATAAGAGTTTACCCAAGTGGTTTCAGTAGTGAGATCCAGCACAACTGACTGAATTTTGATTGTAAGAGAGTCACAAGAGACTACTTATAAACTGTCTGAGAGAAAGCTGAATAATGAACAGATTCAAGCAAACAGCATGCTGTTCTTAGAAAAATGAACCGTTGCCTCCAAGCTGAGGTACCCTTGTGGCCAATGTTGCTTTTCGTTGGCTCTGCAGGAAAAAAAATAAAAAAGATGATAGAAGCAGCTGGCATAGATTTTAATTAGTTAGATTACTCTTCGTTATTTTTACAGTACATCATGAGTAGCTTTTATTATTTTACAGACATCAGTATTTCTAAAACAGTATGAGAGCTCTTTCCTTATCATGTTTTTGTAACCTTCCCCATTGTCTCCCCTGTCGTAACTCCAGCAAAATCGCTGCTGATTTCAGTGCGAATCTCAGTAAGAACCCCTACATTTGGCTTTATTGCTTAGGGCTTAATCTGTGCTCTTAGAAATAAATATGTTCATTTGCCCTTCATGTAATTAGTCTTACAGATTGAAAGTTGCAAGTAATTTTGATCTTACCACAAGTAAACGCATTTAACAGTGTGATTGCCAAGTTGTTCAATCTGAAATACTAGAACCTGAAATTTGATGGCATATGCATGATTCATAGCCTTGCCTACATTAGAAGAAAAGACACATTATTTTACACCAATTCAATGTGCAAAGATGCTGCAAGTTTCTGGTGTCATGACTGTGAAAAGTGTATTATCTGGCTGTTTAGTTGCAAAAATACAACTAAATTCATGCCATATTTGATCATTTGCCAATTTGTTGTTGCCTTCAGCAGTGAAGTGGTGTCAGGATTTTTTGTTGGTGGGGGGGTCTTTGCTTGGTTGTGTTTGGTTTTCGTTGTTGTTTTTGTTGTTGTTTTTGGTTGGGCATAGCCATGCAAGTAAAGTAATTAAGAAAACAGGATATCATGAAGTTGTGTTACAAGCATAAGACCCACTCTGAACTACCAAATTGCAAGTCTTTCTGGCATCCTGATGTGATGGCACCTGATCCATCTTTCCCATTTCTACTCAAAAGTCACATGTACCAGGGATGCACTTCCAGTCTGAAGGAGAAGAAAAAAGGCCACCTGTAAATATAGCTGCTCCTCCTGCCAGCTCTACTCCCTTCCCTGCATCTCGCTTGGCCTTGCATGACTGATATGTTGAAAGAGAAGACCTCACTTCTAATTCTGATTTTGCAGGAACAGTGCAGCTGGAAAAAAGAAAGCAAAATTTATGAAAATTAAGTTGACTTTAACAAAATGATGGTTCTGACCTTCTTTGTAAGGCTTACTCTGATCCCAGAGTGAAAACTGTGAAACAGTCTCCAGAAATGGCTAGAGCGCCATTAATGCTTCTGGCCTGTTCTCTGTTGCCGCTCTTTTTTTTCTTTTGAGATAATGTAAATTCAATCCTGTGCAGATACTAGTATCTAGTTCAAGGCACAGTCAGGGAAGGGTTAATTCAATTTCTGTTCAAACTACAGTGATGCTTTGTAACACTTCCCACTGCACTTTATCTGTCTCTGCCCATGCTAACCATGGAGCTGGGCATCCAGTGGAACACAGTGGAGCAAGAAGCTGTGATGCCTAAAGCAACTAGGATGATCCAGCTCTAGTCTGAGCCAAAATTTTCATTTGCTGTTTGGCTTAATTAAGGTGATACATTGTGTTTTGATTATCAGATACCACACTGGTACATATAGCTTATGAGCTCCTCACTGTTCCTAAGAGTAGCTGCATCTTATGAGGCAATATTTGCCTATGAGAAGAAATGTCCCAGCAGTGAGGATGAAGTAGCATTTCAAAGTAAAGGAAGAAAGCATTTTTAAATGTTTATGTAATGTCATTTTAGTTGCAAAGCATAAAAATACAAGAAACAACACCGTACTTTCTACAGAGTCCTGCTGCTTGCCCAGTTATGAAAGCCCCTCAGTAGGGACTCTGTGTTGTATGTGCAGTGAAGCTTTTTTTTAAAAAAAAAAGTATATTATGATGAGTTTTAAGTTCACTAGCTGACACATGACTTTGAGGTTAAGGAAAACGTTAAACTAGAGAACTGTCTGCAACTGAAGTGGTAGAATAATCCCCATAGGGTGCATTGCAATAAAGAAATACGAGAATACTTTATTCCCATCTGTTTGTATTTGGCTTATCCAGCTGAATTAACAGTTTACAGGTGCATCTTTATGCACTCCTTATGCAGAAAAGACCAGGGGGCACTCATTCTGCTGTGGCTATTACAAAGCCCCCATCATGGATCCTCAAAGTATAACCTGAAGATCAAGATTATTTGAGGTGAAATTATGCCTGTTCAGTGTCAGCAGCTGCCCTCAGACACGGGGCCCAGGGTACGGTGCCCACTGTCCCACTTGGGGCACCCTGAGAGCAAGTCTGTGCCCACAGGATCAGTGAGAAGAAGACTATGGTTTAGGAGGTGCAGCAGCCCCTCTCAAGCAAGCAACACCACACTCAGACTACAGCAGAGCAGTATTTCCTTGTCTTTTTAATGCTGCTTCTTTCCTCTCAACTCCTAAACTTCTCTGATACCTATGAGAATTAACAGGGTACCACAATAGTGAAAGAAGTCATTCTCAAATATTATGCTGACGGGGGGATTAAAAATATGAGGTTGAATGCAGAAGGAAAATGAATGAGGCAGACTGCTTAGTATTTGTACTTTTTAACTAGTCAATCCTATATGGTTATGTTAAAACAAGCCCAAGTTTGATCCTAGGGTATGCGGACCCATGAGCGTCTCTCCCAAGGAATTAGCTGCAGATCACTTCCCTTTGACTGCACCCAGAGGCACATTTTATGGGGACGAGCCAGCAGGACTCTGGCACTCTTTTTCTCTGACGGCTGGGTTCTACACTCTTCATTCATCCCAGTAGTCCCAATGATGAATCAGGGCTTTAAACATTTTGTTTCAGTGAAAGGTTCATTGGGCACCTAAAAGACACATTAAATGACTAATGGATGCCCTTCTCTTCATGTCTTAAGGGTAGCAGTGCATAATGTTATCAAGGGCCTCTCAGAGTGTATCTTATTAGCATGGGCTTGTAATATTAAGTATACTGTTAACTTTGATGGACTTGCACCATTAACATTTACAGAAATATTATCAGCACTTTATCAGACCATATAAAGGAGGGTGACAGGGCCTTTTTACACCCAGGCCTACATTTTTAACTCATGATTTCCCATGGTTTTTTTGTCACTCATTGACTGTGCAAGCCCAAGGCTTTTTTTGTAACATACATGGTTCTCTGCTATAAACAGCAGGAGAGCGGCATTTTTGTTTGGAAAGTTTGTTTCTTTCACTCCATAAAATATAAACCATTTGGCTTGGCAGATCTGGATTTGCAGTCACAAACAAAAGAGAAGGGGGGGAAAAGATCTCTATCATGGTTGTAGGCAATGAGTTTGGGTTAAAAAGTGTGGGGTTGGGGAGGGAAGCCATAGCTTTCTTCCGTTTTATGGATTTTTGTCATCTTAACTGCAGGGTTCAAGGCAAGCAGAGGGATATCAAAAGCTGTATTTTATTTTCTTGTAGTACATTTTAACAAGAAGAACCTGGAAAGTGTCACAGAGTAGCACGTTGCTTCAGAAATATCCTTTATTGGAAGTAGTAGCTGAAAAGAAGACTCACCTGGCAGCTGGAGTTATGAGAAGGGGGCTAGAAGATTGGTCCATTTCTAAGATAAGGCACAAAACAATTTCATCTCTTAACCTTCCTTCCCCTTCCTTTTCTTTCAATGAAAAATAATGAAGAATAGAGGGGATTAATAACATTTTCATTTTATTGCTCTTGGAACCAGAGAGAAGAAAATGAGCACTGAAATTTCATACTTTCTATGCTTTACTATATTTGCTCTCTGGTTTTCAAGCAGGATTTAGTGCACACAATCTCTGTCATAATTCATGGGACAGGAATAAATGCAGCTGGCAAGCAATGAGAAGGCCTGTGCTGTACTGCCATCCTTTCCAGGTCTATGCTCAGCATCAGCTAATCCTTCTGTCTTTTCACTAAGGTCTTTTTGTTCCTTAATTCCCGTGACTCTGGTGGGAAATTAACAACTTTAATTTTTTCTCAGTTTTGTAAATAAGGGCTTTTTATAGAGAGATATTTGACACCTGGATAGTAGAAACTGAAAACCAGAAGGCAAATAATGTCGTATTTATTTTATTTTTTAACTCTTACCTTCTTGTGAAGGCACGTTTAAGATGTTTGAATGGTTGGTTTGGCAAAAAGCAAGAAACCTTCAAATCAGATTTTGAATTTTAGCCTACTGCGTCTAGCATGATTTCCTAAATACAGTGTACTTTCCAGGTACAATCCACATGACAAAAGATTGCAGGACTGAGTCATGAGCTGACATGCATGATTGGACCTGTTATTTCAAACAGAAATGTACGTGGGACAACTGTGGAGGGAGCAGGATTCCTTGGGAGGCTTTTCCTCTGTCAGCTCCATACAGGGTAGTAACAGAAAGACATAGTGTACCCCGTGTAATCTCCAGGCATGAGCCTTTCTCTCCTTCTTCATGGTTGACACTAATGGAGGTGTTAGTCTTCATTTCCTGGTTGATGGTTGATGACCTCCTGAGAACTTACAAAGGTTGACCCATATGAATTCTAGTGCTCCATCCAGATACCGAGTCTGCTCTAGTGAGTATTGCGCTCTCTACTTCTGGACTCATCAGCGAGGTCTTCCTCTCCCTTCTCTTCCCCAGCCCTTCCTCACTTTTAATCCCAGGCTCCTTTTGTGAGAGTCTTTCCCTTCTCTCTTATCTCCTCATGGGTCATTAGGCAGGTGAACATTGTCATGCTGACAGGGTGGGAACTGCTGAGAGCACACAGCAAACACTTTTGCAGTCTCCAAGTTGCAGTGGGGAGTTTCATGCAGCACTTGAAGGAACTACACTACAGCACAATCTTCAGCAGATGGAATTAACAGAGATTAGCAGCAGCCCAGGTGCTCTGATGAGCAATATGAACTGAAGTTCCTAAACACACATAATTTGGCCAAATTTGGGTAAGATTTTGCAGGGAACAACTCACAGTGTGTGAATCATTCCTGCCATGTTTCAGCTTGCAGCTGCAGAGATACTAGAACTGCCACGTGCAGTATTATATAGGGAATTTTTTGTATAAAACAGGAAATGTGTTTGTTCTCCATAGGAATAACTGACTTTTATTCTAAATGATCAGGTGTAGGTGATAGGTAGACAGCCAAGCATGTTTCAGCCCAGGAGGTCTAAATATGCCAATACTGTGACAGAAAATTGTCTTATACCTAAAAATTTACCTTTCTCCAACACTTGGACTACTGTATTCGAGTTTTTTGAATTTATTTACTTAATTACAAACTTCTTCTACAGAGTTTTTCTGCAGCTAAAAGTATGAATGTTTAGGAACCTGATCCAGTCCCTTGGTGTTCCCTAAGGTGGGATCCATCTGTTTGATTATACAGGAGTTAGGCATTGAATCTCAGTTAGTCAAGGGAGAAACTGGGAGACAAGCATCCCCTCGCAGTATGTTATGCCTGCATGGTCAGCTTCTCCATCGCATGGAGTAAATCTCCATTGAGTGCTGCCTGTCTCTGCCAACTGACCAGAGCAGGTAGACAGTGGATAAGGTTAGATGTCCAATGTGGAAGTGTCTGAAGTGAGGTGACATAAATCCTGGCAGAGGAAGCTTTCTGTTAATATAATCAGAGTCAGAACAGGCACTATAATATATTCTGGCTTTCCATCTAAGTTTATAACACTTTGAATCTCAGTCTTATAACTAAGCAAATTAAAACTCAAAGCAGACTTTAAGAGAAGATGGGGAGAATGGGGGAGGCAGCCTTTCTGTACCAGAAGAAGCCTGATACCATCTTGTGTGATGGTAAACCCAAGCCAAGATCTATATCTGGCCTGATGTCTTGGTAGGGGAAAGACAGGAGAGGATACAGGGGCCTGTTTGTCACTCTTCCACTGAAGAAGCTAATGTGGCTGAACGAACAGGAGATGGTTATAGCTTCTTCCTGGTATACAGTCAAAGAAAATTACCTTTCATAGAGAAAGTGAGAAAGACAGAGAGAAAGACGATTAGCTCCAAGAAGACAGTCACCACCTTCCCTACACAATTGTCACCATGGAAAAAGTGCAGGTCTGTAGGACTCCAGGGTTCAGGCGCAAAAAGGATGCTACGATGAAAAAGACCCAGTAGGTTAGCACATATTCTGGGTGAGCTATAAAATACTATTTCTCAAAAGAGTATTTTTATGTATTTGGGGGGTTGATCTATTTTTTTTAAAGTTCAAAACATTATGAAAGAACATTAATTGAGTCCAGAATACTTAATCTCTGCAGGAGGATGTATGAGTCATATTTACTTCCAGCTCAGAGAAACCCAGTCTTAGTACAGATAAAGATAAGCTGCTCTCAAACATAGCATAGGGAATACCATCTTATTCCAACCTTTTTGGACAGGTTAGATTGAAATTGTTTTAATCTGCATTATTTTCTGAATATTTGAACACTCCTAAGGTTACAAGGGGTATTCCTGCCTTCTAATTTCCTTTATTCATATTCCAAAAAAAGAGTGAACTGTAAGCATAATGGGTCTATTAATGTTTGTATTTGTCCCTTCACAAAATTCATCCCCATATTTAACCCTCATACTGTAATGAACTGTAATTCAGCTAACATTTAGCAGAGCAATTCTTTCCTTTAGATTTATTATAATTTGAGAATCACAGGCCATCAGCCATTGACTGCTCATCTGCGACAGGCTGAATATCTTGCTGATGTTTAGTGGCAGACAGTATCTTCAAATAGTAAAACACGATGATACCAACATTACTGTGACATAGTTGACTGCTCTGAGCACTTAAGCATTGCAAGCTTGAATCAAGGGCACACACTTTTCACTACAGCAAGGTCAATTATCACTAATAATCTTTCCTAGAGGTTTGAGAGTGATAAACTATTTCATAGGGATCCTATGGTTTGGATCAGAAAATCCAATATTATCATCCTGATTTTTTTTTTTTTAAGGCAAGAAATTAAGATTAGTGCTTTGGGTAGATTCTGTGCTGTTATTTGTATATCTGTGGGTATAAAACCAGCATAAATTATGCTTTTGTTGCCATAATGATACTAAAGTAGAGGGATTGGCAGGAGCAGAGGAGATGAATGCACTGTGCTACAACGCCTCCAGGGGGTGGTCTCTACAGGATTATAATATTGGTCATGTTCTGGGAGTGTAATAGGGAAGAAGTTCATAGCTCTAATAATTTTTCTCCTGTTCTCTAGAGGAGCTCTAAGGAATATGTTGAAAAAGAGAGGGCTGTTTTCCTTTCTGAGAATCTCCCTGCATTCAAGCACATCCTTTGAATTCTTGCTTGATAAGCAAAGGAATAGTAGCTAGTTAGTTGTCCTTTATGCGTGCATCATCAACTGGGTATTGGTAGGATATAGTTTATTTGGTATCTTTAAATATAAGCATTAAGTTCTTCATAATATGTATTACCAAATTCTGCTTTACTTTATTTTCTGGGCCAGACTGGTTCATCTTTTTCCTGCTGTGTGTTATTGCAGACCATGTCTGAACGGATTCTTTTGAATTTTGAACAACATTACATTTAAAGTGCATGAATATAAAACTTTATTTTATCATTTATTTTACCACTTTGCAAGGAAATATACAATTTTGAAGGCAAGTGGTTTGACTGCCCCTGCAATTTTCAATGGAAGAGAAGATATACAACATCCTACATTCACAGCATTAATACAGTAATATTAGAGGTAGTTTTAGATAAGGTAGGGCAAGTTCTGGAAGCAGGCAACCATGGTACCATAGAGGTCTGTGTGTTCTAATGTGGTTATTTTTTTTTGTTTAAGAGTAGCCAGTGTCCCCAGTATATTGCATATACAACATGCTGCAACCTGTTGTATAGATGCTGACTTCCTTTGACATCTGAACTCCTTGCAACACATCGGTACTAGAAAATCAGATACAGTAAGTCTGTTTCCTTACATTTTTTTAGAATTTATTTCCAACCTATAAAATCAGGAAAAGGTGGCCATCTATACAAGATACAGGATTTGTTAGTAATGCAGTTAGTAAGATGCTTTGTTATACAAGTTGGAAAGTTTATCATATAGTAGAGTTTTGGTTGATCGTTTTTTGTTTTTGTTTTCTGTTCTCAATTGAATTTTGTAAATTAAATGGTAAGAAACTATTTTTTCTAGGTTGGTTTTGAAAGGAAACTTACAGGCAAAAAGAGTGTTAGAAATAATTAATCTAGAACTATGTGTTGTGCATGTAATTCCTGGAGTTTCAGAAATAAAACCAAGATCAGTGAGTACAGTCAAGATAACTTAATAATGTGAATTCAAAGTATATTTTTTTCTCTCTAGATTACAGCTTTATGCTTCAGCAGATTAATAGGAAATATATAACTGAAATTAATCTCAAATGATTAGAAATGGATTATGAATTCTTATATCCAGTAAACTGTAAGATTTTACATTTTAATCTGACTTGTATTTTGGTGAAAGCCTGGAATCTTTTGCAATTTGCTAGATATCAAGGGATTTGGGACATTAAGTAGGCAAGTAATCTTTTGTGCTCATCATTTCTTTTCTTATGACAAATAATAACTTTATTATATTTTGATTTATATTATATGAGGGAATTTGATCATCCAAATATATAGCGATTCTCTTTGTGTTTTCAACCAGTCAAGGAGCATTAATCAAAACTATTCAGAATGTCTTAACCTGCAACAGTGTCAAGCACTATATTAATATAGTGTTCAGTGGACATGGGCAGGTTTCCACATGACAACATATTTACTGGTGTTTTGGAAGGACTGAGGTTTTGCATGGTTTGCATTGTGGGGAAAAAAAAAAAAAAGCCAGTAATAGGTATAGAAAAAAACTTAAAACAGATTCTGAACTTTCAACCCAGCACACAGAAAAAATAATAGGGCAGGAAAAAACATAAGCTTCTCTTTGCTATTGAAATTTCTTTAGCCCCAATGTAGTGAGGTTGGTTTTGAGACACATTACTCTTCCTACCTCATTTGACAGGCTGTCAGTGCACATCTACATTAGTCATGGACAGAAAGCTGGAACAGGCGATTTCTGTACAAAATACCTATCAGGACTTTACATGAGATGTTCATTTAGATTGCTTTTTGCTTCATTTTTTGAAAAAAGTGCTGAGCAAACAATTCCATTTTCAAGGGTGTTTTAAGAAAACAAGTTTGGAAGACATAAACCCCAGGTTCGTTTTCTAGATCTGTTATTGATTTTGCTTATTAACTCAGTTATAATAGTTGGTGCTTCTATTTCTCTGCTTACTTACTCAAGATATTAAAGCATAGCTCAGAAGGGTAGAATAAGGTTACAGTACTTTTGAGATCCCTGCCTTGAGGGTGCTGAAAAAAATACAGCTATTGTTAAGGCCCATTGGCCTATTCCTGCTTCATTATTAAGATGTTTATGATGTTCCTATCTGCTCTTTTGTGGTCTACCAAGCTGTTATTACGGTATAAGGAGGTACATGATCATTCTCTTGAACCTGCAGGGATGTATTTACCCTTGCGTGGTTGTTACTTCAGTCTCTGAGTAATTAATGACAAAAATGGAGGAAATGCATTTACACTATTTTCTACCCACGGTCCATAACTAGTGTTCATACGCTCAAATTGAAAGGCAAACAAACCTTGCTGGTCTCCGAAGGAGGACTTATTTGGATCCAAAATATTATGCTTGGTTTTGTTTTCCACCATCATAGTCCATTAAGTAGCTTATCTCACATGCACTTCAATATTTTCTCCTAGTCTTTGTCTCCTATGAATGTATGTGGCCATACATATCAATGGCTCCTGGTGTCATGCACTAGCTTGCTAGTCAAAAACCATGTCTGGATAAAGACTGTAGTTATACACAGAAGATTAATAGAAAAATGGGTTTACACCTTTGCCCACAGATTTTCTGATGAGATTCTTGTAAATTTTCTTACAATTTTCTTTTTGTTCATGAGGCAGGCTGTCCATCCTTGTCCCAGCTGCCTCAAAGTCAGGTTGTGTCTCCACATCCCTATTTAAACATGACAGCTCCTTCCCATAGGCAATTTAATGTCAGCTTCCCTTTCATACCTGAATAGCCCTGCATGCTTGATTTTTTTGGTCGCTTTTCCTACAGATCTTCTTCCATCCTTGGCTAACCTTGTAGTTGATGTTCTTCAAAATAGTCTTTTGGAGACATAACAGAGTCTGATTCCTTAGAACTATTGGAATTTAGTTAGTGGCCTTATTTATTTTTTTAATCAGTGAGGAATCGATTCCTTGTTCCCTGAAACACAGTATGATAGGAAAATAATAAGAAACTCTTACTAATATGAGGAATAGAAAAGTTACTATTTCCTTCCTGGAACCATCCCCAAAGATTAAGGGGGTGATGAAGACTGGCAACATGTAGGTGTTTCCTCTATAACAGAAAGAATCCACCATGGGGAAATGGCACAATGCTGTGCTCTCAAAATAGTAGGGCAGCATATGTGTAATGTGCAAGCTCTGTTAGGTATTTCCCTTTCCAAAGTAACATGTTCATGCCAAGTACACAATGAGTAAATAATACAAAGCATGACTGTGACTCCACACTAAAACCGTGAAATGCAAATAGGCATTTTTTCCTATGTTGTGCGATCAACCTATATGGAAAAACATAGTGCAGTGTAGCAAATGCTCTCTGATTGCACAGGTATCATAGAATTTCCTCAGTTAAAAGGAATCCACAAGGACCATCGAGTCCAAGTCCTGGCTCCACACAGGATCACCCAAAAATCAGACCATGTGTCTTAGAGTGTTGTCCAAACACTTCTTGAACTCTCTCAGGTTCAGTGCCATGACCACTGCCTTGGGAAGCCTGTTCCAGTGACCAACCACCATCTTGGTGAAGAACCTTCTCCCAGCATCCAACCTGAACCTCCCTTGTCACAGCTCCCTGCCATTCCTTCTGGTCTTATTGCTGGTCCCCAGAGAGCAGAGCTCAGCGCCTGCCCCTCCGCTCCCCTCGTGAGGGAGCTGCAGGCTGTTCAGCCTGCTCTGCTCTGGCTGAACAAACCAAGTGACTTCATATATCTTGCATGTTTAGGCTTTGCTTAATTATATTCTTGATTATAACATTTGTGGTTGCTTTTCTCACTCAGACATCTACTACACATCTCCACAGTGTTTTTCATCCAGTTGAAATTGCACATCATTGGATCTCAGCTTGTTATTAGCTATTTTACTACATGGATGCTTGTCACTTCATTAACAGACCCATTTCAGTATGAACTTCCAGAGAATACTATGCCCATGCAAAGCTTTGTGTTAAACTATTGCACACTTCTTTGATTCGTGGAAAGGTTAATACATAAAGTTAGAAACTGTTGAGTTACTGAAATGTGCCCTGTGAAAACCTTTTCCTTCTCTCCAAGGAGCTATAAACCTGCAGGGAAGGGAGAAGTTATTCCAAACAGGGTTTAGCCCTTATAAAGATTAATATTCTAATAAGAGGCTGCTGTCTATATAATCACCACTGTTCTGTGGGAGATTTTCCTTTCTTAATGTGCCTCTGCCTTACTGTCAAAGATTTTTATTGAGGAATACTTTTTATTGTTGGTTTTGGTTGGGCAAAAAGCAATTCCTATCACATCGTTCTGCAGTAGCGACTCTACGCTCCATTCTGCCATCACCACATGTGCGTGAGCATGCACATCTTAATGATGAAGTACACACTTCTGTTTACATGCTTCGTAGTTGAGAAATGAGATTTATCCAAACATATGCAGTATTTGCATGATCTATCCTGAACAAGCACACTTATTAAGATACTGAAAAACAGTCAGATCGAAATTTCCCTGGACAGTTCGAAATAAGGTTTACAGACACTACTTCTTTTTTCCATTTTTATGGTTTCAGCAGCTCAGTGGTGATGACAAATTTCTGCAAATATTCATTAACTTTGAAATCGAAGAGCCTGGACAAAAACTGTTTTTAACACAGAGCCTTTGTTCATAAAGCTGACCCTGGGCCTACATTGCCAGGGCTCTATATGGGTCAGCAGCTCCCTGGGGACCAGGGCACCAGGAGCAGCAGCGGTTCCCCTGCGACACGTTTCACCACGCCATCCAGGAGCAGGGCACCCAGGGGCACTGGGCAGCCCCAGCCCAGAGCACTGGCACCTCCCTGGGACAAGGCTCGGACGAGGAGGCCTGGCCTGGATAAGGGCCCATCGGTGGGCCCAGCTGGGCTGGACCATGCCAGGCCGGGCAGGGCTGTGGGGAGCTGGATCCTGTCCCTGCTGCAGCCTCGCTGGGGCAGGGTCTGATAGCCCCAGGGCTGGTGTGGGGTCCTGGGCCCTGTGGCAGTCTCAGGAAGGGCCCAGACATAAATTTTCTGAGTGACTTCTGACAGGACTTACCCAGAACCTCTCCTGGATTTGAGCAGGCGTGGCTCAAAATGACAGAATCACGACTGGGATGGCTAATGGCTTCTACCTGCAGCAGTCAAGAGTTTGAATCACTGGATAAACTTGTACAAAAGCCTGTTGTTACAAACTGATATTAAATGAACAGCCGTGATCATGGCAATTCCAGTTGCTTCAAAACTTACATCAGAGGCAGCAATCTCTTTCTAATCATTATAGTATGACTCAGTTCTCTGCATTTTGTGTCCTGTGGAATCGTTTTGAAGAGATTTTACTCCCACTAAAAATAGAATTATGGGGCTTTTTCAGTGTTGCTATTATCACGATTCGCCTTTTGACACATGCTGATACTCTATTTGATATAACAACAGCTTTGTGATAAAAGAACTTAATATTAGCCCTAAAATTACATTTCTCTGGAAGTGTATCACACAGCTCAGGGAGGACGCTAAACCTAGCATGGGTAGACCTCTCATGTGGATCTGGAGGAACTGGTCATAGTTCCTCTGACTAGTGATTTACTCAAACTAAAAACTCAATTCAAAATTTTATAAAGAAAAAAAAAAAAAAAAGGAAAACAAAATCCATGACCTTTCTTCATCTGTAGAAACGTGGCAACAACCTCTTCATCTCTGCTGGTACTGACTTGCAGTCTTTTGTGAATATGCTGTGTATCCATATTGATATTAAAAAAAAGGTGCTGAAAGGCTTTCAGACCTATTTGGAGCCACATGTTACAAATAAGATATTTTATAATGGGTTTTCCTAACTTAGCTGTCAGTATTGCAGCTGGAGCTCTTTCCACTTAGCACCCTGCCAACAAGAGAGGCAATATTTGTATCCTACATGCATGGCTGGGAAACCAAGGCACAAAAAAGACTCAGTGAGATCTCTAAAACCTCCAGATCCAGAGAAAAACAGCAGGAAATCCAAATCTCTTGCATCTGAGACTAGTGTTGCACCTACCCAAAGACAAGACTATGGCATGTTGTTGCAATGGGAACTGTGTTTTCCTCATCTCAATCCTCTTCTATCGCAATTATGGGAGAATCAAGTAAAGAGAATGATTGGGATGGTTTCCGAATTATGTCAGGGTGCTGAGCAGCTATAACAAAGCAAAACAGAAACTTTGTGGTCTGATAGCCTAATTTAGATTGATACAGGAATTTGCGTATGGCTGTCCTGTGCTGTCAGCATGAGAGAAAGTTTTCATATACTTTAGTCTGTGACCCATAAAACACAAAAGGATAATGCATTAGAAAAGGATAACAGCATGCTGTCAGAATTGAACTGGCTGTTAAAAGTAATTTTGAAATAAGCATTGTACAATCTTTGTGATTAACAGAAGTAAGGGGAGATGAGAGCTTAAAAAGGACTTCTCTGTGAACATCAGAAATTCATCTCTAATCCTTCTGAGCTCTGTGGATTAATTGGAACAGCCAAAACTGTATTTAGCCATGTGTGTTCTCACCACTTTCAAGCCAATCAAATAAAATGTACCAAAGCTCAATTATCAACATTATTCTGTCACTGCTTTGTCATTGTCAGTAAGCTTTTTGCATTACACAGTGGCTGCTCAATAAAGATGTTCCTTGGATCTTGGAATAAACAGTCCAGACCTTCCTTTGCCAGAGAGACTTTGCTACTTGTTGGATCCAGCAGTCTCCTTCCTCCTCAGCATCCAAGAATGCAGAGCTGTGTCCAAGCAATGGGATCAATTGCACCTGTTTTTCAGAACCCCTGCAATGAAAGCAATTGTGTTTACTCTGCAACTATATACATAAGAAGGGAGCTGAAGAACAGGACCCTGTTGTGGCAGATGCTTTTCTCAACATCCTCCTAGGTTGTTCACTCAGTGAACAGTCCACTGTATTCTACTACAGTGACAACTCACTTATAAAACAAAAGTCCAGATTACTAAAGAAAGCAATAGGTATGGAAAAAAGCAATGGGAAAGTTAAGGAGGAAATTCATGGTGAGAAGAGCAAACATATAAAGCTGTAAAATGCAGTGTATAGCTCTGGGAAAATATAAGATCCATATTGCATTCATGTATGCCTGTCAGCATATTAGAAACTGATTTTATCATTATATTTTTGCTCATAATGATTGTTTCTGCCACAGAGTGTGCTTTACTACTGTCTTTTGAAACTGTTTTGATGCTGTAAACAAAATCAAACAGCATTAGGAAATTCTCACCCCTATTGGTTTTTAAAGCAATTTTTAAATGGCTTATAGGCTTCAGCAGAAAATTTCAGCAGCGTTCCTCAGTTGTTTAAACTGTGGGGAGGAAGGAGAGGCAGGGGACAAAAAAGATCAGATGGAAGCTTGACGGTTTCCTGAAAACTGACCGCTCAAAAAAGAAAAGATGTTACTCCTGTGATAATACTAGTTGCTTCTACTTGTTGTTTGGCAAATGACGGGTTATTGCTGTCATATACTTTCAATAAAATAGTTCAAATACCATGTGTATTCATACACCTCTACTATTTAGAACTGAATCCTGATACTTTTTCTTCCACTAAGTGTGATCTTAATCCATGAATTCCCCAGGAATTCAGATAAATACTTGAGAAATAAATGATTGTGAATGAAAGTAGCAGGATTAGGATTCCACTTTTGAAAAGTAAAACCAAAATATCCCACGTCTTTCAGATGACCACTCTGTGCTTGGAATCTTAATATAGGTATATACCGCAAAGTGAAATTGGACTAAATGCAAAGATCTTGATAGGAACGTTGTCTTTAACCCACACCAGAAAAATGTGGTGTTTCTTTGAATTTTTGATATAGCACATGGGCTTACACAGGTCTATTTCTTATTAACTATATATATACTTTTAAAGACATTATAAATATTGTTAATAACCAG
The DNA here is from genome assembly GCF_040182565.1 of Anser cygnoides. NCBI lineage: Eukaryota > Metazoa > Chordata > Aves > Anseriformes > Anatidae > Anser > Anser cygnoides. Next base: position 110,793,458 of record NC_089873.1, on the reverse strand, counting down.
AACATATGGAGGTAATGTATTTAGGCTTGTGCAATTTGCCTGAGTGGATACTATTCTGTATTTTGGTCAAGAAATTAGAATGATTCAAAATCAACCTGGTATTCACTAAATGGATAAAAAATGGCCTAAGTGACATATCTCAAAATGTAATTGTAAAAATGGATGACTCGTGGGGTTGCAGGTTCTCTCTGAAAACCTCTCTATCAATGGCCTTGGCTTTGTGGTATTTAACATTTGAAATGTGACCTGCAGGGGTCTATTAAATCATTGCTAACAAAGTTTGCAGTGAGCACAAGTGCTAGGACAGCAGCCAACAGCAAAAAAGACGAAGTCACTGATTCAGAGTTGCCTGGGTAAGTGGGAGGCAGGCTAGCAAACAACCTTCCTCTCAGTACAGCATAATGCAGTCACACATCTGTGAGACGAGACTGGAGGTCACACTGCAGTGAGAGGAGACTACCAGGAAGATAGCAGCTGATCAGCGGAATGTGCAATCATGTCACTGATGTAGCAAATGCCGTCTTTGACTGTATCATCAGGGATGGGGGGAGCAGAAGATTTATTTTATTTTATTTTATTTTATTTTATTTTATTTTATTTTATTTTATTTTATTTTATTTTATTTTATTTTATTTTATTGCTTTAATGCCTAGTTTCAGTGTCAATGGTGTTTGCCAATGTGAGGTGATTTTGTGATTTCCCAGCACCACAGCAGCACCAGGTCAGAGCTGGGCAGAGCCTGGGGCAAAAGCAAGGAGAGGCTGCAGTGCTTGGGTGCTTGGGAGGGGGCATCAGTGTCCTCAAGGGCAGAACTGACAAACACTGACAGCACTCAGAGGTGGGTATCTTCTGCTGTGGGGCATTTGCAATAGTTAACAATTGTGCCAATCTTCCTTCTAAAAAGTCTGATCTGCCGAAATAGGGAATCATGCAGGAGAACCTAATTCAGGATTAGATTTAAAGCAGAGAGGATTTAGGTCTCGCGAGCATGATGTAAACTACATAAGGAGAAAGCTGGACTTTGGGAAAGCCATGGTCTCTCTGCAGTCCTACCTGATACTGACTTCTCACATCAGTCTGTATGGCAGCTCTGGTTTCTTGCTCACAAAGTAAAATTTGGTGGCCAACACGGACTCTCTTTTAAAGTTCACTAGTATTATCTGGGCATTTGCAGTGTAATTGCCAACAGGCTACTTGGCTGCTGGAATGGTCATGCACTTTCCATGTGGCAATGAGAGGCACAAACTCTTGCTTCTCCTTTCCATTAACTGTTGTGAGCCAACAACAACAAAGAGAATGACTTGTACCACATAATAATCCATTTGCCCCCAAATTGAGCTCTCTACCTGCAATGTTTGGACAACAAATGCTGCTAATAACCTTTCTGTCTAAATGCATGACAAGAAGATTTGATTCTATTGGCAACTTTTTCCTGCAAGTGAAAATGAAATCTCAAAACTCTCGTCAGTAAAAGTCCCTCAGATAGGAAAGTCTGTCCTATCACTTATTCCATATGGATCATTGTAATTAGTCTCACACGAGGTGCCAGACACTCTGTGGCTGGCTCTGGTTGTTTACCAGATCATTTTGTAACTTCCTCCTCTGCAGTCTAAGACAGAAGGAACCTCAGAAATGAAATCAAAGATGATATGTAAATACAGGGTATGTACATTTTGTGAGAGACGCTGGATTATGACAGTCTGGGCAGGTTGCGGAAATATGAATGTTTTAAGCTTCCTAATGGCTACATCAGAAGAGCATCAAGCGCAAACAAAAGCTGTATGTTTGGTGTCAAATTATGGTTACCTCAACAGCACTCTAGTCACAGAGACACCGTCATGGATGCAAAGACACTCCTCCCTCTCTCTCTCTTTCTCTCACTACCAAAGGGGTCCACAGAGAATGTAACTATAATATTAGGGTCCAACACACCTGAATGCAGCCCTGTGTGGAGAGGCGTGACAGGACATCTAGAAATATTCATTTCCAGCCATTCTGTGCTCTTACAATACCATTGTTGCAGCCAACATAGGGGTCCCATACTAATGAGACACTGAGGCCACCTGGCTCACAAGAACTGCAATGAAGACAAGGAGCAGCAACATGTGTGCCAGCCACGTCATCTGTGGGCACATCCAATCCACTAATTTACCCATAACGTCAGAGAGCAGGGTTTCAGCTAAATGAAGTGCTCCTCAAGGTCCAGAATAGAGGATTACTCTTTCAGTCTTAACAGATAAGATGAACAAAAAGTTGAAAGCCAGAGGGTAAGAAGAGACTCTCTGATGATGGGGAACTGCAGCCCAGAAAGCCTGGCGCCAGTGTCTTCAAGGTCTTCGGGCACCTTTATTCATTGGGCCCCTGGACACTGAATATATGGGCCCTGAGATGCCTACAAGAAAGCCAGAAGTTGAGATTGCATCCTCTGTTTTTCAGTCCAGCCCCTACTCAAAAGGCTTCTGTTAGAAGGCCATCTGTTACAGGGAGCAGAAGTGGCATGTCATCTCAAGGTACATTTTTACTAATAGTCTCTTTGATGGGCTCTGCCAATGGCAATGCTGTGGCTCGGTCTGGCCTCTCTTGTGGCCAGAAGTGCTAGAAGTGAGTGCTACTCCTGAAGTCTATTTCCTTCTAAGTTTACTTGATACATTTATTGTAGATGTAAAACTGGACCACATGTTGAAGGGAAAGCTGAGGACTGCTTACCCCAATTAGTCTCAAAAAAATAAAGTTACAGGGATGGAGTGGCATGGCTTTTATCAGTAGCTATTTTTCCTGTATTTCCACTTCAAAAATAGCAGATAAGATGGAAGTATACAAGCAAAAAAATAAATTTTGTGAGAGCTGGAAGCTCTACTGAATATCAGATAGAATATCAAAGAGTTTGAAAGGTGATGTCTTCTAAGTTTTTTACAGTTGTCCTTAAAGTCTGCCTGATTTGTACCTTAGTTTATGTCTCCACCAGGAAAAAAGAGAACATTAAGTAAGTTCAGCATGAGAAGATTATCTTTCAGCATTTGAGCTGAGTTCATTAACATGAATTGAGAACATAAATTACTTTCTACTGACAGCATGCCCCCGAATACATAAAACCAGAAATAAAAGGGTTTTTGTCAGGAGACAGTCTAATGGCTGTTTATTTCAAATTCCTGAGTAAAATGCTAAGGGTGTAAAAATTTTAACAGAACCTTGATGATTTATACAGAACATGAGGTGCTGAAATTAAATAGGTGCTAACAAAAATGAAACAAAAATTACTTTTAAACAATTGTGTTGAAACCCTATTTCTTTGTAATATCTCTTTTTCTTGTGTCTTGCGCAGTCATGGTTTCATTAGTTCTGCAGCAAAAAGAATCATCCAGTCCAGGCAGGATCTGAATTCCTAATGATAGACAAGATGAAAAAGAAAAAAGAAAAAAAATTAAGTGGCCTTTATATATAAAGCAGCCTAACTTTGGTCCAGTCTTAGAGAGCATCTCAAATGTAAGTAAAGAATCATCCAGAACAGCACAAGAATCTTTCCTATAACTTAAAATCAATATCCCCTTTCTTCGTCCAATGGTTCTTAAATATGAAGCATTACCTTTTTTTTTTCAAAACATTACATTGTCAATACAACATGTTGCTTTTGATGATAATGTCTAAACAACATGTTTACTTATGTCATGTTGGGTAAAGGAAATTTTCCAGGTCAGATATCTGTAGGTTAGGTAACTACTAAGCTATCAATGAATCAATTAAAAAGACATTTTCATATATGACAAATTATTACAGATACTACACGGAAAAGAAGTGTGGGGAAGCTGCCATTTTGTGATTCATCATGTTTCCAGCTTTCCTCCTGCTTTGTATGCATCCTACTGTAAGTAGCTGCAATTGTGTTGCTACTGATGCATTTTTCATACAGGCTGTATCATGGTCTTTGCTTGCAGCAGTGAACACTGTACTTGTATATTTTCTGCATTGTTTCAGAGATCAGGAAACTTTGCAGATTTACATGCTTTGCTCTGTTATACAAGGCGTGCATATTTACCAGAAAAAAAAAAAAAAAGTCTACAAAAAAGAAGAGACTATCTTGTAACGTTCATGCAGATAAAAGGAACTGAATTCTTCTACATTAATTACACCAGTATTCAAGGATGAGAAGTCTCCATGGCAACCTTATTGTCATATGGCACACATAAGGCTCCAAGTATCCTACGAAACTAATATTTACCTTTTAAAAATATTGAAGTACAGGGGAAAAGACATATTAAGGTGTGCTTCAGTAAACATCAATACATAGCGGTGTCCATAAATAACAGAACAAATCTGAAGTGTTTGTTGTCTTGTTTGTTTGGGTTTTTTAATCAGTTTTCACATGTGAAAAACTTTTATTCGTGACAATGCAGTTTTGGATCTGTAGGAAGACTCTGAAACCAGCCATGTCCTTGGATGAGGAGCCATCTCACTCTTTGTATTAACTACATCTCACATTATCATGGTAAGGGAAAATACCTATTGTAGCACGCTACCAAATATAACACAAGGGATTATATATACTGGGACAGAGAACTTATCAAAGATGAATCAGAGCAGAAAACAAAACATGGCCACTTCTTTTCACTAACTGCTTTTAGCAGCAGCATTTTTGTTGTTTCTTCTTTTTATGCTGGCAAATGAAGACATGTAGGCCTGATGGCAGTGTAGGGGCAACTGACAGAAAATGTGTTAAAGAACCAAATTCATAAATGCACTGCCAAATATAGCATCAGGGAAGATCATATTATTTTATGTGGAGAGAAGTCGTGCCTCACAAATCCATGAGTCCTCTGAAGTGGACTGAGGGGACTCAGCACACAGACAAGCATTACAGGCCCATGCCTATCTGCTTCCTCTCCAGAAGGCTATCAGCAAGATTTCCTCCTCCCCAAGCAGAAAGCTCCTCAAGAGGCTCAGTTGCTAAGGACTCAAAGGAGAAAGTCCTCTCATGGATTTGTAATATGCTAAAAGGCATGAAACAAAAGGTAGAAACAAATGTAATTTTTGCAATCAGAAAGAGGTTACAGAAATTGGTGCTAGGACCTACACCATCTAAAATAACCCTAAATGATCTAAAAATAAGTAGGAGAGTGCAGTGACAATTTGCAGATGATACTAACTTATTCATGGCAAAGGTCAAAAGAAAAGTAGTCAACTATGACAAGCTGCAGAAAGTTCTTAGAAGAATGATGGGTGAATAAAACACCGTATGAATTTCACTGTTTGTGAGGTGATTCACAAGAGGAAAAACAACCCTCACTTTGCATACAAATTGAGGGGCTCTGAACTAGCAATTACTGTTCAGAAAAGAGATCTTGGAATTATAATAAATAGTTCTGTGAAAATGTCAGCTCAAAGCTTGGCAGCGGTCAAAAAGGCAAATAGAACAGAGAACAAAAGAACAAACGTCACCAGGCTTCTGTATAGATCTAGATGGTAGCTGTATCCTTAGTAGGATGTGTAACCCTCACCCTCTCCATCTCAAGAGAATACCATACTGTTAGGAAAGATGCAGCAAAAGGTAACAAAGATGGTTAAGGTGTGGGGCTTCCATATATTAAGAGGTTAAGCAGAGTAGAACCATTCAGCCTGGAAGATAAATAAACTTTATGATATTTATAAAGCCATGATAATACAGAGATAAATAAAGGATGATAACTCACTGTTTCCCAGTATAAGGACAAAGGGGCAGCAAATGAATCATGAAAGTAAGAGGCTGAAAGCAAACAAAAGGAGTTATCACCTAATACAATGCATTGCTCAGGAGTGGAATCCCTTACTGCTGGAGGCTGTGAGTGCCATAAGCATTCTCAGGAGTTCAAGAAGAAATTCAGACAAATTCATACACAAAAGACCGTTCAAGGATTATCAAACAAAACAAGCCTGAGTCTCAGACTGAAGAAGCATTGCAGTGTGTTGTTTTTTTTCTCTTCCTTAGGCTCCATTCTATGCATCCCTTGTTAGCCACAATCAGAGACAAAGTACTGAGCAAAGCGGACCTCCAGCCCCACCTGGACTAGGCATTCTTATTTTACCATTTGTTATTCCACCACATTAGAAGTGGAAAAATACACACATGCAGCAAGTTTTCTTCTGTACCATGAATCTGTACTTCCTATGCAGACAAGCCAACCATCTGTATCCCAGTTTTGTGTATGCTTGCTCTTAAGAGTTGTCAGCCTTCCCTAAAAGGTCTTAATCCTTGCACTGCAAATTCAGTCTATTACTTTTCTGGTTGGTGAAGGATATTCCTAAGCTTCTGGTGCAATTCTTTACCAGAAACATGGGAAAAGGTATTTCATTTCAACTTTGCATTCTCGACAGCTTGGTTGTGAGTGTAGAAGCCAATCCTCCATCCACTGCCTTTAACCAGCTACTGTCAGTATTGTACATGTCATTCCATAGCAAACTCTTGTGAAAAAATAGTCAAAAGCCAGCTGAAAATATTCGCCTTCTATTGCCCAAATGTATTTTTTACTTGACACAATCTAGATTTGGACTTGAAAATGGACTAAAAAAAAATCTTAGTGCATGCCTTCCTGATGATGATGGAGGGACAATTTCATCCTCCTGAGCTTCTGTTCAGGAACTCACACTCTTGGTCATGCAGTAGTTTTTCATCACAGAAATGACATATGTCCAAGGTTGTGCACTTAGATAGAGAAATGTACTGAATGCACAGGAAGGGTGGCATGCTGCATTTTGCAATTATAAATTGCTACAAGGATTCTTTCTGTCTTTCTCTTCACATTCAGTATGAAATCGTGGTATAGACCCAGGCTCCGTTAATGTGCCAAAAACTTTTATGATTTTTTATCCTTATAATCAATTTGAAGAGTATGGACTGGGTGGATGAACTATAAAATGGGTGAAAAAGCTAACAAGAACATTGGGCTCAAATAATAGTAATCTGTTATTCAAAATCTAGCAAGCAGCTGATTTCTGGTACTGTTTCTCAGGATAGGCTACAGAGCCCAACTGTTTTGACACTTTGCCTGTGTGACAGAATTCAGCTTTGTAGGTAACACCAAACGAAGGGTAAGCAGTTGACAAGGTAGAGGGCAGCACTACATCCAGAGAGACATCAATAGGCTGGAGAAATTGGCAGGAAAAAAGAAAAGAAAGAAAGAAACAAACAAAAAAACTCCTTAAGTTCAACAAAGTCTTTCACCTGGGACTGAACAATTCCTGAATCAGCATGGCCTGAGAACTTACCATGGATGAGGAGCTTTCCATGGATGACAGGTTATGCTCAAAGGGTGATAGTAATAGGGTTACATCAGGCTGGCAGCCAGTCACTAGTGGGGTTCCCCAGGGCTCCATTTTAGGGCTAGTTTTCTTCAACGTTTTCATAAATTACCTAGACCCAGGACACGAATGTGTACTAAGTTTGCAGATGACACTGATTTAGGAGGAGCTGGTGACTCCATTGAGGGCAGAGAGGCCTTGCAGAGAGATCTTGACAAATTAGAGGCTGGGCAGTCACCAACAGCCTGAAGTTTAACATGAACAAGTGCCACATTCTGCACCTAGGATGGGGCAGCCCTGGGTATATGTATAGACTGGGGGATGAGTGGCTGGAGGGCAGCCCCGCAGAAAGAGATCTGGGAGTTGTGGTTGATGGTGAGTTGAATATGAGTCAACAGTGAGCCCTGACAGTCAAAATGGCTACCGTGCCCTGAGGGTGTATCAGGCATGGCATTTCTAGCCGGTCGAGGGAAGTGATTGTCCCACTCTGCTCTGCGCTGGTGTGGCCTTAACTAGAGTACTAGAGTACCATGTGCTGTTTTGGATGCCACAATACAAAAAGGGCATAAAACTATTAGAGGGTGTCTAAAGGAGGGCTACAAAGATGGTGAAGGGTCTGGAGGGCAAGCTGTATGAGAAGTGGCTGCAGTCACTTGGTTTGTTCAGCCCACAGCAGAGACTGAGGGGAGGTCTCACGGCGGCCAGCAGCTTCGTCACAAGGGGAGCAGAGGGGCAGCGGCTGAGCTCTGCTCTTTGGGGACAGTGACAGGACCCGAGGGAACGGCATGGAGCTGGGACAGGGGAGGGTCAGGGTGGGTGTTAGGGAAAGGTTCTGCACCAAGAGGGTGGTCGGGCACTGGGACAGGCTCCCCAGAGAAGTGGTCACAGCACTGAGCCTCACAGAGTTCAAGAATCATTTGGGCAATGCGCTCAGACATATAGACTGATTTTTGGGTGATCCTGTGTGGAGCCAGGAGTTGGACTTAATGATCCTTGTGGGTCCCTTTCAACTGAGGATATTCTGTGATTCTGTGATTTGCAGGGAAAGAGCTTGGGGTGCTGGTGGCCAACAGGTTGAACATGAGCAGCAATGCAACCTTGCAGCAATGGAGGCCCACCACATACTGGGCCATGTTAGTGAAAGTGTAACCAGCTGGTTACAAGAGAAGTGATGCTTCTCCTATATGCAGCTCCTTTGAGACTCCAGATGGAGGACTAATAAGAGAAATACCAACACGCTGTATTAAGTCTGGAGTCACACCACTAGGACAGTAAGGGGCTGGAACACATAATATATGAGGAGAGGCTGAGGTAACTTGGTTTGTTCAGCCTGAAGAGATGGCTTCAAGTGACCAGGAGATTGCCTTCCTTTGCTATCTTCTGGTATTTATAGAAGAGACAGAGTCAGAAAGGCTGGAGGTGCTCAGCAAAAGGACAGGAGGCAATGTTTACTAGTCACAACTAGGGAAATTCCAACCATAAGCTAAAAAGATCAGAATAACAGAGTTTACGCACTGGTACAGGTTGTCCTGTGAGTTATCAGAACCTCCACCCTTGGAAATATTCAAAACTTGACAGTACAATGCCTGATCAACCTGATCTGACAGTGAAGTTAGCCCCATTTGGAGCAGGGTGTTGAATTACACTTGTGGTACCTAGCTGTCTTGGGATGCAAAGGGATGCCAAGTATTTCTCCAGTGTATTCAAAGAGAATTCAGTGTACCTCCTGTGTGTGGCACAGATTAGTGTGGAACTGCCTATGCAGCTGCTCAGAGCATCTGGAAGTACTGTCTCCTCAAGTTGTCTCTTGCTGTCTACCTGAGCCCCAGAGAAATAAATATTTTGCATCTGGCAAGCCCACGTCTTCTCTGTAGCACAATTTGTCCTGTGAGGAAGGAAATTACTTTCTGGCTCTTGGAATGTAAAAGGGATTTCTTTCTCACCTGTGGATAGTTACAGCTAGAAGACTGTATTTGGGGAGAGCCTGGAAAAGTGTTATTTTAATGCTTTATTGTCTGTGAAATCTTTTTAATGTTTTTATTTTTATGTAGTTATTATAGTAGGTAAAAATACCTTATTTTGCCATTTTTCTGTATTTTTTATTTATTTTTATTATTATTCTTTCATGCTTAAGTAGAAAGCAACAACTCTTACACTTCATTCAGGAGACTAGGAATGCTCCATCTTGGGTAAATACATATTTATTCATACTTAATAGAGCAAAATTACTCCCACTGGAGCTATTAGTCTATCCGCTAAGTATGTAATTAAGCTTTTTTAAAGCATATTATGTACTCAGCAGACCAGAATGACAATACAGAAGTTACTCTAGTCTATCTGGCAAATCGGCAATTATACCTTTTATTCAAATTTTTATTTATCATTTGCAAGAGTCATTCAAGTCCATTAAATTCTCTAGAGACAGTACTCTTGTTCATCTTTACATGTAACAACATATTTTATTTCTTCAACTGAAGCAACTGAAGTGGGGTGTGCCTGAAGAAATATATGTTATCCAATCTATCATGAAAGTCTTAGTCATACAAAAAGATTGCATCGAGGGTGCAACACTTAGTTTCTTTCTGTTGCTGTGTCTCTTGGGGCTTCTCCAGGTTTTCCAAATCCCTTCCAAGAAGCATATAACAACATTTTGAGAGTTATAAAAATCTTCCACAAAAAACTTGCCTTAGTATGAGAATGAGATGTAAACCTACGGTATACCTTTCCTGACTAATAATTGGATAAATATGCAATACCTAACAGCTAATAGGAGCTGGATGTGAATGTCTTACACTATAGAAAAAGGAACATACCTGCTATACCTCTGAGCTGTTCCATTTGTTTTCAGGACCATTTGGTAGAAGATTTTATGAATTAAACTCATCCTTATTTAGCAAATGCTTTCACACATTTTCTTCCTTTGAAATCAACCAACATTAAGCATGGGTTTTCTTAATATAGTTTCTACAGTCATTTTACCTACAAGTGACTAGCCTGGTAAATGAAGGGTGTGCTGTGGTTATTGTCTACCTGGACTTCAGTAAAGCCTTTGACACTGTCTCCCATAAAATTCCCATAGATAAGCTGCTGATTTATGGGCTAGATGAACAGACAATGAGGTGTACTGAAAACTGACTGGTCAGCTGGTCCCAGGGGAGGTCCTCTGCTCAGCACTGATGAGGCCACAATGGGAGTGCTGTGTCCAGTTCTGGGTTGCCCAGTACAAGAGAGACATGGACCTACTGGACAGAGACCAACAAAGAGCCACAAAGATGATGAAGGGACTGGAGCACCTCTTCTATGACGAATGCCTGAGAGAGCTGGGAGTCTTCAGCCTGGAGAAGAGAAGGCTCTGTGGGGATCTTTTTGATGTGTATAAATACCTGAATGGAAGGGGCAAAGAATATGGAGACAGCCTCTTTTCAGTGGTGCCCAGTAACAGCAAAAATGGAAATGGACACAAATGAAAACACAGGAGGTTCAGTCTGAACATCAGAAAGCACTTCTTTACTGTGGAGGTGACTGAGCAATGGAACAGGTTGCCTGGAGAGGTTGTGGAGTTTCCCTCCTTGGAGATATTCAGAAGCCATTTACACAACCAGCTCCAAGTAGCCCTGCTTGAGCAGGGGATGGGCCAGAGGACTTCCAGAAGGCCCTTCCAACCTCAACCATTATGTGATTCTGTGAATTTTGAAAACATCAGCACTGAAGAACCTCTTTTAAATAATTTCTAGAAACTTCTAAAAATGTATTAATTTTACTATTTTCTATATATATGCCTTTATATTAATATTATATATATATATTTAATTAAAATGCCTTTAAATGACACTTAAATTAGTGTAATTTTCTATAAAATATATAGGACCTCCATTGTAAAAGGACTAGTTTATGAGCAAAATGTGAAAAAAGTAAATAATCTTGTAAAACTTACAACATTTAAGTGTTGATCCAAGAATGCTTTTAAGCACAAGCTTAACTTTACCAAAGAACTATACCACTCATACTACTGGAAGAGGTTGGACCACCCCTAGAAATACAAAAAATGAGGCTTCTTCATCTTTTTAGTCTTGTAGAATATGTTCAAATCAATGAAAGCCTAGATTCATCATATTGCAGAGACCTGTAAATGGCTTACAATTAGACAAGGCATTTCCTGTCAAGAGTGAGAAAAGTGTGGGGATTTTTTTTTTGTCAAACGTGGCAAATATCATTATAGATTTTTGATATTGCCCTTTTTCAGCAAAACCAGCTGCATTTTTTATAGTTATTTTTAAAGGGTTTTGTGGAACCTTTGTGAAATAGAATTTAAACAGGAAGCATTTTCAAAACTAGGGTAGTGGTGGTTGTCTTTGTTGTAGAATTTAAAGAAGAGACTGAGCAGAAATCCCTGGGCTCAAAGTAATATGTTGTTTTTTTTTCCTTTACTCAACAGAGAGAATGGCAATAAAAAAAAAAAAAAAGCTCTCTCAGGAAACAGACCTTTAAAATCCAAGCCTATTAAAATCTGTAAAATGACCTCTGTTCTGGAAAAAGTAGATGGTGCTGATTCTCTTTCTTCCTTCAAACAACAAATGGCCTTGGACATATTCAGCTGCATTTCAGCCTCAGCCTTCAGACACGGATGCTATCATGAACTATGCATTCACTTGCACAGCATATTAGTACATACTTCTTTTATCCAGATATAATAATGGAACAAGCAATAAGAAAAGTCTTAGAATCCTCATTTTTACATTCTCTGTTGGCAGGCAACCAAAATTTTTCTTCTCTGGATTTTGGTTATGATGTTTCTTGCTATAGAACAAGTTAATCAGTGAACTTTGTGTTATCAAAAAAATTCTTTCTTTTACTCTCATGCTGACAATGCTAAAAGTGTTATACATTTAATTTTATTACTTATTGATTTATTATTCCTGTAGAATTTGAGTGATAAGATATATCTCACCTACTATTGTAGATTCTATTGATGGTTTTCAATGGATCTTGCAAAACAAGATCTTTTGGGTAGCTATTATTGTCCAATTTAATTTATGGTTTGATAAACAAGGAATACAAAGGTTAGGGAGCTCATGAAGGAAATCCTTGCCGTTTCTGAGAAGAGCTCTCATTTTTTGTTAACTTTCAGCCTTTTGTTCCTATTATTCTTTCAATTTCTCATTGTGGCTTCCAAAAAGTTATTGGTATTTGATCTTGTGGTTCAATACCTTCTCAGTTTATGAGTTTGCATTTGTGTTCTCTGGCAGTTGTACCTTCTGCAAGCTTTGTGCATAAACATCATGAGCCAGATCCTTATTTGCTGTAGAGTGGTGTAACTGCTCAGATTTCAGTGGTGATACAGCAGTTTACAACAGCAGAGGCTCTAGTCAAAAATTACATTACATTTTACCTGAATGCTAAAGTAGGATTTACGTAACCCTCAGGAACACTACTTTTTAATAAGCATTTTCCATTTCTTTTTTGATTATCCCATGTGCCATCATTCCCTGTAAGGATCTCTCTGTCAAACTGGAGCAAGAATATTACTGTTTCCTGAAGAGGTCACTCCTTGACTGCTTGGCATATGGATACAGATAATGTTGACCAACGGCATTACCTCTAGGAAGCCAAAACAGTATTTATTTCAAGAGTTATGGTTATGAACACATATGTATTAATTGTGCCAGCTTCCTTCTTATATGTTTTAGTAAAATTGTATTTGGCCAGCTGGTATAATGCAGTGGTTATAATTAAGATGTCTTTTTTTTTTTTTTATATAGGTAACAATATTTTCTGCTCTGAATAGAGAAAATATCCATCTTTGTGTGATAACTGTCTACAAATCCTAATTTTCTTTGACAATCACTTTATTGTAACTAATGACATGTTAACTTATGCATAAGCTGTGAAACATCTTTGAGATTACTTATATTCATTCCTCTTCTTTTTTTTTTTTTAATCAGTATTACATTGATAGCTGAGTACTGAGTATACAACTAAAAAATACGAGACCTTTGGAGATTTTCAGGAGAGGAACTGATTAAAAATGACCTTTTAAAGCTTGTGTTTTCCAGCTGATTTCCTTGAAGTGACCCTCATTGGTCATCAACCAATTACAATAATTACCTCTGATCACCAAAAACAAGTGAATGGAATTTTAAACTCATGCTTTATCACAGGAATGTCTGACAGGAAGAGAAATTATGAATACCATACAGAGGGCCAGTATCTTAGACAGACAGAGACTCCAGATACAACAAAGGAAATGGATAAGGATATGGTCATTATATACGTTGTGCCTTGCATAGACATCTGACAGCATTTTCCTCTCAGAAAATCACCCAACCAGAAAAGTTAGAAATGCATATATAAATTAAGAAGGAAGCAATGGTTTACTCAGAGCAGTTTCCCAGCTCTGTTCACCACGCAATCCAACCAATTCCCAAGCCAGAAAAAGTGAAGGGGATACAAGGAGCAGAATAGCTGCACAGGTGGATAAAGAAGTACCTTCATTTGGAGGCAATTGTGGCGATAGGTATCCGCAGGACAGAGATCAGTTACAGATGTCTGTGTTGACATAATGCCACTGTTTTTCACTGGAATTGTCCTGAGCTGCTAGGAAAGTCTAGGCAGTTTTCCTGCAAGTGAATTACATGACTGCATTGGTGTGTTCTTAGGAAAAACCATACCTCCTAGGTTTGGTACATGGACAAGCTGGATGCCTAATAGCTGTAGAGACACAATTCTCAACACATGAATAAAGAGCTTCACAGTGCCCTTTCATCCTCCATCTCCTACCTTCCTGGCACCCTAACTAAGTGGACGGACTGTTCCTTTGATGACATAGGGAGGACAAAGCCCCATACTGGAACAGTTTTCATGAACTTACCCATTCGGATATCTAATAGGAGCTTCAGAATGTCTCTAGGGGTGAGAGTTGAAGTACTTGATAAAATGTTGCCCCTGCAGCACCCAGTGCATGTGGATTAGTACAGGAGGAAAAACCTCACTTTTTCTGTACCTTTTATAAAAAATAGATACTAATTGTACACCGGGTAGTCCATTGTGTGATGCATTATAACAGGATAACTCTGGATAGATGCAATTAAATCAAAATGAGCACAGAGATGCCTTCTCTTTTGATTAAGTTAGTAATCTCTTGGCTTTACTCCTACAATCCATTTTACCAAGTATTTCATCACTCTGAAAAGATAATTTTTCAGTTCCTAAACTGAATGTATTTGGCTTGATTATAACTAGCCCCCTTATGATTATACTCCTGTGTTGTTCCAGCCCTTTGCTTTTCAGTTGCACATCTTGTGTCACCACATGACGAACTCTGCAGAATACAATTAACAGCTGTTGTGCTGCTGGCAAGGGGGACATCACATGCAAGCTGCCTCCCAATTCAAAAGAAAAACTTAAAAAAAAAGTCAAGAGATTGAAACCCCTCAAGTTAAAGTATAGCATGAAAAGTGGAACATTGCTTGAAAATGGATCACCTGAACTATTATGGTAACCGGCCATTAAATCTCTAGAAAATGTTTTCTGCTTCAGAAATTATTCTTTAAGCAAAAGCATCCAAGGCTCAAACACTACAGAAGAGAGCATGACCTCCAAAGACCCGGTGTTTGGGAAGAAAGTACATTTGTCATTTGTTGTACATTTGTCATTTGTTAGACATTTTGTTTTTAACAGTATTTTTTAATTGTGTTAACAGCTTTTTGATTCCAGTAAGTCCTTCTTATGGCAAAAAGTCATTGTGAGATGTCTGTGGGGCATTTCTCAGAAGGGTGAGCTTTAATCTCCCATTTATTAGTCCTTGGCACTTACTTCCAAATCCCTGGACTTAATCTGTGTCTCTAGCCCCAGGACTTGATGCCTGTCAACTGTGTCAGATCTCAGGGTTTGAGAAGGAAGTCTTTGGATGTCTCATGTAAGGATCAAAACACAGTGCCACCATGGAAGAGCATAGGGAGAGTCTTTGGCAACTGCAGTTTCCTTCTCTGAATCCAGTGCTTCCCATGGGCGTTGCCTTTTAACCTTAGCTGGGAGCAGTGGGTCTCCACAACAAGCATCTTGTGCTGCTCTTTATCAGAACACAGGCTTATTGCCTCTTGATGTATTTACATGTATGTGTGTGTATGTGTGAATATAAATACATAGATGTACACGCATATATAGGTACATATGCATGTATGAGTGCATTTAGTGTTTCACCAAGAGCAACGTGCTTATAGTTTTTATAAGGAGTTACAAAATCTCTGCATTTGGAACCACAACAGAGCCATTCTTGAAGCAGCTTTTAAAATGTATTTGTGTGGCCAGAGTGTGATGCAAGATACGGCCAGATTTGTCTTAAGTTCTTCACCAGTATCTGCTGATGAAACTCATGTACCTAGTATTTCTAATGCTGTATGCAGGGCACCATTTATGACTGCACTTGAAGGAGGGGCTCAGGATCATTTAGGTTCAAATCTTGACTCTGTCACTGACTTCTCATGTTGGGTTAGAAAAGTCAGGTAGTCTCTTACAGACCAGGGAGCAGAACGCCACAGTAAGATTATTAACGATATTTTTATTATAATGTCCTATATGTCATGGGGATTAATACAAAGATGTTTGCATACAGCATGCAAAATAGAAGACAAGTTGTTCAGCTGAGCTTTTTGGGGAAACTGAAAAGATATCTAGCAATTTTAAGGATGGCTTTTTGTATGAATACAAAGCACTTGTTTCCATTGCCAGTTCTAGTGAACTAGAAAGCTGCCAAGGTGCTAATGAGTGTGCAGTCTGAATAGTAATTCCAGTGTCACTGGTGATGATGATTAGGAACATTACTGAAAATAGATGGTGCTGCCTTGACCCCTATCTCTGCCTCCACTTTGAATGAGTTCTACCCTGCTCCAAAAGATTTTTCATCTTCTTTAACTGAAGAGTTTAGAACATTTTGTTTTGTTTTTCAATAAAAGCATGCTGCTGCTGCTGTCCTGCTTATCAGTTTATGTGAGAATTTGAGGTTTGGCCATACAGGACAAAAGAATTTTGAAAGGTAAGGCACTAAGTTACTGGACTCAGGGACTGGGTTCTTTCTTGTGAAAGAGTTTAATAAATGTTAATATTTTATGTTTTAAATACTATTCTCCTGTTTCAGTTTGTGGAACAGGATACCGAAGAGAATGACACAGGGTCCATTACCACAGGGTGTCTGATAAAGGCATTCCATCACCATTTCCATGAGCAGCATGTCAGACTGCTCTCTTTTCAAGCCAGCAAGGTCTATATTGCCCTAGGCTTCAAGTGGAAGAGTTATGTTTTCTCCAGTATAATGGCTCCTGTCAAGTCAAGCCACACTGACAAAGCAAAACAGAAATGTGTATTTTTTGTAACCACGAGGATTAAAAGGATGCTATAGAAAAAATAGCACATTAAAAAACAGAACATAGTTATGTTTGCCTAAGCAAATATATAAGAACATACATAGCATTATAGAAGACTATCTGTTGAAGACTATCTGTTTCAACCCTAATAAGTGTAGAACAAGGACTAAGGGATCAGCAGAATAACAATTTCCTCCCTCCTAAATACAACAAGCTACAGTTCCTACCTACTGTGCTCCTCTTCATTTGCTACCCATCTTTGCTGGTTTCTGCTACCTTTTATTTCATTGTTAGTCAAGTAAATAAGTGTAGTTATTTGTAATCCAGCTTATCCACAGACTGAGATGGATAAACCACAGTCTGGCATTTGTTCGCTTTTGTTTTCTATAAATTGTTTTCCTACATAGATCTCTTTGGCAAGAAAAGTAGATTTAGTGACATTTTTCACAAAGTCAAAGTTCTCTGAAGGTCACAAGTACCAACCAAGCATCAATAATTATAACAGACACTGATAGGAGAACTTGAGGCTACTCACCCTGCATGCTGGATGCTACAGGAAAAGGTGACATTTGGCTGTTTACACTGTACATTCCTTAGGAAAAATCATTTTAGTAGGTTCATTATATGAGTGGGAGGGGAACAGAAAAAAATAATAAAAAAAAAAAAGCCCTTCCTAGCACCCCTTCAATTCTGCTCTTATCATAGGTGGTAATAGGTGGTAAATAAAGACAAACTGAGATAGCACATGATGTGTTAGGTAAACACAAGACAGAGCAGACTTTGTAAGAGAAAGTGTACAATAGAAGACAGAGCTCTTCTTTGGATACTAATGCATCCTTCACCAGCAATCTCTGAACCAATGAGACTTTCATCTACCTATCCTCAACACAAGCTTTTAAAACCTCACTCAACTTTGAATGATAGAGGCATTGTGCTCAGAATGATTCTGTTTAAAACTAAAAAAGCATTCTGCCTGGAGCAGAAACTTGAAGTTCACTGAGCTCATTGTTTCTTTAAGCAGCTTCATCTTCTTCTTGAAAATAGTTACTTAATTTTAGACTCTGACATATCTTCAGGTTTTGCTTTGTTTGCATTGAACCTAAGAGATATGTTCACATGCACTTCCTATGAAGTTTACAACACTAATGTATACTTGTATGCAGTCAACTTCATTAAAGGGGAAATAATATTCAGTATTTTCTAAATATTTTCTACCTATTTCTATTTTTATATTTGATACCATTTAAAAATTCCAGGACAAAATCTTAGGTCTAGACATTCAGCTTTGAATTAACATGCGAGAGAGTCATATCCATGGATCCCTGAATCCTGAGCTGTTGTTTTTTTCTAAGGCTACAAAACTAGTTTTAGAATAATGGTAAATCTTGGCTACTGGTAATACTCCCTGACAAACTGTGGAGATTTACTTGGTTCCTGGGTTACATTGCTTTTCCTCGCACTGAGATAACAGGGTACAGAACTCTCCATCCTATTTCAGTGTTTTTCTGTTTAACCAGAGATTTGCCTGATCTGCAGAAGGAATGTGAAAAATAACAGCAACTAGGCTGTTGAGAACAAATTTTGGTTTGGTAATCTCCAGCTGGTTGCTCATCCACTTACATATCTTCCTCACCTACTGTCATCCTAAAACCAGATACTACTCACAAAAATTTAACATTGTCCCCTAAAACCATGCACGGGATAAAATTTGCAAATTAAAAAAATAAAATAAATAAAATAAAATAAAATAAAATAAAATAAGAACTGAAATTTTATTCAATTAATAGGGAAAAAAGTAGATTATTAGTCAGATGATAAACTACCTCTCCTAATACCTTTTACTTCAGGTTAACTCACTTTAACCACAGAATTTATGTCATAGGCCAGTGTTTAATGGCTAATGGAAATGAAAGTCTAGTTTAGATCAACTAATTATATTTCTGATCTTGATCCAGTCAAATCATACATCCTCAAATGCTATATCATTATTTAAGAAAGACTATTTATTACCCAGATTCTGAATTTTCATATTGAATTATGAAAAAAAAGATTGTTTGTAGAGAGAGGGTGTTTGGAAGACAAAAATCATCAATCTT
The DNA here is from genome assembly GCF_040182565.1 of Anser cygnoides. NCBI lineage: Eukaryota > Metazoa > Chordata > Aves > Anseriformes > Anatidae > Anser > Anser cygnoides. The sequence goes on along the minus strand of NC_089873.1, from coordinate 110,774,734 downwards.
AATGGCTAAATCCAAGACTTCAGCAGTTAGTGAATTTACCCAATGTTGTTACTGTTTGCTAAGCTTCACCAAGCACTACTGATTAGTTTATTAAATAAATGTTTCATTAAGGAAAGCAATAAAGCACACAAGTGCCTGTATTTTTAACCAGTGTTGTTCAAGTCTGAATGAGAGTTAGCCTTTCAGCAGATAGATGCTGCCTGCACAGACTTATAAATCACTGCCTGGTGCTCTACCAGAAAGGAAACAGCATTCTGGGGACACACCTTGCTCTTAGTAGAAATAATGCTAAAGATATTCCATTATTTCCTTTTCTGTAGACAAAAGCTTGATGTGGCATAAGAGATGGCGTGAACAAGGGAAATGTCTGATTTGCAAATATTAAAAAACAGCCACCTATTTTCTCTGCTGCCTTGAGCTTTTCTGTGTGCAAAATGTAGGCAAGATTTCTCTAGCTTTTACACATGCTTACAAAAATAAAGAATGTGTTTATACCTGAAGAATAGTTCCATTCCACAGAATACGAATATACTCTATAAAGTAGAGATTATATCTACCTTAACATGGTAGGTGTAACTGAAGGGCCCATGTGATGTGTTGCTTGCTGCATCTGAATTACAGCATTCTTGCACCGTGCTTTCTGTGAGCTTCACACAGCAACACGCAGGAGTGTTTGCACATCCATCATGTGACAGAGATTGGTAGTCTGTGTGGAGAAGAAAAACAGCCTGGTAGCCCAGTCTAGGAGCTTTGTGATAAATTCTCCAATGTCACAGATAGTGGCAGAAATCTGAAACCCTGAAAGAGATAATAAAGTGGCTTGTGTGGAGATAAGTAGCAACGTAATCATAGACAACACTTTTGAAAAAGAAAGCAAGCATGTACTTTTTGTGTTAGAGTCATTAATAGTGTGAGACTAACTACCTGCCAATACCGCAGTAGACCTAATGCATGCTAATGGAGTGGTCAGGAAAAGATGTGGCACTTTGTCAGAGAAGGACAGAATTTGATATCGAAAATCCATTTTAAATATTGCATTTAGTGTTCATGCCATCCTCAGGAAAAGATTTAGCAGAAATTGCATCCCAAAACGGCAATGAAACTGATTAGAAATGTGAAAAGATTTCCATTTAAAGAAGGATAAAAGATTAAGACTTTTTGACCAGCAATGAGATAAGTACAGGGAAGCAGAACATAACCAGAAATTAAAAGCCAGGTCTGGCTAATGTGGAGTCACTGGGAGGCCTTTCATTAACTTCAGCAGAGGCTGGAGTATGCCCTCTGTCAGCTAATCCTGGTTGTACTTTTGTGATGTAGGAAAAGAGAAGGTACTAAATGAAATGCATATTTGCAGTGGCAAGGTTTTGGTAGCAGGGGGCTGCAGGGGTGGCTTCTGTGAGAAGAATCCAGCAGCTGCCCCATGTTAGGTAAGGGCCAGTTTCAGACGGCTCCAAAGGGACTCGCCACTAACCAGAGCCAAGCCAATAAGTCATGCTGTCTGTGAGAGCAGATTTAAGAAATGGGAAAAAAACTGCTGTGCCACAGCAGCTGGCACAGAGAAGAATGAGAAACACCCTGCAGCCCCCACGGTCAGCGCAGAATAAGGGCAGGAGGTGCTCCAGGCATGGAGCTGAAGTTCCCCTGCGGCCTGTGGAGAGGCCCCTGGTGGAGCAGGCTGTCCCCCTGCAGCCCATGGGTCCCACACGGAGCAGATCTCCACGCTGCAGCCCGTGGAGGAGCCCCCGGTGGAGCAGGTGGATGTGGCCTGGAGGAGGCTGCAGCCCATGGAGAGCCCCCGCAGGAGCAGGCCCCGGGCCGGAGCTGCAGCCCGTGGAGAGGAGCCCACGCAGGAGCAGGGGGTCTGGGGGGAGCTGCCACCCGTGGGGGACCCGTGCTGGAGCAGTTTGCTCCTGACGGATGGACCCTGTGGTACAGAGCCATGTGGGAGCATTTCTTGAAGAGCTGCTGCCTGTGGGCAGCCCCCGCAGGATCAGTTCAGGAAGGACGGCATCCCGTGGGAGGGACCCCGCGTGGGGCAGGGGCAGAGAGTGACCATGAGGGAGTGGTGGAGATGAAGTGTCAGGGACTGACCGCAGCCCCAATTCCCCATTCCCCTGTGCTGCTTGAGGGGAGGAGGTGGAAGAGGGTGGATGGGAGGAAGGTGTTTTTAGTTAGCTTTCTCTGTTTCTCACTTTTCTAGCTTGTTAGTAATAGGCAATAGATTTCTCTAATCTCCCTATGCTGAGTCTGTTTTGCCCATCACGATAACTGTTGAGTGATCTCCCTGTCCTTATCTCAATCCTTGAGACCTTTTCATCGTGTTTTTCTCCCCTTTCCCTTTGAGGTGAGGGAGTGAGAGAGTGGCTGTGGTGGAGCTCGGTTGCCCATCTGAGTAAAACCACCACAACAATGAAATCATATTTGCTGTCTGATGTACATTGACTAATTGTCTGGTCCTTGAAACAAGGAACCTGCAGGAAAACAAGGGTGATAGCTATTCTTCTGATAGGTACCAAAGTGTATGCAGGCATCAACCGTGACTGAGAACTAATCACTCAAATCTTGCAGAGCAAGGAGGAGGAGCTCAGAGGTGGCTAATAAACAGAAGTTGAGACCACGCCTCAATGGTGTTACAGGATAACATGGGGTAGAGCTCAAAAGGAGTGTGTCTGGCCTCCCCTTGTTTCAGAAACAAGAAGTTTGGCCAAATCAACAGCTCTGCTGCTGCCACAGGGAATGTCCAGGCATTTCTGGAGGTGCTGAGGAGCTGCATGGCTGGTTACATGCTGGAAAACATCTAGAGGACTTGTCATTCCTCATGCTTAGCCAGCTTCAACAAGAAACATCTTCAGCATGTGTAAACGATATGCTGGTGAGTGTTCTGAAGTGATTTCTCTAGAGGTAGTCTAGAGGTAAAGAAGTCTAAACGCTTGCCTTAAGCATGTGACTTTTTCCCTATTAAGTTTCCTCTAGTGCTCTACGTGTGATAATTACTGTTTCTAAACTGCTAATTAAGCTTCTGGAGACTGAAATGCCTGATTATAGTGAGTTTCAAAACACTAGTGCACTGGGAGTGAGATTTTCTCCTTGAATTGTGCCTGAAGATTAACACTTCAGGGCTTGTACACATCATTTTATCAATCCTACATGCTATCCAAAACCGTCTTCCAAAAAAACATTTCTGATAAAAAAATGATTTTGTCATCACGTGTTGCTGAGTTTTGTAAGAAGTATCGTCATGGCTAGGGCCTTAGTTCTCATCTTTTGCTGTTCTTTGCTGTGAATCTGTCTTCCTTTAAAATCTCCTTCTGAGCACATGAAATGGCTTTTGAGCACATGAAACGTTTTTTTTCCCCTTGCCTTATCCAAGCTGAAACAGAAGATACCGCCTTGGCATCGTGCTTCCTCTTCTCAGCCTTCTCGTAATTTGGGCTGGGGAGCATTAGAGAGGCTCAAATGCTGACATAAAAAAGCGGCAACTGCAGAAAGTCCATAAGCTTATTATGTGCAAATCAGTACTGAAATCAAGCATGCTATGCTGGTCTATAAGCATTGGGCAATTTTACCCAGCATTTTTGGGTAACAGTGAAATGCGACTTGCTGTGAGATCTGTGAAGGGGAGGGGGTTACAAGGGAAGGAACCAAGAAATAACTGAAATTTCCTTTTATTCATTTAATTTAGGCTGTTACATAACTAAGGCATACACACTGCAGAGTAGTTAAAAACATAAAAAGTTGTTTCTCTTTGTTGATGATTAGATTCTGGCATATATTTTAAAGGAATAGCTGTGTGCTGATAAACAAAACAACTGGCATTCAAGTGATTTGACTTGGTGCTTTGGGGTTTGCTTTTTGTTGCCGCAGTAGAATAGCAAAATCCTTTAAAAAAATGTCATTGTATGTTTTTGTGTCAGCCCTCCCTTCTAAGCTGCCAACAGCAGGAAGCCCTTTATGAGCAGAAACACCTGTGGATTTTTCTCATTTTTGCGTGCATACTTCAGTGCTTCGAAGTGCATTCCTTGACTTGTAACTCTTTACACAAGGTCAGAGCTGGCCCTATTGTTTTGTGAGAACATAGGGAAAACATTCTGGCCTCTGGGCCCTGTCGATGGGAACTCTGGCACAGGGCTAATTGCCGCAGCATTTGAACAGTTATCAAAAATCTCCCTTGAAAAATACTTTAGAGAGTATGGTTCCAGCCGGGTCACGGAACAACTTTAACAGTGGACAACACAGACAGGTTGGCTCAGGGGGTTTTGCAGGCTGCTGGCCGTGCTGTACCCTCTCTGTGCCAGCTCAGCGAGGGCCGTGTTCCCATGGGGCAACAGGGAACCTCGCCACGCTTGGAGAGGTCCCATTTTGCTGTTCGAGAGGTCCCATTTTGTTGTCGCTTGTGTAGATGGTACCCCATGTTCACCAGGAGGTGCCATGCTTTGATGCCACTCTCGTGGTTACAAACAGGGCATGGTTTTAACCCCAGAGGAGAGAAAGGAAGAAACGTAACAACTCGGAAACTGTGCTTGCTGAAGGAAGAAGGAAAACAAGCACGGCCGTCCAAACCCCGTTGGGGGAATGCACATTAAAGATGCTGCTCCCAGCTCGATCCGGCCCCAAGGCAGGAGGCGAAACTCTGCGAAATCTTTGGGAAAGGGGAATGCGCCTGCCCCTGGGACACCCGTCGGCGTGTGCAGGGGGACGGTGCGAGAAGCCCTCCCTCGGCGCAGGGGGCCGAGGGGCTCCGCCGAAGGAGCTCCCCCCTTCCCTCCTCACACCCCCGACGGCCGCAGGGCCCGGGGCGGACAAAGGCGGGGAAGGGCCAGGGGCCGGGCCGCGACGGGGCGGCCCCGCCGCCGCCACACACGGCGCCGCCGGCCCTGCCCGAGGGAGGCCCCGGCTCGGCGGGGGGCAGCGGGCCCGGCCCGGCCCCGACGGCGCCGCCCGCCCCCGGCCTCGGCCCCGGCCCCGGCCCCGGCCCGCCTCCGCCTCCACGACGGGGCGGGCGGTGGCGGCTCCGCACCCGCTGCCGGCATGGAGGCAGCGGGGCGGCGCGGGCGGGCTCGGGGGGCGCTGCTGCCCTCCCTCCTCCTTCTCCTCCTCCTCCTCCTCCTCCTCGCAGGTCAGCGGGACAGCGGGCGGCCGTGTGCGGAGCGGCGGGGCTGGGCGCTGCGGGGCGGGCTCGGGCTAAAAGCAGAATTTCCCGGAGGTTTTTCTTTGTGTCGCAGGGGGTTGGGGGTGTGCGGAGGGGGCTGCGCCCCAAAAAGCAGCGCCGCGAGGGGGCAGCGCCAGCCCCGGGACGGCTGGAGCCCGGCCGGGGGCTGCTGGTGCTGGGGGAGGCGCTGCGGGGCAGGAGCCTGACCCCTCTCGGCGGGCTGGCCTTCAGGCAGGGGGTCGGCTGTGCCATGCTGTCGTGCACATGCCTTCCTCCAAAAAGGGGTAATCGCACACATTTAGGGTGCAGGTGTGCAGCCGCACGAGCCCTCGCCTACCCTTACCTTGGTGCTTGTTCTTACGGGACCAAGCCTGAGCAGGTTCAGGGAGCTGACCTGTTGAAACGTAACCAACAAAATTAAGGTGATGAGCTTTAGGATGGACCAGCAGCATGAGCAGCTGGCCACACGTTCACACGCAGGGGAGCCTCAGAGCAAGGTGGGGGCTTGCAGCCGGGGATGGGGCAGGGATGGTGGAGGAGGAAGCAGCTGAGATGAGGTGGGTTTGCCTGGGTCCCAGCAAGCGGGGCCAGTGCAGGTGAGAGGTAGGAGTGGGAGTAAAACCTGCAGGGAGAGAGAGAACCCCCCAGAGAGGTCTGCTGCCTGGGGAAGAGGAGCCACAGCTGGTCAGGAATGCAGAAGCATGGTTAGCTGTCTTCGTGTCTAGGTCTCTGCTGTGGCAGCGAGCGTGTGACCAAAAAGGTGAGGCTGTGTGGGGCCGAGGCTCCGTTTGTGGTCGTAAGGGCTACAGGTGAGCTCCTGGCAGTCAGGAAGGAGAGCCCAGGATGAGACACAAGAAATATGGGACCCATGTGGGTGCTTTTGCAGGACAGTGACAGCACACAGAGGCTGTACTGTAACATTTACCTGGGGGGACCTGGCCTGGGGCTTCCAAAACACAGAGGAACAATAGCTGTGCTGCAAACAAGGGATCGATAGCTTCAAAAGAGCTCCTCAGTACAATAAAAGAACGTGTTCTTCCACACTTCTCACTTGTAAAGAGCTCCCTTATTGTTATTTTGCTGTTGGAGTTGCTCACCAGTCCTGAGGAGCATCGCTGCTGAAGCCATTCCTGGCGCCTGCTAGGCAGAAGAGCCCTTGGGGCAGCAGGCAGGGCAGTGCCAGGCAGGGCCGTGCTGTGCAGTGCTGGCCGGGGCCCAGCTGCAGCCAGAGCCGGATCTGGAGGTGGCACAGAGCGAGGGCAGCGCTGCCAGCTGGCCAGGGCAGCTCTGAGCTCCAAACCCTGGTGGGCTGCACCAGGCAGGGGTTCCGGGGGGCAGCCAGCTTGCAGACAGCTTCATTCTCCTCTCCCTCCGCCTGACAGCACGGCACAGGAGGCAGCCTGGCCTCAAGGTTTTAATCTGGACTCTTTGTTGAAGCATAAAAAAGATCATCCGCGGTGACTTGACATTTTGAGATGCTCTTTTTTATTTTAAGTGATTAAATATGAGAAGGAACTGATACAGCCAGCTACAAAGTACCTGTACACAAAGCACCTAAATCAGAACTTCTTACTGAAATTTTGAATGAGTGGGAATTGGCTGCCATTTGGATTACAGGGTCAGGTCAAGCCTCAAGTGAAGTCCTGTGATTGTATAAAACTGGTAGATTGCGTTTTCTTTAAAGCTGTTCTGTACAGATTTTTGTTGTTGCTGCTGTTTGACCGCATGAATGTTATTTTTATTCAGCAGAAGATTGTCTGGCTCAGTGTGATAATGACTGCAAGGCTTACTGCTGTGATGGGACTACTCCCTACTGCTGTTCATATTATGCCTACATTGGGAATGTCCTTTCGTAAGTATATTTGCTCTTCAGAAAAGCTGATGTGCTGTGTTCATGGACTTGATGTAAACTCAGGTTGCTGGAAACTATGTTTTGGCAAGAAACAGTGGCAGGGTTTGGGTTCTTGGGGTTTTAGTTCTTTTTTTTCCTTGCTAGTAACAAATATTGTTATTTCTGTAAAGTCTCACATTGCATACCTTTTTGAAGCATGGTTATACCTAAAAAGCTTGCTAAAATTGAGGGTTACATCCTTAGCTTGTGTACATTGGTAGAGCCTTTCGAAGCAAGCTGTAGAGATGCTGAGAACTTTATTTCAGGCTCTTCAAGTGAAGAGGACTGTGAACAGAAAGCTTGTATTTTTTTGTTGAAATGCATTGTTACAATACCTGAGTCAGGCCACTATTCAAATGACTTGGATTTGAGATCCTTTTTGCTTTGGGTACTTTTTTCTTTTCTTTGTACTGACTTGTTTGTTTTCATTAAATGGCGTTTTGGCTTTTGGTGGAATTTATTGAATGGATTCTAGGTGAGGGTAATCTGACCCTTTAATACTGTGGTACAAGTAGCACCTCTCACAGTGCTTAAAAAAAACCACAGCAGGTGAAATAGAATGGGTATGAATATTTACTATCTAGAGAAAAGTACAGTGGTGAACTGTTGATAAAAAACACGGTCTCCAGTTCAAGTGTTAGCTCTGTATCGATGAGGAAGAAGAGGAGCCTGCACACTAGCAGACTTGACTCCAGGCTCTGGGCTTCATTTAAGTGACAACTCATAAGAATTACATTTGTGCGTGTGGATAAACCTAAACAAAACATAAAATGTTCTAAAGGTAGGGCATCTTAAATGGTGTTTTGTCAACCCCATCAAGTACTTTCCTTAATCTTTAGCATGCAGTCTGTGATGTGGTTTTGGTTTGTATTCTTGGCTAAAACCAGAGAAGGAAGATGAGGCATGTCATATGAACTGCCCAGTGCTTAAGGAGGAGTGAGTGTGAAGGTGGTAGTTGCCTTTTCTAAAAAGATTCTTCTGTTGCAGGTTTTGTTTTAGCCAAGGTACCTGGGGAATGTGTTAGTGTTCCCTTCAGCGTATTATATAGCACTTTGAAGGAGTAGGCATAGTGATGGCATTTTAATACAGAATTGATCCACAGCATTTATACCAGATCAGAACAGTTCTTGGTTTAAGGTAAATGAAATGGTGATAGAGCGCCAGAATACTTCATTCCTCTGGGAATAAGAAGGCATGCATTCAAGACTGATTACTGTTGGAGAATGACAAGTGATTTTGTTTTCCTCTCACTTAGGGAATGTCTGCTTTGATATTTTTTTTCTTTTCTCGTTCCAAGATTGCTTTCCAATTTAAATGCATGGAAGGAGGTACTGCTTTTGAATAGCTGATTCCAGCTCGTGTGCAGTCAGGAATGATGGACTCAGTAGCATAGGATATTGCATTGTACAGAGGCTTCCCATAGAGCAGCAAAGCAAGTGGATTTCGTCTCCCACTTCCACATGAACATCATTGGCATTGGTGTAGCCTGGTGTCAGAGCAGTGCTGTGGAAAGGATCGGCCAGGGGATTCTTTAGAGCTGTTGCTGAAATGTTCAAACCACGGCCTTAATACCAGGTTCACACTTTGTCTTTTGTATGCTTATTTAACCAAGGTAAACAGCTATTGAATTAGAGCTGAAGTGGGAGTGACACTGGCATGTTGGAAAGGTTTGGGTGTATCTGGATGATTTTGAACACCGGAGTGGCTCTTACAAATGCTGTTTGTCGCAGCATGACTTGAAGGAGACATTTGATTCTTCTGATTTTTTTTTTATGGTTAAGTACTCCAATTCATAAACTCAAAGACCAATGAAGAGCCATTATACTCCTCTGACCTGACATTTTGAATGACTGAGCCACAGTTTTTTCCCTGAAATCTGTGTGGGGTGTGCCTTCTACAAACACGTATAATATCGTTCTGAAAACTTCAGCCTTTAATGAGTTCACCGTCTGCCCTGGTAAACTTTTCTGTAGTTCATTTACTAATGTTGCTGGAAAATTTTGCTGGGAAATGAAGGCTGAAATTCCTGATGTCAGCTCTTAACTTATCTGTGAGTTTGAAATGTGGTCCTAAATAGTCGTCATGACAGCCTTCAACCTTATCGGTAAGTTGGGTGAACTCTGTCAGCCTCATAATATGTAAGATTTGCTTTGTTTTGCGTTGCCTTGCCCAGGGGTCAATTCTTTGGCCTTCCTTTGAGCACCCTCTAGTATTTTCGCTTCCTTCTGAAAATGTGTCTATCAGAGCTGAGCACAAGGTTTTGACAGAAGCCTTACTAAGATTATTTTTTTTCTATATCTGAGTATCTAGGTTTGGGTACATATTTTGAAGCACTTGTCTATAATGATCATCACTGAAGACATAAGTGAACGTAGCAGTTTGTTCCAGGTCTAAGTCCTTAAGTCACTGTCCTCAAAACATGTCTGCTACTTTAAGCTTACAGGTTGTTCTTTGCTAGGGGTAGCAGCTTTAGTTTAATTACAGAAGAGTGACTTCAGATTGCAACTTCAGCTATGCTCCGTAACAATAACCATCGCTTTTCATTATTTGGCACTATACCGGGCTTTGTTTTATGTGACAGCATATCCCACAAAAGTTTCATGTTGCCTCACCCCCAAAGGACAAACCTGTGAAATTACACTGTGAGATTCTGTGGAATCTGGAAATCACCACTAGTGACCTTTCTGCTTATGTCTTTCTGTGAACAGCTGTGTGTTGAAATCTTTCAAAGAACCGTTTTTAATCCAAAAACATATGTGCCCTGATAGTTCCACATAACGATGTCCTTACAGTATCCTTGTTTTCTTGTATCATCATTCTTGATCTTACTGCCTGCACCAAACACCAAGTGGACTTGATCTGCTTGGCTGCTTTTAGAAGTGCCTTTTTACTGCCTCAACCACTGTTAGTAGTCCTTAGTGTTTTATTGGCTCCTCTGCTTCTTTAGAGGTTCCCTATGCTTCTTCATTTGTTTACCACTCATTTTTCTCCTCTCTCCATTCTTCATACACTGGCATGTCTTTCTGAGGTTTCTGTTCTTTATCTTCTGCGGGATGTTTTTTTCACAAGCATAACTCTCCCTTGCAGTTCAGGAAAAGCCTTTCAGCGTGTGGTAGGTTCCTTTTAAACAGCTCAGTGTTTTGCTTTATGTCTCTCACTGTTCTCTTTCTAGACCCATATGCCAACGATTGTGCAAACAGAATATAAACTCCAGGCAATAATGCACATCCTAATTTTAAAACAGAGTCACTGTGACTAGATCATGATCGTTGATACTTAGGCAGCTTTTAGCTTTTCAGTGATTAATTAAGTCTCTTCACTCATTAAAATGAGATTCAACTTTGAGATATTCCGTGTAGGGTTCTAGAGTTTTCTATTTTAAGAAGTCGTCATCTTTTTAGGACACTGGGGAATTTTTTTTCTTTAGTCAGATGAGGTTTTCAGCAAACATCCTCCAGGCTGTGTGCATCTGTGATTAGCCTGTTTTTCTTTCTGCATGTGAAAAACAGATGCAGAGTTATCAGCTCACTCTAGTATTAGGACTTCGGGGATTTTAAGAGGTGTTCCCATAACACCCTCCTTAGCTGGACCACAGGTATAATCTGTAAGTATTCAAGGTCTGTGACAGAGTCACTTGTAATCCCATGAGCATCTCTAATGTAAAGTAACACATCCTTCTTCCTCCTTCTCCCCCTGCTTTTCATGATACCCTTTCAGAGCAAATTGTTACAGCATTAATGTTCCAGCTATATTTCCCTTCCCACTAGTTTTCAGTAGTTACAGCCTGTCATTATTTCCTCTGATGCATGTGCATTTCCTCCTGTTTATCCACTAGCCATCTAGTGCTCAATAGTTGGCCCTTCTAAAAATGTTTTTTTCTTGGACAAATTGTAGATTTATGTTTGGACTTGTGCAAGGTGATAGAGCTGTCTCTATGCAATGAATGAAAAGATGCAGGGATGCTTGAGTGGTCAGACTGATCTTCGTGATCAGCTTTTCACTCCTTACCAAAAGGCAGTGTGGAGGCACCCTTTCCAGCCTTCGGCACCATCCCAGCCCTTTGAGGCAAGAAACTCAAATTCCTCTCCTCCTCAGAAGCAAGTTTCTATGCCTGTTGAATCAATGGTGACTGACCTTTTATCAGTTTCCCTGTGTTGTGTCTACTTCTGCAACTTGCTGCCTGGCTAGGGACTGAGAGGACTGCAGTTGTGTTTTCTCTGTGACAGATGCTCCAGGTTTGCCCCCAGCAAAAGTATTTTCATAACCAACCAACGAGCAGCGTTTTGCCTTCTGTCACTCAGGGGAGTTGGAGACATCTGGTTACTGCCTTCAGCTCCAGCCTCAAACCCCTGTGCTCCTCAGAGGCTCCAAATTTGCATCTGTGAATGTTTCGGCCAGTGCTCTATATATTTTCTTCTAAGGCCCCAAGTTGCCTGGTCCACTTGCTTGGCCTGGTGGCTGCTGGGTTTTCTGTGGGCTAATTTCATGCTTAATTTTCTCACCACCTTGTGCCTTGTGTTTATGGTGGCTCACATGTGGCTTTGGAGCCGCAGTTCCCTGGAAGGAGATGTCAGCAGTTGCATGCTGACAGGACATGCTCTGGATGCTGCTTTGCCCTTTCACCCTTGCCAGCAGCCATCAGTTGGTGTGGGATAGTCCCAGCCTCCAGGTGAACGATGAGGCAGAGAGGACAAATAAACCAGCTCTTATTTCAGATGAATGTTGCGGGGCCAGTTGGATATTTGGTGGAAATGAAGGGACTTACACCCAGATTTGGCCCACAGTATTTAGGAAAACTCATTGCTAAAATATTCAGCCTTAGTGATTAGGCCATAGTTTCCTGGGTAAGTCTTGAAAGGGAACGAACTGGAATATTGGCTAAAATGGAAGAAGGAAGTTAAGATGCAGTGGTGCTGCACTAAGTCACAAAGTATATGAAGTTTCCTGGTAAATGTCTTCACAATGACTTACTCTAAGGGATCTTTTTTTTAAAAAAAGTGGTTCTAAGGACTTTGAAAATAACTGGGGGGAAAAGTAAATAAAAACTTTAGGGAACTGTGATCTCATTACAGGTAGTGGATGGCAATTTGTAAGAGAGTAGGTGGAACAAGTCTTACCAGAGATAATGAGGAAGCAGCAGCCTATTCAGTGACTGCTGAAACAGGTGCTATTTACGTGAACTTAAATGTATGTTGGAAAGCATGAGGTTTTTGCATGTTTTTTTTTTTGTTTTGTTTTAAGTCCAGGAGCTGCACAATGTGGCCAGGAAGGAAGGAAGGCAGACAGGGAGAATGGGAGGAAAAGAGGCAGAGAATATATTTAGCATAAAAGTCACATGCAGGCCTCAGACTGTAAAACTGAAGAAAAAGGCATGCGTAGTGTATGTCAGTGTGGCATTTGACATGAAGTACTTCATATCCAGTAGTACTATGAGAAGTGCAGATGACCTCAGAGAATACCAGTTTTGTTTGTGGAAGAAAGAATGTCCCTTAAGCTGATTCACTTAACATGGTAGTTTGAGATGGAGAGTGGGTATGGAAGAGGAGTGCACTGAAGGGCAGAATTAACATTTTAAGAATTAGGCATATAGAGATGTGGCCTCTGGGCTTCATAGTGAATAATAAAATAAAATATAAAAAAAAATCAGGAAGCTTAGCATTCACTGTATATTCCAAATAATTAAAATTAGATATTTTCAGGCATCCCACAGTAAATATGTGAAGCAACATATGGGTTGGGGATGGTTCTGTGTCTGCACTTCAGCTGTTTGGTACTCTGCTTAAAATAAAACTGGGTTCCTCTTTGTCACTGCAATGTTCAGAATTTTCCACGATCGGAGCACTTTTGGACAATATGTAAAATTGCAGTTCACCTGACAATTACCGTGGCATGCCTCTGGCTCTGTGACTTCTGATGCAACGCCGGAAGGAGAGACAAAGGCCTGTTTCAGTAACTATTTTTTCCATTTGGCTTGACTTGTGGCTTCTGGTCGGGAGGGCCTCCCTGAATGAGCATACGGAGTGCAGTTTGAACCTCGAGGTGACGTGGGCAGAGCCTGAGGACACTTGTGTTGAGCGCTGGGGGCTGGCTGTAAACACGTCATCAGTAAAGGCAAGGCTCCCGTGATTGGACTAAAACTATTTCCCTTTCATTCTGTGTAAGAGGAGGATAGCAGTTCAGCCCTTTAATCCCTGTCTTCAACATCTGCAGTACCTGGGGAAGCGTGCTATTCATGCTTCAGCTTGGGAAAGCCTCCTCAAGAGAAGCATCCAGCTTGCTCTGTGCAGGGGGTTGATTAACTACAGCTTAGAGAAAGACCTAGGACCACGTTTTCATTGTAAGATCTGCCGGAGAGGGAGCTGATATTTGAAATGTGACCTTTGCTAAGCAATTGAACTTCCAGTTGTTTTTAGTTCCATGCCTATTGTTCCAGCTCATATCCTTCAGTGGAGAATGTGCGATCAGATTTACGACCAGAGCAGTATCTGCTCTCGACGACGGATGCAGAGGAAACCCTTGTCAGCACCAGAATTAAAACGTAGGGCGTCTCTTCTTTAGCCCTTTGTGTTTTTATTTCTGACCCTGTGTTGCAGCTCAAAATGGAAAAAAAAAAAAAATCTTTTACTTGCCAAACAGAAACTCTCAAAAGATAGCTCCCACTTCAAGTTTCCCACCTCTTTTTCTTTTCTTTTTTTTTTTCCTTTTTTTTTTTTTTTTGCACAGGGCATCTGACTAACTGTTTTGAAATGTTTAAGGCCAGTGGGACTGGGACTGGATTCTTTTGGCTGTTTGTTTTCAGAAGTTTAGTTGTTGTCATTTATTTATTTATTTATTTATTATTTAGTAAATAGCTGTAAGAACCAGAATACCTTTTTAATGAAAACTGGAGGCCTTTGTAAACATGAAAGATCTGCTGTTCATGAGAAAAAAGGCTAGCATGGTTGTGTGAAGCCCTGAGTTCTTGACATCTCTGTGGATCATCTGTTTTTCATCATTTGGAAGATTGCTAGAATTTGGCCCGCAAATGGATGCATTAAGGTATAAATCACTGAAATGTTGCCTGTGGCTTACAGAAAACTCACTGGGGGGGGGGGGGGGGGGGGGGACACACATAAACATTCTTAAGGAATTCAGTGCAATTAACTTGCCTTTACTGCGCTGTTTGCTTTTAAAAGATTTATTCAGTGAAAAGGTGAGATAATTTGGTATTTATCACTTGCAATTGTCTGTTTTGGAAGCTTGTAGGATTTTCCCATAAGGTTCGTTCATGTAAAAGATGAATTCTTTCTTAACACTTATTAAAACTGGCGTAAAGACTGGGCCTGGGGATTCTGTTGATCACAAGCACCCTGTCCTTTCTTATAAGAATTTTATATATAAAATATATACATAAATATATATATATAATATATATATATATAAAAAATAAGAACTTTACCTTCTGTCTGTTATTTTGTACCCCTCCCCTTTTTTTCCTTTTTCCAGTGGGGGAAAGGTACAGCCCTGAATTTGATACGAAGCTGTAACTTTGTTAAGCCATCTGTACATCCAGAGCTTTCAAGATAATTCAGATAGACTGCTAGGCACCAGTTCAGCAACTAGTTAAACGCACGTGTAACTTCAAGGCAGTGAGTAGATGCAGTGTATCATTCACCCTGTTGAAATCAATAAGCTAATTACTTCAGTGGGGATTTCATACACTGGCTGTAATGGGACAAGTTGTAAGCTCAAGTACGTTGTTGAATCCAGCTGTTATAAAAAAGACATTTTTCTTTCTTTTTTTTCCATCACCACGGTACCTTCAATGCTCTCTGCCACTTCGTGCTCCCTTGCTCCCACTTCAAGTGGAGGGATGTCAGGAGATACACAGGACAAACCCCACCTCCCTGCACTAGCTCCCTGCATTTCTCAGATAAATACATGCCTTCCCTACCCTTGGCTGGAGAATTTCTGTTTTATTGGCTAATTCTGAGATTTCACTGAACTCGCGGGATTCTCAGGGGATTGGTCTGATGAATTTTGTACTGGTTCCTCTGGAGTAAGTAATATCAGACTGACTCAGGCTAGGGTTATTAATGAAGATACTTCTGGGTCAAAAGCTGTGCAAGAGGGCCATTTGATGCTGTGCACACGGTAATTGCAGCCAGTCCAAATAACAGCTGTAGCACTGGTTCAATATTTGAACAATATCGTCCTAGAAAGACAAACTCTCTAATCTTACATGTGCCTCTTTAAGGGACAGAAAGAAAGTTTGGAGTATATAAGTGAGTTATTAAAAATTAAAGGAAATGAACTATTAATTCACAGGGCAGCCACAAGTTCCTTTGAGATTTATAACCACCACGTAGATGGAAATTCCACAGTTAATATGATCTTTAGAAGTTCAGTAAAGGTTTCTTAATAATTTTTCTCTATTAAAAAATAATAAAAAAAAAGTGGTGACATTTACTTCTGGAATAACTTGTGCTATCATAAAATCCTTTTTTTTTTCTGTAAAAAAATCTTTTTTTTTCTGATTTATTTTTGTAAAATACAAGATTTGTCCTGGGTCTTACTCTATATGTGAATGTTTAGTATGGGATGGCAAGGCAGTAATACCGCACACTGGGCAGGCATGTTCCATCATCCTATCTCCCTCTGTTGGCTCATCCACACAGATAAGAGGTTTTTACTGCTATCATTAAATGAAGTTATTCCTTTTGCTCTCAAGGGAGGCTTGGTTTAATGCTGAATGTTCCAGCTTCTCTTTCTTTATTGAGGACCATGGTACAGTTTGTGACAAGCACTAGAGGAACTAAGGATCTACCGCTATTGTTGAAACATCTGTTCACGAGCCAAGATGCAGAGAACCTTATTTTTGGATACCTTGTGGACTTCCTACACTGCTTTTGAAACATAAAGGGACTGTATAAACTCTCTGTATTCCAGTCCTTCTTACAGACCATAGTCAAGGTGATCTAATGAAGGCATAGTCTGGGTACTGCTGACCTGCAGCTATTTCCAGCTGCTAAGCAGCCCATAGGGCCGCTTAGTGTTAGTAAACTAGGAATAGCATATAAAATGCAGTCCCAAATGTATGTGCTGATGCTATCCCATTAACTGCAGTTTTGACTGTGACTCCCTAGTACTGCTTGATTCTGTGCTGCCTGTGCATTTGAGTTTTTTGTTCCAGCAGTGGGGTGAGAGAGGACCTGGAGTTAAGTAGTGCCCTTTCCTTCCCTCTCTTCACCTCCGGTGCTCCCTGCTCCTCCCCAGTAAAAGGAACAGAATAGATACAGTCGTTTGGGGAAGCAGGAATACAGTTAGCTTTGGAGAGTGGTGGGTCCTGCCATGGAAGGGGAGGTACCAGCTTCACCGGTGGGTATCACAGTATCACAGTATCACAGATTTCTAGGTTGGAAGAGACCTCAAGATCATCGAGTCCAACCTCCGACCTAACACTTAGCACTCCACTAAACCATATCGCTAAGCTCTACATCTAAACGTCTTTTAAAGACCTCCAGGGATGGTGACTCCACCACCTCCCTGGGCAGCCCGTTCCAATGCTTAATAACCCTTTCGGTAAAGAAGTACTTCCTAACATCCAACCTAAAACTCCCCTGTCGCAACTTTAGCCCATTCCCCCTCGTCCTGTCACCAGGCACGTCGGAGAACAGACCAACCCCCACCTCTTTACAGCCTCCTTTAAGGTAACTGTAGAGAGCGATAAGGTCGCCCCTGAGCCTCCTCTTCTCCAGGCTGAACAAGCCCAGCTCCCTCAGCCGCTCCTCGTAAGACTTGTTCTCCAGACCCCTCACAAGCTTGGTCGCCCTTCTCTGGACTCGCTCGAGCACGTCCATGTCCTTCCTGTAGCAAGGGGCCCAAAACTGAACACAGTACTCAAGGTGCGGCCTCACCAGAGCCGAGTACAGGGGCACAATCACTTCCCTAGACCTGCTGGCCACCCTGCTTCTTATGCAGGCCAGGATGCTGTTGGCCTTCTTGGCCACCTGAGCACACTGCTGGCTCATATTCAGCCGACTATCAACCAATACTCCCAGGTCCCTCTCGGCCAGGCAGCTTTCCAGCCACTCATCTCCCAGCCTGTAGCTCTGCTTGGGGTTGTTGTGCCCCAGGTGCAGGACCCGGCACTTGGCCTTGTTGAACTTCATGCAGTTGACCTCAGCCCATCGCTCCAGCCTATCCAGATCCTCCTGCAGAGCCTTCCTGCCCTCGAGCAGATCGACACACGCACTTAGCTTGGTGTCATCTGCAAACTTACTGAGGGTGCACTGGACGCCCTCATCCAGATCATCGATAAAGATATTAAAGAGGACCGGCCCCAGTACCGAGCCCTGGGGGACTCCACTAGTGACCAGCCTCCAACCAGATTTGACTCCATTCACCACAACTCTCTGGGCCCGGCCATCCAGCCAGTTTCTAACCCAGCGAAGCGTACGCCAGTCCAAGCCCCGAGCAGCCAGTTTCTTGAGGAGAATGTTGTGGGGAACGGTGTCAAAAGCCTTACTGAAGTCAAGGTAAACCACATCCACAGCCTTTCCCTCATCCACCAAGCGCGTCACTTGGTCATAGAAGGAGATCAGGTTCGTCAAGCAGGACCTGCCTTTCATAAACCCATGCTGACTGGGCCTGATCGCCTGCTTGCCCTGCAAGTGCCGCGTGATGACCCTCAAGATAATCTGCTCCATGAGCTTTCCTGGCACTGAGGTCAAACTGACAGGCCTATAGTTCCCCGGGTCTGCCCTGCGGCCCTTCTTATAGATGGGCGTCACATTGGCTAGCCGCCAGTCAACTGGGACCTCCCCCGATAGCCAGGACTGCTGATAAATGATGGAAAGCGGCTTGGCCAGCTCCTCCGCCAGTTCTTTCAGTACCCTCGGGTGCATCCCATCCGGCCCCATCGACTTGCGCACATCCAAGCTCCGTAGCAGGTCGCCAACCATTTCCTCATGGATAGCGAAGGCCACATCCTGCTCCCCGTCCCCTTCCACCAGCTCAAGGCACTGGGTATCCAGAGAACAACCGGTATTGCCGCTAAAGACTGAGGCAAAACTGAGGTATCTTGCACTCCAGAAGACAAAGACCCCCAGGAGCAGATTGCAAGCCTGTGGTTAACACCAACTGGGGAGAACAGGAAGGTTAGCAAGAGAGGACAGGGGATTGCAACTGCTGTCTGTTATGTTTTTTACATTATACGTGTTTATATATATATACACAATTATTATAGAATCATTTTGGTTGGAAAAGACCTCTAAGATATCTGGTCCAACTGTTAACCTAGCACTGCTAAATCCACCAAAAAACCATGTCCCTAAGCTCTACATCTACACGTTTTTTGAAGACCTACTGGTGTGGTGGCTCAACTACTTCCCTATGCAACCTGTTCCAGCTTTCCTCTTTTCCAGCAACATTAAAACCATCTAGAGAAGCTGCTGGCATTACCCTCCTGTTTTGGTATGTGTGTTGCTGAAGCACCGAATTGGTGGTGTCCATCATCAGTACTTGGCACACAAAGTTCAAGGCTCTGTGACTTCGGTTATGATTGTGAGTGGGGAGAAGGAAGAAATGCTGCAGAGCTCATGTTCCCATATCATGACACCTCTGTAACAGACCCCTTGGCGTGGAGCAAATGAGAAACAGAAATAGTTTGATAACATACTGAGGAGAATTCAGGGACAGAAGACAAGCATTGGAAAGACCCCAAATTAATTACTCGCTTAAAAGTAGTGCTTATAATATTATAGTGTTTATATGATACATGATAGCAACTTAATTCTGTTTTTTGGATAAAATCCTTCAGCAAGTCCCTGAGCTTTAAGGCCTCTCCTCATCTGCTGCTTCAGAAATATAAAACAACAGGAGAGAAAATAAGCAGCCAGCATAAATTTATCACTTACTTTTTATTGTTGGGACTAAAGCAGTGCTACTTGTATTTTATACCAGACATTGGTGAAATATATCTCACGGAATATCTGAGATTTTCCTGGAAGAGTAACAATAATTTCGTTAGTGCGGTTTTTTGTATAAAAAACTGCAGCTTTTTTGTAATTATCTTTGCTTTCCCCTTGTGTAGCATATTATCATCCAAAGGCTCCAAAACACAGTCTTATCCTGTCAGGCAAAGAAACAGCGTCTGGGTATTGCTTGCCTGCCATCCACGTGGTGGTGGGCTGGTGATGGGCTGGTCAGTTCTGAATGATCTAATGGTGTCAGTGATCACAGACAAAGGTAAACTATTTGGGCTCTGGGCAGAATTTTGATTATTTGGAGCCAAAGTTTGACATCTAGATGTGGACACTGAATATATCATGGATGAGGACGTTGAGATGAAGACCTGGGATAGTTACACTAGACACTGTCTAGTGTGAGGAGCCTTTTATTGCCATGTCCAGCACAAAAGCTCTCGCAGTTGTGAATGAGATGCCTTGGTGTTGATCTAATCGGAGGAATTAGTAACCTATTCTGTCAGAGCATCCGATGTGCAAATGTTGCGTTTTTCTATGGCAGCTGTTATTTTTGTCTGCCTTTCTGTTTGCCCACAGCTCTGCTCCGGGTCACAGCTTCTCCCGCACTGTAGCGTGCCGGCCGCTTGCTATGCCGCGTAGTCCTTGTCCCCAAAGGCCTCAGTGAGGCTGTGTCCAAGGATAGCAAATATATTGACATGGCTGAAAGCTAATAATGTTTGCTCAGCCCACTGTGGTAACCCTGTGTTTGGCTTGGCAATAGATGGCCTATTTGCATAAAGTGAAATTATGAAAATGGCTGACAGAATCGCCAGGCTGCTTACCTCGCATCGCTTTCCTCATGTGGCTCCTTGCAGAGATAATGCGATATTAAATTCCGGTGGAGAGCAAAAGGATAGAGCTTCAAGGGGTGGGGGATGGATGAAAAGTTATGGCCCTCATTCTCCATTTAAAATTGTTTTAAGTAAAGCGCAATGCATCTTTGTTCCTGAGCCTTCATACTGTTGAATGAAGCTCAATGATTGAATTAGCATATTTCCAGAAATGTAATAAAATGTCAGCTTGACAGTAACGCTTTCAAAATTGCACTATGACGGGTGCTGTAAACATAGCAGCATGTCTGGTGTGTGTTTCAAGTACTACACTACATCAAGATAATAAGATAATGTGCTGAAATTAAGAGGGAAGCTATGGTATTTAACATTTGTATTTGGTACGTTTACATTGTTGCTACCTTCTAACATTTGCCATTTTGCATTAAAATTCCATATCAAGAAAAGGGATTTTTCCGGCTCTCTCCCCACAGCCTCCCGTCACCCTTCCTTTCCAGGCAGGTGTGTGAGGACATGCGGCCTGCTCACAAAATGGCTGGTACGGTCTGGCTGCCTGGCGCAGCAGCGAATGGATCTGATGACCTAGGAAGGTCCCTTTGCATTAGCCACAGAAGGAGGAATTTGGGATCTGGACTGTTCATACCATCTGAAGCTCTGGGCAAACTGCTAGATACAGGGACCCTCTCTTTCTCTGAAGTCAGAAGCTGACAGTAGCTATTTACAAGCCAGCCTCCAGGTTGGCGTCTGCATACGGGGCTGGTACTGTTTATCTAGCAGACAGAAATACCTCTAAGGGTGAACTGGCCTCTGTTCCGCTCCTGTGGCAGCCCTGGCTTGTGTCACTCCTATTTAGCAAGTCATAAAGCAGCTTTGCTTTGTTTTTTGAGCAGTGCATCCTTCTTTAAAGGAGAGCTTGTTGTTTTTTTCCTCTACAAGGGAGGTTTTGTTCTACACATCCATGAATAATTACCCAGAAGGATGCCCAGGGGGCATCTGAAGAGCCCGAGGTCCCCTCCAAAGGGCTGGGACTTGGTCCTGAAGGACCCTATGCAGGCAGGGGGCGGTGGGAGGCTGCTGCTATTGCGAGCCAAGGAGTGCTGAGTGTTCACTGGATTGTCAGGTATTTAAACGAGTTCAGGAAAGTAACGTCTGCAGCTTATCTCCATGTAATTTGAAATCTGTCTTAGGTTAAAGTGAGGTTATTTTGAGACAGCATCAATTAAGTTGCTGTATACTTCTGCTTTATTTTCCTTCCAGAGAGGAGCTGTCATTTGCAGAGCTACTTGAAATCCCAAATTACCCCAGGAACTTACAGTGACTAGGTTAGGCTCTCATTAAACATTGACTCGTCTCTTCTACAAGAAAGTTGTGTTACTTGGAGGTTCTTGGTGCCTAAAGTGTTGGGAGGTTACTCCTCTGTGGGGACACTTGGAGGCTCATCCAGAAAGTCACCACGGTGCAGCTGTCTGGACTCTGGGGGGGCACGGTCCTGCCTCTGGTGCCGTGCTCCATGATGAGCACCGTGTGGGGCCTGTGGGCCCAGCCTGGTGCTCAGCCACTTGGCTGAGGTAGGGGTGACCAAAATGGTCCCCAGGGAGGCTGGGACCTCGGTAGGGAGGACACAGAGGCCTTGTGGGTGGCAAGGGCATGCTCTCACAGCACAGGTGCCTTCTTGCATCTTCCTAGTAGCCTCCCAAAGCCACTCCTTGGCGCTGAGAGAAGGCGCAGTACCTCTTCTAGCCAATCTGAAAGCAATTACTTCTCTGTGAGACCGGTAACTGGAAAGCAAATTAAGAGTTAACAGCCGTAGTTTAAACCTGAAGGAGCTGTGCCTCCAGCAAGGGTTTTCACTTCGGCTTCGTTATGTGTCGGTAATTTAATCTACGTTTCAGGTGCCGATAGGACTTTGTAATGAGATGTCATTGTTTTTCTAGGCCGCATATTTGCTGCGCTCACACACAAAAAAACGTGATGTGTGGATTTGTGAAACAAGCTAGATGATTTATTGCTGTTAGCTGTCACTTGCACGGAGTGGTTTTAATAACTGCCAGAACTAACAGCTCCTTCATAACCAGCAGTAGCACCGCTATGGCTGCTGCCATATTTTTGTCACTCTCATTGTTTTTTCAACTCATGTCAGGAGATGCAGACCACCAATTAACTGATCAAAACCATCAAGTCACTTGATTTGCACTGACATGCACTGGCTGAAAATAAAGTCCAGTGTGAGAGGGGTGACCAGATTGTCCTCCCAGACTGGCCAGCAGCATCACTCAGGCCGTCTCTCCGTGGCCATAAGGATTCTTGGTGTTCCACTGCCCACACTCAGGCTTGAGAAGCACTTTTTTTTTTTCCTGGTAGTGTCAGCAAAATCCTCGTACCGGCTTCACAACAGCAACACAAGCCCATCTGTCCAGGGGCCTGAGCCATAAAACAGAGATTGGAGGCCCGCACTCGCCCTGTGAGTTCAAATCTTACACTTTGGATTTTGTGGTCTAACCTACTTAAGAAGTTGCTTGAGGCTGAACTTCAAACTAGCCCCTGCTCGGTAGCCAAGTGTTTTCAGTCCTGTTTTATTCTGAGGATTTTAACTGCTTCTTCCCCACAAAATAGCCACCTTATTTTACTTTTATCTCTGTCCACCTGCCTGGCCTCCCAGTGGGCTTGGAAAGCTCTCGTGACAACTGCAGTGACACAAAAACCTCGGCAGCGAGCACGTTGCTTGGAAGAGCTTCCCTCACCAGGCTTTTGCTCTTCTGCTCTAGCAGCTCCACACAGGCCCAGAAGCCAAAATGAAAACAGTTTGGGCTAGAAGGTGCAGCTGTTCCCCAGCGGAGACGATGCTGTGCTTCTCGTGCTGCGGGGATGCACGCGGCTGTCCTGAGGCAGATCAGGCCTCGGCCCCAGGGGGGAGCTGTCACTGCCCCCGCCAGCAGATCTCTTCAGAGGAAATCCTGCACTACAGCAGTGTCACTCCTCTGCCCCCAGTGCCTGCAGCTGCTTCTCCCAGCCTGAAAGCCCCATCCTCCCGGAAGGTGTTCGGCCAAGAGCTGTCCATCCCTGTGAGCAGGATCCGAGCCCTTCCCTCCCTGCCGCGTGCCAGGGAAGCGCTCTCCAGGGACAGATCGGTGACCTTCCACGGGATGACGCCGTTGTGTAACTGCTCCTTCATTAAGAAGTTAAAAGGATTAAGAACTGGCTGACATGTCAGAAAGTGGAGGCAGCAAAGAATTACTGTGTAATAAGGGTTGTTTGCAGCAAAGTTCATTGGGGATTAGCACTAGCACTGAAAATTTTCCGATGCCAGTCAGAACCTAGGATGTAAATGCAAAATCCCTGGTCAAAAGTGTGTGTGCATGTTTATGTGTGACAAAGCTACATCTTAAACGAAAGCACTTTTTAAAGTTCTGTAACCTTAATTTGTTCCTTTTCAGTGTATTTTTGAGGTGCAGGCAATTACGTGGTTTTCACAGAGCAGCAGGATTATAACATTTGAATGGCTTTCACAGAGGTATTTTCAACGTATAAGGGCATGTACCTCTCTATACAAATTTAAACTTGGCCCCTTAATGCATATTACTCGCAGTAGCGCAAAAGAGCCCCTCTCTGATCTTGATATGGGAGATTTCAGAGCAGTAAGTGGCTCAGGCTAGTGATGGCCAAAATTCTTCACCAGGTCTTGACACTGGCATCCAGCTTATTTGAAGTGCTGTCCTCATTCCAGCTGTTACTGATTACAACCAAAATTTGTCACAGCTGATGCCAAATGAGATATTAGGTAGATAGCTCAAAAATGGAAATGCAAGGGCCAGAGAATAGCTCGTGCCCTATCCCTGCAGAAGTAGTATGTCCTGGCCAGGGCAAACAACACCTAGCAAGACAGTGCAGGAAACAAGTGATTTCTTGTTTTCTGAAACATAAATTTTCTGAACACAAATGAGAGTCCCTTCTCTTACGATGTTAGCACGTTAAGAAAGGGCAATAAAAATTTCAGCGTTCTAATTCAATGCCATTTTTATGGTGGTGTTTCAGGAATTCAGTGACAGTACAAAGAGAGGTGATCTATGCAACCTGATTAAAAACATAACAAACTGCTTTACAGCCCCTATGTTCAGAAGTGCTGTGGGATCCCTGATCCTGTTTTCATGCATCCAGCAAGAGGTTTACTTCCAGAGAAAAGGCACTGGGAAGTCTCAAAAAACTCAGGTTTTCTGCAGGTGGTCTCCTGTAGGTAAGGAGTCCCCCCCCCCCCGGCTTTTGGAGCACTCGCTTTCCATGACCAAACTCCCTAGTGCTGGAAAACTGAATGTCTTTGTGTACGCTGACTTTGGTGCGCTTCCTGACTTTCTAGTCTTAGCAGCATGGCTCTTTCCTGTTCCTCTTAAAAAAAAAAAAAAAAAAAAGAAAGAAAGAAAGAAAACACACACACAAGTATCTCAAAAAGTCCTTGTATTCTCTGCTTGCTCAATTACTCTGATTCTTGATCCCTTCAGACTTTCCACTAACATTGTTACATTATTTCTGTTAAACCATGAAATATAATAAATAAGCTCTTAATCAGATGTGACTGCATTTCTATTTCTGAAAGCTGTCCAAGATGGCAAATTAAATTGGGGGGCGGGGGAGAGGGCATTGCTCTGTTATCTCTGATAGTTGAATATAGGTTGAAAACTCCTTTGAATTAGTGCCATCAGATACAATACAAAATATCTGGAGTTTCAGGGCATCTTCTCAAATAAAGGTCAAGAAGAGAGTGAAAATAAGCTCTATCCTGTTTGAAATAGATTTCAGTAACAATATATTCATTCTCTTAAGCTACTTAGCATATTTTTCATAGCAAGTGTTACATTTAAGCTATGAAACAGGATTTTTTAATTGCATTTTTAGCAAGATATTTT